>NC_134860.1:74259478-74559478 GCF_049852395.1 Peromyscus maniculatus bairdii | reverse complement strand
TCAATAGGTACTTAGGTGTGTGACACAGTACTAAGTACTACAGAGACAAGGGGTGGAGCTGTCGTGAGCAAGATCAGAGAGGACAGGGATTCAGTCTTCAAGGAAGAACGCCTTGAGAAGTGAGTTTGGGGCAGGACTGAAAAGGAATGAGTCTACCATAGAAGAGCTTTTCACACAGAACAGCTAAGGACATACACCTCTGATACTCAGGAACCCCATGACAAAGCCATGCCAGCACAAAGCATCATGGGAATGTACCAATGTGTGGTACAAATGATCTTTCTTGCTCTTTGATCTGGATATTCTGAGGACTGGCTCTTCTCTGAGTAGAGGGATGTGCGGCTGACATAAGTCCTGTGTGCATTTACTAGCAATGGGTATTATATGTAGCAGGAATCTTCAAAGTTCTTATTAATAAAAACAAACCTGGAGCCAGATATTGTGGTGAACACTGAATGATCAGAAAAACAGAACAAGCCACAGCTACCTCACCAGTTCCTCAGCTGATTCTGTTACCTCAGACTGGAAGCTTCTGAGTCCTCATCCAAATGGATCTCAGCTGAACTGTGCTGCTCCAAAGCCTGAATGCTTAACCAGCCAAATGCTTCTAGTTTCTGGTCCTCACGCCTTATATACCTTTCTGCTTTCTGCCTCACTCCCTGGGATTAAAGGCATGAGTCACCATGCCTGACTGTTTCCAATGTGGCCTTGAACTCAGAGATTCAGAGGGATTTCTGTCTCTGGAATGCTAGGATTAAAGGCATGTGCTACCACTGCCTATCCTCTATATTTAATATTGTGGCTGTCCTGTTCTCTGACCCCAGATGAGTTTATTAGCGTTCACAATATTTTGGGGAACACAGTACCACCACAATTATAGACCTCCTCATAGTCTAAGCTAGCTTCTTCAAGAATCATTTTGGGATAATCCTCACCTTCCAAAAAAAACCACTTTCCTGTCCATTGTAATAAGTAATGTTTCCCAATCATAGAACTATCTGCATCAAAGTTTATGCTCTACACATGAGGGTAGCTCTTTTTTGAGTCTTAGTTTAGATAATTTCATGAATCCATGTGACTCTTATCGGGAATTTCCATGGCGGCTAGAGAGCTGTTAAAAACTACTCTGGCCAAGTATGGTCAACTGACCTACACACACCAGAAGAGATGTGGTCAAGATCTCAACTTCATCTATTTTCAAAGATGGAGGGAAACGGGAATTCATCAAATCAAAGCCTATGCAAGCGGTAAGGAGAGGGAGCTGACGGGCATCAGTGAGCCCAGTGTTTACAGCCCAGAGTCCCGGTGAGACAGTCTACCTAGGACACAGATGCCCACAGATGCCCACTCTCTCACAAGCTGCACAGCAGCAGCACACACCCCTCCAGCCTCAGCGGTGTTCAGTGACGGGGACCCCGTGGGAAACAAATGCAGTGCGGGGAACTGAAGGGGCTTTGGAGCCTCAAAAGACCCCAAATTAAACAAGGATGGGACCAGAATGGGAAGAGCCGAACTTCCAAACACGGGTATCATGAACATTCACAAAATTAATGAAATGTTGAAGAAACAGAACAAAGGGAGGGAACAGAAAATAGCTACCTACAAGAGCTAACATTTTCATGAGAGACGTGTCAGAAGAAGAATACTGTGTTAAGTATCATAAAATAATTTGAGGAATTTTCTAGAACTACAGATGAAGCTTTTAAAAATGAGCATGGCCTGTTGATACAGCAGGACATAATGTCCGTTTTGTATCTGGTATAGATTTCAGTCGCAAATGACTCAAGAGTGCAAGCAGCTGCGCCAGGCCACCACGAGCTGCCTCAGTCCACATCTGTTACCTCACAAGGACATTTTGACTCTTCTGCAAATGTCAACTTATATATTTAACATATATGTTTATATATATACATTTACATACATATATATGGATGATTCAGCATCCTAAAGCGGGCTAGTTTCCCTGTTTTAACATCATCATATGACTGATAAGAAAAACCCAAGTATTGAGGAGAAGCCAGTGATGAGAGCCATGAGACATCTCTCTTGGAAGAGGCAGAAAGGAATCCATGCCTTGTGCATCCCCAGTGGTGTGTACACACACACGTACATGTACACACACACACACACACACACACACACACACACACACACACACACAGAGCAAGCGAGTGCTCACTTGTCATAAGTACTTGTCAAGGGCTGCAGTGTCATTAAGGGCAATGACTGAGAAACAGAAGAATCAGAAAGACCTGTAGAATATGACTGACAAGTAGACAGCAGTGAATGAAGAAATCCATCAGAAATAACCATAATCAGAGAAATCATTATCTACATAAAGACCAGTGCTGCCCCATTAGTCGTTTCAAACATCTCTACAATTTACAGAGCCTTCAGCCACAGAGTAAAACAGACATAACAGAGAGAATTCCCACCAGTGAGCGACACAGAAATTAACTGAAGAAGGCTAGATCATGTTGATCTAGACATGCTAGATCAACATTTCTGTTTTAATGAAACAGATACCTACTATACTTGCATGTATCCAGAAATTCAGGAAGCAAGCCTACTGACACTTTTAGATTATTTTGTATTATTAGACTTCAAAACCTAATGTTCAGTGTCTATTTATAGCAACATAGAGAAGTTCTATGGTTTGCTTTTATTTTCCAAGCAAACAGTGAAGTCTTCAGTTACTTCTGAGTCACTGTACCCATCAAATCTGATCCTCTGCATTTTTCACTGAGAAGATGGAAGCAGAAGTTACTCATGTTCTCCTAACAGCACAATTCTACACGGCCTTGGGTGGCAAGCTGAAGCAATGCTAACTTCCACACTCTAGTCCCAGAGCATCACCTCTGGACAGACAGACTTTAAAAGCAGGAACTTCGTTATTTTAGATATTTAAGTCTAGACATTTAAGTCCAATGCAATTGTAAAACTTCCAAGTTGATACTAATTTGTGTGTGGGGTGTGTGTGTGTGTGTGTGTGTGTGTACACATACATGTGCACTCATGCACATGTGTATCTCAAATGTTATAACATGAGTGTGGAGATCACAGTGCAATCTGTAACCTGGGTTTTCTCTTCCACCCTACGGATCCCTGCGATCAAGCACAGGTCAGGGCTGGCAGCACCCTCCACCTGCTTCACTACCTGGTGGACAATACTGATTGCTTTTAAAACACAGCTTTGTGTACACAGTCAGATCAGGGGCTCTGACGTTAGACCCTAATTTAAATTTCCCCAAATCATTTCTTCTTGTGTAAAATGGGGATATCATATTTTATAATTTTGCTCTGACAATTAAAAGATGATCTATGAATCTGGCATTCTCCACTGGAATTCCAGCTGTGTCCTTGTTTTCTGAGCTACCTGGTTCAGTGGTAATTGGGGTTACTGAAGAGACCTACACATTTTTCCACATACTTTTAAAAGTATAAATTCTCTTGAGAGTTCAATACATAAAATTATAGATTACCCCATTTTTTTTTTTTTGTCAACTATAACATTCACCTTTATATGTGTTACCCCTTTCTAAACACCAAATCATTACCAAACCATCCAGCTGACTTGGGTTTTTAGTGAAAGAGAACCCATTGTTTTTAACAAAAACTCAATCATTTGATTTTACCAATAATGAAGACTCAAGAGCCAGGTGCTGGTGTGAAAACCTGCTAGCTCAGAGAGGCAGAGAAAGCACCCAGCTGACCTTCCTCCTGAGCCCATGTCCTCAGGCTCCTCCACCATCTCAAACAAAAAGTCCCTCCCTTCTACTTCCTGTGCACCGCTCTATCCGTCCTTATGACTCCCTCTCACTCTCCATGGTTTTTTTCTTGCCGATTTCCAGCCAACTAGTTGCTTGCTCCACATCTTGACCTATGATTGACTTTATTTAATCCTGTTTACACTATTCTAGCAGAAAGCTCTTGGATTAAGGGTGTGTCCTAGGGCTGAGCCACACTACAACTAGAAACAGGTTTTTCCAGTAAGTAATGCAATCTCGCGGTCCACAATGTGATCAAATAGCCTGCAACAGGAAGCCTGAGTCTGGCTCCACTGCAGCTCAAGGGTCTTGGCATCTTTACAGCTCAGTGAGGGCACCCCCACTTTGCTTACACTTAGCTAATGTCCTAAACTATGCAGCAAACCTCTTGACTTCTATCAGGGATGCGTGGACTACGTGCCCTCTCCTGGAGGGAGCTGCCCTTTGAGGCTCTCCTCCAGTGATGTGGGAGTTCCTTCTCCAGCAAGAAGATAAAAGACCTTCTGCCCAATATAAAGCACGGGGGAGGGGGGGGTCTAGTTATGTGCAAATACCTACACAAATACTAATTTTACAAACATTTTGTGACTGGCATGACATTAGTCTGTGGGTCTTTAAAGAGTGAAATAGCCTTATCCTAAAAAGCTTTCCAACTAGAAAGCATCAGCAGAAATTTATAAACACTTTAGCATGTTCCTTAACTGCAGAAGAACCCTGGTTTTACATGGCAACATTGTAAAACTGTACCTGACTACACAAAACAAGACTGCAAACCACGTACAATAAATGGACTCCTTCCGTCTCTCCTGGACGAGCAGACAGACTGCCTGACAAAGCACTGAAGACATTTCTAAAAGCCTTCTGAGCCCTCCACTTGAACACTATACAGCAGATGTCCAGGATACATACTGGCCCACATGACTTTTATCTATCCCAATAAACATTCACATGGTGGCACAGGGCAATAAACAAAAGCGCGCACAAATCTAAACGAAGTGAACCTCATCCAATACCAAGCTATACAGACCAACTGAAGAGTCAGTTCACTCTGAGGAACTATGAGGTATACCTGGAGCATTCACCCAGGTGCTTGTAAGTACTTGATACAGGTTCTATTCCCACATGAAGATGAGCACATAAAATTTAGAGGACCACCATAGGGCATGCTCTTGGATACACACACACACACACACACACACACACACACACACACACACACACACACACCGCAAACATATAACCCCCAAAACCTAGAGAAGAAAATAAGGGAAAGAACACAATGTCAGGTCCATTAAGTTGGTGAATATTCTAAGAAATTAAAATAAAACACTTGTTTATCCGAAAAAAGTAAAAGGTTGCAAACTCATACACAATTTTAACAAAAATTTTAGATGCACTAAGAACGTGAAAATTCAAAAATGTATAGATCACTTAACCAGACATGGTGGCACACAACTTTAAGCCTCAGTACGTACAAGACTGAAACAGGAGGATTGCCACCAAAAGTTGAAGCCAGCCTGGTCTACATAGTAAGACACATGCGTGCGTGCGTGCGTGCGCGCGTGCGCGAGAGTGAGAGTGAGAGTGAGATCACTTAGCAATGTCTTAGTCCTCTCTCATCTAAATCTGAATCCTAACTGTAAAATAAAACTAAAGTTGATCATATAAAAATCTGGTATTTGCTCTACTATCTAAGCAGGACCATAGAAGAGCAGCCTGGCTAAGCTGCCCAAGAGTCCACAAGCTGCCCATACACACCTATCTCAGAGCCGGGACAGTGCAAAAAAAACGATTAACTGCCGAATCCCATACCGAGAAAGTTTCCTCTCCGACGGCGTTTTAGAGCAGCCATTTTAACATGTGGCTTTTGATGAGAGGACTTCAGGAATTTTATATGAACATATACTTGGGGCCACAGAAAAAAATCTCTTCTAGGTGGGGGCTGAAACTGGAAAGAGTTTTAGGAGCCCTGCCAGGATCTTTCCCTTCACAATACAAGCCAGAGCAGCATGCAACAGCAACCCTTGCTCTGTATTCAACCAACTCAAAAGCAAGCCCTGGCACCCGGAGTCCCCACCGGTCTCACTGCCGCCTACCCGCCTCACCTCAGCCCACTGGCTTCCGCCCCGCTTCCCTCCGTACCATCTCAGGGTCACCTGCCACCTCTGCCCCCTACAATGCCACTGGCATTTCATTCTACCCTTTTGTGTAATTTTTATATCTACCATCAGAGCTTGCAGCTACACCGAGCTGGTGCCAGCTTTCCCTTGCCCAGTGCTCTGGTTACACAGCTCTTTGTGTCAAATGGTAGGTCGCCACTCAGTGTTATGCCTCCACTGTCTTATTTCCAGAGTGCCAACAGTAAAACAGAGAGACCACCACCCAACGTGGGAAAACAAAAGACAGGCGCAGCACCCTGCAACCTCGAAGGTTTCCGTGAGCTTTCTCCTTACCCCAAGGACTTTGTCATGAGCTCTCTCCTCACCCACCCAGAAGACTCCGGCAGACTAGAAAGTTCTGCTCACTTAACAGAGACACAGTCTTGTGTGTAGTGAGACTGTGGAGGGCTACGGCAGGGATCAGCCCGACTCCGTGGTTCTCAACCTTGGCTGAACTTGGAATCAAGCAGAAGGCTTTTAAAGACCCCAGATGCTCAAGCCTGCCTCTCAGAGATTCCAAGCTCAATGACTGGCATGTGATTCGTTTCCCAGGTGATTTCAATGTGAAGCCAGGCCCAACAGGCTCCAGCTGCAGCTCAAAGGGCAGGGGAGAGCTAGAGAAGCCTTATCCGAAAGGAAAGCCAGCCCTAGGACACAGTGGTCCTCCTCACAGGACAAGTCCACAGCTCTGAAGAACAGAAGGGCCGTATGGCCAGCAGCTCTCCAAACCTTTAAGTCCAGTTCAGGCGTGTGAGGCAGTGTCTCCTCTGGAGGACAAGTCAGCAGAGGACAGGAATCCACTTTGCTACTCTGTGATCAGAGAGCTCTGGCTATAACCATCTGGAGAGGCAACACATAATGGAACCTCCCTGGGCCCAAGAACATGAATGATCCTAAGTCAGGAACCTACAATTAAGCCCTACAACCACAGCAGGGTGTGGTGGTATTGCGTTCCCCAAAATATTGTGTACCCTAATAAACTTATCTGGGTCAGAGACAGAACAGCCACTACGTACAAAGGCTAGAAAATGGTGGTACACATGCCTTTAATCCTAGCATTCCAGAGGTAAAAATCCCTCTGGATCTCTGTGAGTTCACGGCCACACTGGAAATGGCCAAGCACGGTGACTCACGCCTTTAATCCCAGGGAGTGGTGGTCGAAAGCAGAAAGGTATATAAGGCTTGAGGACCAGAAACTAGAGGCATTTGGCTGGTTAAGCTTTTAGGCTTTCGAGCAGCACAGTTCAGCTGAGATTCATTCTGGATGAGGACTCAGAGGCTTCCAGTCTGAGGAAACAGGATCAGCTGAGGAACTGGTGAGGTGAGGTAGCTGTGGCTTGTTCTGCATCTGATCTTCCAGCATTTACCCCAGTACCTGGCTCAGGTTTGATTTTATTAATAAGACCTGTTAAGATTCGTGCTACAGCAGGAGAGACCGCTAGCGGAGGCAGCTGTGGGCGTGAGAAGGTCTGACATCGCCACACCAAAGGCAGAGGCTTGACAGAGGCAGCGAAGTGTCCAGGGAAAGGGAGCGTTATCCTCCTTCAGGGGGGGCAGAACTTATAACTGAGAACAGCTGGGGTGCTGGGGACAGTCCTGTGCCTGAGGTGATGAGTAGGTCAACCTCTGAAGGCACCTCCCTGCTGAGAGACTCCAGGGGCATGCTGACACACAGCTGCATCTCTCCAGCAGGGTTATTAGGGCTAAGGATGCTTTGACTTTCATGACCTACCCAGGCAGGTCTGTGGGCAGACCCTGACGCCATGCTGGTCTCTCCCACCCCCTGTACCTTTGGGAGACACCTCACAGCCACAGGGGGTAGGAACTGGGGGGTTTCCTGACCCTGAGAGAATCTGCCCACCCCGCAAAGCCAGGGGTGACTAGCAGAGGCCCCTCACAGGAGAGAAGGAACGCTTCGAGAGAAGACGGTGCTGGCGGAGGTCACACACCCGGTACAGGCTCGCACCAGCGTGATTCAGAAATGTCCTCACCGGGGCCTCTTCCCCACTACAAAGCTCCAGTTCCCAACACTGCTGTCCGCCCCACGCTAACCCTTCCCCCGTTACACAGTACTTTTACTGTGCTGATTTTCTTACGCAAGCCTCGCTGTTAGACTTTTTGCTCTTCTTGGTGTATTTATCTAAATTTGTTTCTGCATTTTTGCACTATCAGGGCATCTTATTCTCTCACCCGGTGTCTTTACAACTTTGCAGCGTTCTCCTCTGCTCTCCTTCCCAACAACCTGACCCCCACCCTCTTTCTCTATTCCACTTCTTTTCTACTCAGAGTCCTCAGATCTGAGTTCCTGGATAGTTTTTACCTTCTTAGTCCCAGAGTGAGGACCTTACTTTTTTCAAATTAATAAAAGCAGAGATACAATTCCAATAGATTCAAGTGGAATGCAGATGATCATTAGTATTCTGAAAAGTTAATTTTAAAAAACTGGAAAATCTAGAAAAAATACACACACATACACACACACACACACACACACACACACACACAAACCCACACATATGTATATAGCCTACCAAAAAATAAATCAAGATCATATCAACAAGTTAAAGAGATCCATAAGAAACAATGATCCTGGAATAGTAATAAGTCTCCCAGTAAAGACAGTCCAGGATCGGATGGACTCACTTCTGAATTCTACCTGAAAGACCCCCGCTCCATTATGAGGACATGGGGCTTTGGGCCAATGAAATGCTCCCCCCCCCCCAATAACTTAGCCTAAGAAACGCCATTCTAAAGGAATCAGAAAAACAGGAGTTCACAGCCGTAGCCAGCCACCCGGCCTTGACAGAGATAGCTATGGCCAGCCTTGAGAGAGATAACTGTGGTCAGCGGCCTTGGGAGAAAGACAGTTGAGTCAAATCAGGATATTTTATGGCTGGCCCCCTGGCCTTGAGGAATAAGCAGCTGGCCTGGACAAGGCCAAATCAGCCACACACATACGACCCCAAGTTCACCCTGGCCTTCTTTGAAACAACCAATAGGGACCCTGTAACTATGCTTCTCGCTTCTGTAACCGCGCCTCTGCCCCTGGGATCCCATAAAAAGTCCCCCTTGCCCTAGGAAAGCGCGCAAGTCCTCCAAGAGACTTCGCCCCAGGTACCTGGTCTAAATAAACCCTCTTGCTTTTGCATCTGATCTGTGGTTTCGGTGTGTTCCTTGGGTTTGGGGTCTCTCCCGGAGGAAGATCTCTGCCAGGGGTCTTTCATACCGAACTTTTAATAAACCAAGAGCTAACTGTGATGATCTTCAAACTGTTCCATAGTGTAGGAAGGGAAGGAACACTACCAAGCTGGTGCTATGAAGCCACCACTATTCTGCTATCAAAAGCAGATAAGGGGACACACACACACACACACACACACACACACACACACACACACACACCACACACCACACCACACCACACCACACCAACAACAAAACGCACTATACACTAATAATCTAGATGAACAATGACACACAAAAATTCAGTGAAGTACCAGGAAACGAATTTCAAGAAAACAGTAAGATCACATATACCACGACCAGGGTGGCTTCATTCTGGGGATGCAGATATCAACATACATAAATCAGTGAAGAACAACACTGGACCACGTCCTCCCTGGAAAGGACAATGCTCTGCCCTGACTAGAGTACATACTTATGCTGGTTATGACTTTGCCTTGCCTGCACATAATGCTTCTGCCAAAACCACCATCGGCACTTACAGAATGCCTATCCACTGCCATGGTACTCCACACAGTATATTACTTCAGACCCGGGAACTCACTTCACAACCAGAGAAACGTGAGCGTGGGCCCACGATCCTGGAATCCACTGGTCTGACCGTGTTCCCCTCCATCCTGAAGCAGCTGGCCTGACAGCGCCAATCAGGTAGCAGCAGCTACAGCTAACTAGTTGTTGGCACAGTTGTCAAAAGCATACTTTGGAGAAAAGATAGAGCTTTTAACAGAAGATTTTAGGGGAGACGGGACATCCACTTCTGAAAGAATGAAATCCACCCCTATCCCTAACTCCATGCAGAAAAATCAATTCAAAACTGATAAATGACTTCCATGTATGACTTGGACAAAAGCACAGGGAACGCACTTCAGGACACAGGAATAGGAGAGTGCTTTCTGAAAGAAGTTAGTACAGAAAACGAGCCAAAGTCTGCCCAGTGGACTCTAAAAGATTTCTACACAGTGAAGGAGACAATCACCAAACCGGCTTCTGCGTAAGTTTTCTGTTCCTGACCAAAAAAAAAAAAAAAAAAAAAGAAAAAAGAAAAAAGAAAGGAAATTTTATGTTCCTTAACATTCTTCTTCTTAACCTCAACTGGCAAGTCCACCCTGACAAGCCTTCTACCTTCTAGATCAACACAGCCACGCCATCCCACGCTCTCTAGGCAGACGCAGGGTGCAAACCCCACAGTGCTGGGAGCTCCAGGACAAACCTCCAGTCCTCAGCCCGGGACCCATGGTCTGGAACAAGCTGCCCCCAGCTCAACTTCTTCAACAGAAATTCAGCAAGAAAGCATTACAAAATTTCCTTCATAAAAACAAGAGGCAAGGAGATCTTAAACTGTATTCATTTTTATTTATTTTAAAATTTATTTTATGTGCATTGGTGTGAAGGTGTGAGATCTCTGGGAACTGGAGTTACAGACAGTTGTGAGCTGCCATACGGGTACTGGGAATTGAACCTGGGTCCCCTGTAAGAGTAGCTAGTGCTCTTAACCACTGAGCCATCTCTCCAGCCTCTTTAGCTATATTTAAAATAACAAAAATACTTACGTTAGGCTAATTCATTGAGTTCTTCTAATAAGGTTCTATTTTAGAATGTTCAGATTTCTTGATATTTCAGTTGAGCTATATCTTCAGATAACACATTCTTTGTTATTGTTGTTGTTTTTGAGACAAGGTTTCTCTCCTGGCTGTCCTGAACTAGCTCTGTAGAACAGGCTGGCCTCGAACTCATAGGAATCTGCCTGCCTCTGCCTCCCGAGGGCTGAGATTAAAGGTGTGTGCCACCACTGCCCAGCAGATAACACATTCTCAACACAAACTATGCTCCTGCATCTAATTTTTCTGAGTTAGTTTCAGAACATATAGTTACACCAAGTTCTGTCCTACGGCCCCGGGGTTTTAGGCTAAGTCTTTAAGGATAACTATATTAATATAATCTACTAAAGCAGTGGGCCAGTTACTTAAAGGCACACAATACCTGGCCAGAAGGAAAATGTATACATTCCAGAGGTACAAGATAAGAAAGTTGTCCGTATATTTTCATCATTTACCTATCATATCTGCATACTTATCTACCATAAGGTTAAGAAAGTCCAACTGCTGGGGAGAGCTGGGAAGAGAGTCAGGTGTCCACCTCAGCAGAGTGGAGCTCATCAGGAAGGACCACTCTAGGGTGCCTGGGAAAACTGCCTGTCGCCCAGAGGGACAGGGCAGCCCTGGGTGCTGATGACCACTGTAGCCATTATGTGAAATCCACACCAGGGCCCAAGTGTTGGGACATTTCAGAGACACAGAACAGCCCGGGATTGCCTTGAATCAGTACTTTAGCGACTGCGCTCTCAGCACTGAGACACACTGATGTGTTCTTCAACTTGGTCCACTCAATTCTAAACCTCACATTTTTAAGACTGGGAAAACATGTAAACAACCAATGGAGGAAAAAGTCAGTAGACAGCCTGGCTATCCTAACAGACTTGCAAAACCACACAGACCCGGACACACGTAAGAGCAAAGCGTTGGTAAACACTGGTGTGAAATGTGGAAGACTTACCACCCAGTGCCGGGTCACAGAAGCTCAGACTGCTTTGACCAGCTGATGGACTGGCCAGGTCAGGACCAGCCACACCCCTGTAATCAATGTCATCTCCTCCACACACTCCGTGTACAGTCTAGACACTCCAGAGTTACAGGAAAGCTCTCTTAACATCGCTTTAGATCATTAGACCATCTATCTACAGGATGCCTCTCTGCAAACCACAGTGCGCCACTTCGCCCGGGTAGCCTGCTTGCGATGCAGAAAACGCAAGACTTCATAGTGCTTCCGCCCCTCAAACAACCAATGTCACAATACCATGAGAGAAGGCAGGGTTGGCCTGCCGTCATGTGCTACTCAATTCTGCAGAAAACAGTCCCACCAGACCCCGGCACTTCATGATTCACTTCATCGTTACCAGGAAAACAAATGCAGACAAACAAGAAGCAAGCTGGTATCCGGCGGTGTTTAAAAGCCAAGGCCCGCTTCCTTGCCAGGCCTCTCTATCCCTTCCATCCACCCCTATCTACTGCTCCATCTTGGTCCTCAGTCTACCAATCACGGCTGTCTAGAGGGTCACTGGTAACAACCAGCTACATTTTACTGCTTAATACACCAGGAAAGCATGGAATGCAGTTTAGAAAATATTCCATCATTAAAGCTAAAATTTTAAATTCTGGTTAACATTTAACCGCATAGAAAAACTTGCTGTGCATTGAAGCAAAGGGAATCTACAAACATACAACCCTGCCACCTTGTGGAACACAGTGAAAATTACAACCTCTGAGCTCATTTTTTTTTTTTTTTTAATATACTAAAAAACATTAAGCAAGATAACATTTATTTTAAAACATTAAGTACTGGTGTTGAGGTTCACCAACATTCACATTCATTAAATCTGCTGTTATTAATGTTTTGTTTAATGGAATAATTTGGGGTCAAACTAAAATTTCTTTAAACAAAGCAGAAACTTGGTGTCTCATCCTCTCGGACAGTTAAAAGAGCCACCACAATATCACCATCCACCAGGCAGCAGCACTGGACCAATGTTAAACTTTGAAGGAGAATTCCGAGAGGATCTTTACTATTTCACAATTAGATTGTAGTTAGCCCAAACTCCCCCCCAAAAAATCTATTCATTATTTCTTGATTCAAATTGCCATAAAAGCATTGGATCTAAAATAATGAATAAAAATACAGAACCTCTGACATTTTCAGAGTACCAGTTACTATAATGAGTTCTTTAGAAAACATTAGACCATAGAGCCTCCTTTGACAATGCTGAGGTTAGCGGTGGATCCTCTGAGAACACGAGCTACCAGTTACAGAAACGTACGAGGCTGACGTGACATCAAACCACTTAACTGTAGATCAGGTAGCCGAATGCGGCTCAGTATGATCCTGCGAGCTTCCTGTCTCTGTCTCAGGTCCGTCCCCGGTCCCTTTAACACCTGCATGTCAGCCTTACAGCCTAATAGCGCCCTTTCTGTTGATCATTTCCAAGTGTTTCTCTTCGCTGTTTCCTTCTTTACCACAAAATTGGTCAGAGAGAAGCAAAGAGAGATCATTACATTTTTCTGCTCTACAGTACCATTGAAAGAAGCTCCTTAACAAACACTGGCCACCTGCTTGTCTCACGCCTGGAGAAAGTTCCTCTCTCCCTGGGACTCAGCATTTCTTCCCGTGAACCAGCATTTCTCAACCTGCTTTCTGGTCCAGGCACGCATCACCAATGGCATATCTTATGTCTCTTCCCCTCTCTCCCCCATGCATACACGCAACAAACATCTAAACATCTAGAACTATGAGGAGCCATAGTTACCCGCTAAACTTTAGCTAAGCAGGGAGCCAAGGATGACTTTGTAACTGTTTAAGTATTTCAGAACAAGTACGCACAGTTTGATCCACCCTGAAGGAGAGGCCAGAAATTCTGCTTTGAGCCTTTTTGTCTACTTCTACCATTCCAACTCATTTTCCAAACACGTTAACTGTGTGACTTTGTGAAGTTTGTGTTAACAGCCCAAAGCCTGCAACTCCAGGGGGATTGCCTTCAAACAGAAAAAAGCACAGGACAGCATCTTATCAGGGATTGTGGTTATGCAAATGACTTCTCTGGCATTCCTTTTCTTTAAATTAAGATGCCCAGATAATCTACCAAATGACCATATGAGAACTCTGGGTATCAGTAATAACTGTGAATTCCATAAGCAAACACACCTGTGTATAAAGCTGACGAACTTTCAAGAAACAGCCATGTAAAGGCTGATCTGCTCTGAGTACCACTGTGCCCATCAACTGGAGCATCAGGTCTGAAGCTCCAGTTACCCTCCAAAGCTTCCAGCTCGCCCTTCCAAATTTCTTGATTAAAAATCAGACAAAAACCAGCTTTCCTTAAGTTTCTCCATCCCTGCAACATGATATACATTCTGCTGGAACAGTATTTTACTCAGTTGTACTCTGAGATTTAAAACACCCAAAGAAGAAAAGATTTCAGTTTAAAACATAGATATGTGTACATAATCCACTATACCACATACCTTGAATGTACTGGTATAAATTGACATGAATTATATGTATTATAACCACAAATATCTGATATATACATACAATTTTTTATCCTTCATACAATGTCTTGGGTAGATATTTGCTAGAGACTTTTAGAATTTCTTTCTTTTTTTTTTTTTTTTTTTTTGGTTTTTTGAGACAGGGTTTCTCTGTGTAGCTTTGTGCCTTTCCTGGAACTCACTTGGTAGCCCAGGCTGGCCTCGAACTCACAGAGATCCGTCTGCCTCTGCCTCCCAAGTGCTGGGATTAAAGGTGTGTGCCAACACTGCCTGGCTAGAATTTCTTACATATTCTAAAGGTCCCATTAAGTAAATTCTCATTAAGTCTTTAATGAAAATGTTACTTTAGAAATTTTATTCTAATTGAGTCACTGAATATTTATTGAATATACTTTGTATATACTATAAAACACAAAATGTGAAAGAAACTTAGACTAGGAACTTGTCTAAGAAGCCTCCATAAGTAAGTTTCTTGACTTGAATGTTTCCACTTCCAAAATCAGGATAAAAATATGTGCCCTCTCTAGCTCATGGGTTATGAACGGTCCAAACGAGAGAAAAAGAACTGGTAAAATATTACGTTACTTCAAATGTCAATGATCAGAAGTCACACTATAAAACGGGTGCAGACGCTAGTTAGAATGAGCTTCATGCCACTCACAGTGCCATGTGTCATATGTATTTGTGACTCATAAGCTCTACTGGGTATACCAAAAGTGTCCTTTAAAACGACCACAGGACCAGTGAAAGGCCTCAGCGGGTGAAGGCACTTCCACCAAACGTCACAACTTGAACCCAAGCCCCCAAGCCAGCATGGGGGAAAGAGAGAACTGACTCCTTTAACTTATCCTCTGACCTCCAAACGTGAGCTCCGCCCACCCTGCACAGTAAGTACGCAATACAAGTTCTCACAACAGTTTTTTAATATCTTAAATCCTAGTTGTATGCTAAGAATGACAAGGAAAATCTAAATTAAGAAAACCATCTTTTCATCTGTCTCTACGATGTTACTACGCAGACATTTTTGCATTGGCAACTTCATAGCTGATTCATAGATATGATGTAATATGTATCTTTACTCAAACAGATGCTTTTTTGTTGCTGTTGGTAAGACAAGGTATCATAGTCCAGGTTGGCCTTGAACTCGATATATAGCTGAAGATGATCTTAAACCCCAATCCTCCTGCCTCAACTTCCTGACTGCTGGGATGGCAGCCACCATGCCTATCCTGATGAATTCTTAGTCTGAAGAATTACGATAAAAACTACTTTGGAGTGTTTTAAACTCATCCAGAAGTATAGAATTAGACAAGTACATCTGTCAACATTCAAATGTGTTAAAGTGATAGAGACAGTACACTGTTATTACCAGTCCTTGCTATCTTCGGGATACTGGTTCTAGGACACCCCACTCTCTAGCAGATGCCAAAACCACGAAACACTCTAGCCCCTTATATAAGACAGTGAAGCACACGTATACACTCTGGGTATAACCTTCCATACACTTTAAGCCAACTCTAGATTACGTAGCCACCTAACACACTGAAAATGATATGTGAATAGTTGTGAGACTCTACTCTTTAGGGAACAGTGATGAGAAAAAAATCTGCGCCCTGCAGGACAGACATTAACTGCTTCCTTCTGAGACATTTCTGATGGGAGAGTTGTTGGAGCCAAAAACACTGTCCTTATGAAAAGCTACATGTTGTGTATATAAGTCTCAAGTTGGTAACGAAACCAGCGACCTCTCAAAGCATTCACAAAAACCTTGAGCATTTCCAAATAACAAGCCTGTTGAAGCGCCTGTTTCTAAACATAGTAAGAATAGCTAACATCAGGCTGGGGTGGTGGCTCAGTGGTTAAGAGGACTGGCTGCTCTTCCAGAGAACTTGGGTTCAATTCCCAGCACCTACATGGCAGCTCACAACTGTCTGTAACTCTGGTTCCAGGGGATCTGACACCCTCACACAGACCCAAATGTGCACAAAACACAAATGCATATCAAAATTTAAAAAATAATAAATTATATATAAAAAAGAATGGCTGACATCATTATTATCCAAATATGGATGTTAAGCTAATATGTTCTGACAAAAAGGCTCAGTATAAACCTCTTATGTAAATACTCGTGTAAGAAATCCTCAAAAAATGTTAATGAAAGAAAAGAAATCTCTAAATCAGTTAGTGTTAACTCAGAATGGTTTCAACTGGGATATCAAGTTTCAGAGCTCATCGTGCCATTCAACTCAATTTCTCTTCCTCTTTTCCAAAGATAAAATGTCACAGCAGTGTGGTGGTAACACCTTTAGTCAAAGCACTAGGGGATGTGGAAGTGAGTGGACCTCTGAGTCTGAGGTCAGTCTGGTCTACATGAGGAGAGCTACACAGTGAGAGGCCCTGTCTTTAACAAACAAGAAGGAAGGGAGGTGGGAAGGGAAGGGAGGGGGGGACGAAAGGGTCCTCACTACACAGCACTGGCCATGTGGGGACTCGAACCATCCTCAATTCCTCCACCCCTCCGCCTCGGCTCCCAAGGTGTTGGAATCACTCCCTGGTGTGTGTGTAACCATTATGCTAGGGTTGAAAAAAGCATCTCACACAATTCATCTGTCAACTGAAGCAAAAGACTCCTCCTGTCACGATCGCCACACGGCCCTCCAAGTCACTTAAAAGTAGCTCTCGAGGTTTTTAACTAGGAAAAAAAAAATCAAACAAAATGGCTGAACCAGCCTTAATGCCAGCCTCCAAGATGGGCAGAAGCCAACTGTCTTTCCAGGTACGAGCCGGTGTGGGGGAGGGGGAGCCAAGTCCTCCCTCGTCAGAGCCCCAGTTAGTACTCACGGCCTCAGAGCGCGTTTATCGCTAGATCAAGGTCCAGGTTTCATGGGTGGACACAATGGTGGCCGTCCTCCAAGCCTGCCTCTCCCTCACTCCCCCCACCCAGGCCCAACTGACACTCCTGGGGGACCAACAAGTGCTTCAGATAAAGGTTCTCACGTTCCATCTGTCCCTCAAGGCAGTTTCTACTTAAAGGGGAAGCGACCTAATTTATTTACGATGGCACATTGCTACAGAAAGAAAAAAATGCCATTAACACAGGATGCAGTGATTTGGCGTATTTCAAGGGTTTAAAGGGGGCACAGGAGACCCACACAGGGTGACAGTGTACCTACACGTACAATACACACACACACACACCTACACAAAATTAAAATATAAAAGTAAAATAGAGCACATGATCTCTTTTTTAGATATAAAAACAATATAAAAATGTTGGTTTATTATGTTAGTTTTAGTTATTAAACTATTACATTTTCCATTGGCTATCTTTTTAAAATTAAAGATGGTCTTTGAGTGTAAGACTTCTATTATTTGCTTTTGTGTGTGCGTTTCCTTTAGTTATAACATTATTCTGAAGTTAATAACTGTTATCATCTCTGTTGACCATATCTGCCTCACCCAAGACCACAGTTCCGTGGGGACTTCCCTGGGCTTTGAAACACTTTTGTACAGCTAGAGGGAAATCTGCAATAAACAAAAGGACTGGGAACGGGAGAGATGGGGTAACGGGGGAGGAGGGAGGAGAGGAGGGGAGGAGGGAGGGGAGGAGGGAAGGGGGAGGAGGAGGAGAGGAGGGAAAAGGACCCAGTACCCCAAATTAGCAGCTGACTGGCAACTGCCACCCAAGCACAGTTCATACAATCATTGAAAATTAATATTCTATCCAAACTTCAGGGCAAACAGATTCCGAGTTTCCCACACTCACCTGCACTGAGATACCACAGGAAAGCAGGCATTAACGTCTATCCACTTCCCACCTTAGCAATTACAGAAGGCAACCTGGAAGGTCACGTGGGCAACTTATTTCCAAGAACCCAAGGCCCAAAACTACCTCACAATTATTAGAAAACAGGGGCATCAGTTCTACACCAGTGGGCCAAATGGAAACTTGTAACAGAATGTGTAGTAACTACTAAAGTTGACTTTCTTTTGTTGATTTTCATCGAAAAATTGTCAGTTTACAAAAATAATGATCATGTGCTCTATGTTTTCTTTTATATTTTAATTGTGTGTATTGCGATATGTGTGTGCACTGCATGCACAGGTACACTCACCCTGTGTGTGTCACGGGGAGAGCAGACATCAACACGACCCGTCTTCCCACCACTCTCCATCTTCATTTTTGGAGACAGGGCCCTGAGCCTGGAGCTCACTGTTTGGATCTGGCTGTCTCCACCCTCCCTTCCCGGGTACCCAGGTTACAGACGGGCACTGCCTCCTCAGCTTTCAAGCAGAGGCAGGGAAGCTGGACGCGGGTTCTGGTGTCTATTAGCAAGCTCTCCTTGCCACATACTCTATCACTACAAAAGGAAAAGGGATCAAGAGTACCAGCAACTGCACAACCTGACACATCAATTAGGAATAAATGCCTGAGCTGGGTACTACACACCTACAGTCCCAACACTTGGAAGGGTGAGGCAGAAGGATCATAATAGGCCAGCCTAGACTACATACAGTGACACCCACTAAAGGAAACACTCACAAAGCAAATAGAAGTTCTATGCTCAAATAGAATCTTTAATTTTAAAAAACATAGCCAACGGAAACTGCAATAATTTAATATTTAATAATCACAAAAATCAATACCTTAATATTTTCTTAAATATATCTTACTAAGAAATTAATCCTTATCAACTGATCAATGTAAAAAAAGGTTAAGATTATATGTAACTTCTCAGATGGAGCATAAAAATATCATCTCTGAAAAATATAAGAATCCTTTGTTTATTCTTGAAATACCAGACAGCCCTCATGTATAATAATGGCTTCTGTGTGTCTCTGGGCAGGAAACTCGTAACTCTGCCTGCAACACGTGCCCTGCCGTGCTGACTGTTTCAGTCAGCAATTCAGGCTCATCTTGGGACCACAAGTGAAGTTCCCGGATGAAGGGAGCTTTTCAGGAGCTGAGACCAGCTGAGTCTCCCTGCCAGAAGTTCCTGCCGTTCCAAACACCATTCCCAGAGCCGACTCTCCATCAGCCAAGGTGAGAGCTGTTATTCATCCCAACAGGCCTACACTGTAGCTACTCCACAGGCAACGTGGGTGCGATTCTGTTTTCACTCTGCGTCCCTGTGCCTAACAGCTCGGTCCTTGGAAGTCCAAGGTTTTGAAGAGAAAAAGGAGGCCATGGAGAACACAAGAAGTATCCATCCTATTTTCAAAACAAAGTGTTTACGTAAATGGTAAAATCATTTCACCAGGCATTGAACATGCCGGGACAGAACCTAAAACACAAGCCGTTTCTACAGTTCAAACAACCAAAGCACATCACTCTCTTGCAGATGCCAGGAGATGCTGCAGTCTTACGTTTCAAGATATTAAAGTTCACTTCCTTTTCAGATGTTTTCTGCAGGAATAACAGGCGTATAGAACGTAAGCACTACTGACCTTGTTTCAAACATCAAAGCACTTAAAACATGAGGTATTTATTTTGTATTTTGTAGGCAGAGAAAAAAAAATGAGTCACAGGAAGACTAGTATGATAAAATTCTAAGGCACAAAGGAATAATTTTTGAGCCAGGCTTGAAACCCGGTAGCCTGATGGGTTACTGAACTTTTTTCTTGCATTTTTAGTGTATACCAATTCTTTATATGATGACAATAAGCTAGTCTGGGCACTCAGGAGGTAGAGAAGGAAAGGGGAGAATGTGCGAGTTTGAAGCCAGCCTAGGGTATACAGTGAGACCTTGAAGACGGGGGAGGGGAAAGAGAGGAGAGGGGTGAGGCAGGGGGGAGAGGGAGAGAGGAGAAGGAGAGGAGACGTGGAGAGGAAGGAGGAGGGAAAAGGAGAAGCGACAGAAGGAAGAGGAGAGGGAGGAGGGGAAGGGAGGAAGGCGAAGAGGCGGAGGGAGACAACCCACCAGAATCAGAGGAACTGCCAGTGACTAGGAAGGAAATCTGTATCTTGAATAGCAACTCCCAACCACGCTACTTTACACCCTATGAAGTTCTTCAGATATTTTTACCCCGAGCAAGTCAGTTCATCTGTAACGGGCGACAGACGTTATGTAGGAGAGAGAGTACACACTCTGTCCTCCCCTTGTATCGCTTAAACAGGAAGGTAAACAACTCAAGATAGCTTCAGGAAGTCCCCGAAACTGACCAGATTCTCTAGGCCTCTCCCTGCCAGAGTAAGCAGTGAGAGCCGAGAGTCCACCGCAGAAGAGCTAACCTGAGCTTCAAGGGAGACTCAGACAAGCCAAGCTGCAGAGACCTCGGGACCACACCAGCTGTCTGGAAGAATTGGAAACCCACAGAGCTGCTGCAGAGGTCTAGACCAACTGAGGCACCTGGAAAGGGCACTGCTGAGCTTCCCGCAGGCCGTGGTGTGCTCCAGGTTCCCAGCTTTGTGAGCTGTCTGTCACCCGGGCTGGGCGGGCTCGGGTGCAGCTGCCTTTGAGCTGTCTACGCTCCTGGACGGAACCCCTCACCCATGTTCCTGTAAATCCTCTATATAAAACTCACTGGTTCACCAAATTTGATTTTTGTGGTATCCGTTCTTTGATCTGTCAAGGACTTCTTATCAGGGGTGAGGAGGGGTGCGTGCGTGCGTGCGTGCGTGCGTGCGTGCGTGCGTGCGTGCGTGTGTGTGTGTGTGTGTGTGTGTGTGTGTAGAGCATCTCCCCAGGGAACGTTTTGTTGTACAACCATAAATAAACCTCTCAAACAGAGGCACCAAATCAGTGGCAGTACTTGGATAGAAGCTCCTGAAATGCTAGGAAATCTGGGTAAAAAAAAGACGTGGTGGCCCTCGCCAATACCTCCAGCACCCTGGAGGCTAAAGCTGGGAGACCATGAGTTTGAGGTTAGCCTGGGTCACACAGTGAGACTTTGACCCCACCCTACCCCACTCCCTAAAAAAAAAAAGTTATGAAAGTAAGTGGTAGAATCCAAGGAGTCACCAACTGCTAATAAGACTGAGCGGGGAGAAAGAAAACAAGAGTGTGCGAGGCTGGAAGAGGGCTCGGAGACAAGGGGAAGCAGGGGAGGCATGCGAGCCGAGGGAGGAGACCAGGGAGGAGACGGGCAGGGCATCGGGGGGACTGTGAATGAATGGCTGATGAGAACAGAGAGCAATGGGGGATGCTCAGTCACACACACGTGTGTACCACGGCACCCAAGCTGGAGGAAGGCAAGAGGGGACGCGTTCTCATGAAGTGAAGCCTACTTAGAGTTCCACAGTTTCATCCATTCATTTACCCGTTCATCCAAACCGTCCTAAGTATCTACTGCACTCAGGAGTGACCCTGGGTGCCCATCTCCTACTTCACACCCCCAGTGACCTCTGCTCACAACGGAGACCGGAAACGTTGACAGCCTTGGTCTATGAGGCTGGTCAATAACAGGAAATCGACAAACATTTCTAATAATCACGAGTAGGTTTATATTATTTGTCTTTCTAGAATGCCCAACATCCTGCACTATCAAACCCATGCTAACAGTAAGGATGGTGGGGGACACGAGAGCTGGGCTCAGGGTAAAAAGCACTCCTCCCCTGAACCCCTTCCAAAGGCTTCTGTATTGTTTACTTAGAGATCACATGTGTGTACTTCTGTTTAGATCAGTGGTTCTCAACTCATGGGTCCTGACCATCAGAAAACACATATTTCCGGTGGTCTTAGAAACTGAGACACCACTCAGTAGCAAAGGTATAGTTATGAAGCCGCAACGAAAATAAATTTCTGGTTGGGGGTTCCTAAGATCACTGGAAATCATATTTTTCCGGATTTCACGGGTTGAGAGCCGCTAATCTAGATGGTTATCCAAATTGAAAAAACAACCCTGCAGTGTTTAAATCCTCTATCTCAATCCACTCCTTGTCAATGTGGAACTGCTTTGTGTTCTTCTTAAACTTTATCAGTCCTTCAAATATAAATGGGGCTTAAAACCTCACATTAATATAACTGATACAAAAGTACAGGAATACACACATTAGTACATTCAAAGTAGGCTATCAGAAGACAGCTAATACATCTGCTGTTAATCTTAGTGCCTAGAACCAAGGCTTCATAAGACATCACCAGATTTCATCCTCAAGACACCTCACGAAGCTGAGCTTCTGAGGCTGGCAGTCAACCCGAAGCAGAGCCCAGACATACGCCCTCTGCCAAACCAGCCTCTGAATGATGCGCAGAAACAAAGTAAACATTCTGCACGTTGACAATCTTACGGTGCACACAGACATCCTAGGTCTCACTGGATTATTTACAGAAATGTTAAAATCACTTCGATATGGAAGAATAAATGCAAAAAGTAGAAATGATGACAATAAGTTGCAGCAGCTAACGTTTACTGAGTGCTTATTGAAGTACCCCACAGGCTGAGTGTGGTGACACAAGAATCCCTAGAATCCCGGGACTTGGGAGGCAGACACAGGAGCATCAGGAGTTCAAGGTCACCCTCTACCATGTAGCACATGTGTGGCCAGCCCGGGAACCCTATCTCAAAACCAAAAATCTAAAATGCCAGACATTTGGCTAAATGCTTTAGATGGATTTTATTAATACTTCATGATAATCCTAAGAAGTAGATAATGTGAGAATGGATATAAATATTAATAATGACAGTAAATTATAGCAATTATTATTGCTGCTCTCATTTCATTTACGGCAAAAAACCTGAGGCTCAAAGAAGTTAAGGCTGGTGGTCTCAAGGCCACGAATGTGACATTTGGAGAAGGTGATGTCTCAGCTCGGGAAGAGGGGTGGGCTCTGTGGGTAAAGGCACGTACCATACAAGCCTGAAGACCTGAACTGTTACCTGGAAGCCTCGATGAGGAGAGAGAACCCACTCCCACGGCCTACTATTCCACATGAAATGAAGTTATTTTATATATCCTTTCTACTAAGAAATTAAATTCCAAAACAATAAAATAACAACTACAGCTTTAGACAAAATTTCCACCATAACTGTCTATGCACTCAACACTGGGTAGATCTGGACACTCAGTCACCCAGTTAATAACAAGCGCACAATGACACAAATACAGTTATAAAATGTGCCAGGAAATACAAGAAACAATGTAGCAGAACACAGAGTTAAAACAAAAGAGTAGGACAGGCTAATGAAATTTTACATAAATTATATATTAATGTACTGAGGTTCAGTTAGCCTGAGAAATTGAGATTATTTCTATAAACCAAAATATATGGAAGGACCTGGAAATGCTTAATATGGGAAGTGGGGAAAGGCAGCATGGCCGGATTAAATCGAGAACCTCAGAACAGCCTTGCTCAACCTCGGTTTTAACCCAGTAGTCTTCGTCATAACGATCAGTTGGCGTATTTTCAAACAAGAATGCTATGTAGAAAACTAACATGATCAGTTAATCAAGACGGTTCCTTTGACAACTATGAAGCCAGAGCTCCAAATACTGACCAGCCTTGAACAGACACTGTCACGAGGGTGGCCAAACACCCGGATCCCACAGAGCAGTGACTAAATTAAAAGCCCCACAGCAACGTGCCAGTTTGGGGATGAGTGAGTCTTCAGAAAAAAAATCCAGACGAACGCAAAAGGTAAGTACTCCTACTGAACAGCAGATGGCGCCAACACACCACGTCCTATTAGACTAGCTCACCTATCCTACAACGCACTTTGCTATATACAACCCAGGCTACCTAATTATATTATTTATGTAATATTTCATAATTTTTTTATAACACAACTTTTATTACTCTGAATACATAGGCATTTTATACACACATCTTACCTATTTTTAAAAATGCATTGCTTTTTTATTTCATATTTAATATGAAATAAAATTAGAAAATGTTAAGAAATATGCTGTGGCAAAGCTTGAAGTTTAAAAAAAAAAGACTAGAGTAGAATGACATCTATGCGTGACAAGCCCAAAATGAGACCAAACCATGTTAATTTCAAATTGAATTTTAAAGTACACATAGAATAAAACAAAGTTAAAAAAAAGACTATGAACAGGGTATGGCAAATAAAAGCCAATAGTGTGTGAGTCCACCAAGGCTTGCTTAGTCTCAAAGTCTGAAAATACTTCCACCATCAACTACAGAAATGCTAAAAATCTTTTTAAACTCCAGTGCCTACGATAAGAATTTCATTTACATATGAGATCATGCAAAATACGCTAATTCTCAAGTGCCAAACTAGAGTGCTTAGTCCTTTGTCCCCTTCCCCAACTAACCCATCCAGGGGGCTTCCAACTTGGACACCCACAGCTGGATGGCAACATCCTATTGCTGCTGAGCCACCACACACTCTGGGACAGCACCCAGGAAAAGTCCTGCTGACTAGCTTTCACAGCGCTGGGAGGAGGAGGAGGAGAAAGGACATTAGTGCCCTTAATTCGGTGCTGGACCCTCAGGCCACAGGAGCCACCGACCAGGGAAGATGTATTTAGTGGTGTATGTAGGGGCAATCAACTGCTCTCCTGACTGGCTCTGAGACCTGCTGTGCAGGAGGGAATTCATCCCTGATACTGTAAACCTAGTCAAAACCTGTGTTTAGTGAAGTAACAGAAGAGGAAGAACCTATTGATTTTCCCCCCTAAATGGTCACTTCACCAAACTGCCATCTAAGCGTTCCATCCACAGACTGGTGGTCTGAGAAGCTTCGGATGGCAACGGGTAGAGGCTAATGCAGAGATGCACGGCCGTTCTAAGTGCCCGATAATAAGCGACTGGGAGTGCTCAGCCACGGATGGGACATCTATATCCCCACCACGGATCCGGGAACGCCACGGAAGAGGGGGCGGAAAGAGTGCAAGAACCAGAGGATGGGCAGGAGTCCTCCAGACACGGCATGGCTGCCACGCGACTGAGCTCAAGGTAGCATACCCGCCCAAGATCTGGCCAATTCAGAAGTTCACCGCGGAGGGGGAGGGGCTCCCGAGGTCCCGCCCCCTGCTGGAGACAGCTTAGGGAAGGAAAAGTCGCTTTTCTCTATCTAGGCAGGTCACTGGCGGGTACCCCATTCTCCAGTGGATGACCCCACACCTATGCACACACATGGATGGCACTAACTGGACTCGGTGGGTTTAAAAATACATATGCTAGTGAGTTAGAAATTACGAAAGAAAGGCATGAAACTCAGAGGGACATGTGATGAAGGGCTCCTGGGGGAGACTGGGAGGGAGGTAGCGAGTGGCTACATCTAGACACACCGACATACATACACTTGTATGAAAGTTCCAAACAACGTTCCATATGCAGGAGAGGTGGCCGTCCTTAGATTGACGGCCGCTCTGTCCTGACCAGAGACAGCCGCCACCCGTGTGCACATATGGAAAGCTCAAGTTATTTCAGGCTGTCAGTGTTCATCAATTCCGCCAGTAACCTACGAATATTCCAGAGACGACTGAGTGCTCTTCTAGTTAAAAAACAACAAACAAAACCTCAAAGCTGTAGGTAATGAGTATTAGATTTCTGATTACTTTTCCTAAGGGACATTTCAAAAACACCCCACTGTTTCAGAGAATAGCTAATGCGGGTAAACTTTCAGAGCCAGAGTTGGGGACCTGAGTATTTCAAGAGCTAGAGTGGAAAAGACAGGCACCAAATGAAACGTTCCTGCCATCTGACACTCACTGCAGAAACCTCCAAAACATCTCAGTAGGAAAGTCCACAAACTCAACTGGACAGTCGGACTTAGAAGGGGCAGTAGACAAGTAATCGGTATAAAGGAAAATCTAAATTTGCATAGGTAATGTCAGATTTGTGGAATTATTAAATACAAACTTAAAATTACAGGACAATAATTCATGTAAATTATGAGGAATGGAAAGGGTAGTAATTAGTGTTAATTTAAGGGATTTGGCTTTGTTTTCCTTTGCAAGTTGTAGGTGATAGGATAATTTCAGATTTTTAAAGTTGATAATACAAAGGGTATGAATTAAAGGAACATCAGCGTAACAGAACTCCTGAGCTAGGGAGGGGTAAGAGAAAACAGGTAAATCAGTAAAAAAACAAACAACAACAAAACCCCGAGTCTACAACCATAGGATTTGGAGGAGGTAACACAGAAGAGCAGGGCAAACAAACAAGCAGATGAACGTTCAGCCCAGTAATCACACAACGGACCAAACTGGCCAGGGAAGGGACCTGAACCGCCACTCCCCACAAACGCCCCAGCACAGCGTGGCTAAGAGACAAACCAGACTTTAAGGGCATGGAACAGCTAAACATGGAAAGGCATTACTAGCCATACAACCTGGGAAGGCTGCAAAAGCCTCGTAAACACAAAACAGACCCAGGAAAAGGGCATTCCTAGGTAAAGAGGGACAAGACCCAACAGGTTCAATGTACCACGAGAATCCTAAACTTCTGCAGATACTGAGCCTATATAATGTAGGAAGCAAAGGAGAAATGTGTTAAATTGGGCTCGTATTATTGTTAAGACAATCGGATCATATTTTGATGGTATTGTGTTCCCCAAAATATTGTGCACCCTAATAAACTTATCTGGGGTCAGAGAACAGAACAGCCACTAGATACAGAGGCTAGAATATGTTCGCACTCACACCTTTAATCCTAGCCTTCTGGAGGCATGGATCTCTGTGAGTTCAAGGCCACACTGGAAATAGCCAGGCATGGTGACTCACGCCTTTAATCCCAAGAAGTGAGCCTTTAATCCCAGGAAGTGAGGGCAGAAAGCAGAAAGGTATTTAAGGTGTGAAGACCAGAAACTAGAAGCTTTTGGTTGGTTAAGCTTTCAGGCTTTTGAGCAGCAGCTCAGCTGGGATCCATTTGGATGAGAACTCAGAGGCTTCCAGTCTGAGGAAATAGAATCAGCTGAGGAATTGGTGAGGCGAGGAAGCTGTGGCTTGTTCTGTTTCTCTGATTTTCCAGCGTTCACCCCAATACCTGGCTTCAGGTTTGATTCTATTAGTAAGACCCTTTAGGGTTCTTGCTACATCTGGCGCCCAACGTGGGGCTCGAACCCATGACCTTGAGATTAAGAGTCTCATGCTCTACTGACTGAGCTAGAATTGTAACACTAAAGATTTAACAAAGCTACTTAAAGCTTGAGTTAATGCACACAGAGACATCTCAACCCGAAAATTACAGAATGTGCACCCCTTGCAAGCACCTGGCAAACATCTCCATGAAGCTAACTCATAAAGCTACACAAACTTCAAAGAATGAGTTCAAAAACCAAGTTTGAGGGCTGGAGAGATGGCTCAGCGGTTAAGAGTACTGGCTGCTCTGCAGAGGACCTGTGTTCAGTCCCCAGCACCCACATGGCAACTTGTAACTGCCTATGACTTTAGTTCTGGGGACCCTACACTCCTAGCCTCCCCAGGCACCAGGGACACACACACACACACACACACACACACACACACACACACACACACACACACGCGCGCAAAACATGTAAATTCATAAAATAAAAATAAATCGTTAAAAAATAAAATACTGGTCAGGCTGTAGGTCAGTCTGGTCTACACAGCAAGTTCCAGGCCAGCCAGGACTTCAGAGAGACCGTGTCTCAAAAAAAGGTTGCAGATTAACATAATTAATGTATAATTCATTAACAAAATGATAAACATATTGAAAAACTATATATTTATAAATATTTGTGGGTAAAACCAAATTATAAACCTGAAAATTTAAAACATTTAAAATGAAAATTCAGACTTATATATTATTTAATGACTTAGAAGAAATTCTTTTTTTTTTTTTTTACTTATTGTTTTATTAGTGCATTGGTGTGAAGGTGTCAGATGCCCTGGAACTGGAGTTACAGACAGTTGTGAGCTGCCATGTAAGTGCTGAGAATTGAACCTAGGTCCTCTGGAAGAGCAGCCAGTGCTCTTAACCACTGAGCCATCTCTCCAGCCCCAGAAGAAATTCTATAACCCTTAAACACATCTTAGGAGAACTCGGAGCATAATGGGCTCAATTTTCAACTTAATCCACTAGAGAAGGAACGAGACTAAACAAAACGCAGAGTGATGGAGAGAAGAAGTGTTTGTTAAAACGAGATTTTAAAACAGGCTATAATGTTTTCAAGTCAAATTTGGCTTTCTGAAAATACTAAAACAAAGCGGCAGTTTAGAAAAGGCTGGGAGAAGAGGAACCGTGACAGGGACCGTAGCTGGAGAAGTGGGTTCCCATAATACACTGTGTATGTCCAGAGAGCCCAGAGGAAGGACCTGGAGTACCTGAACCAAAAGGAAAGGATCAGTGTTTGGGGAGAGAGGCATGCTCACCCTGAATATTTCTCAGTACACACCTACCTGTACTGAAACATCGTCTAGTACTACACAGACCTGTACAACTTTATGAGGCAATTTAAAATGTAGGGACTAGTAAAGAAAGGTGGATTTCCTGAAACACTGAATGAAGAAAATGAGAAGCAAAAATAACTACCAGGGGAAATATTCCTATGGAAAGCAAAATATAGACGATTATAAACCCCAGGACACACAGGACACAGAGTCGAGGCCACATGTCCAGCCCTGCTAAACTACCAAAGAAAACGACACTTTGAAAAATCGTCCAGGGATTTTACACACACGTAAAAACTTCTTTTAACCTAAACTTGTTTACAGAAGCTAGTCAATCCTTGAAAAAATAATCAGAAGTGCACAGTTTAAGATCATCATAAGCAGGGCTGGAGAGATAGCTCAGAGGTTAAGAGCACTGACTGCTCTTCCAGAGGTCCTGAGTTCAATTCCCAGCACCCACATGGTGGCTCACAACCATCTGTAATGAGATCTGGCGCCCTCTTCTGTGTACATAATAAATAAATAAATCTTTTTAAAAAAAAAAAAAAAAAAAAAAGATCATCATAAGCGGTTGCCTTTTTGCCAAAAATCTCTTAAAAAACAACAACAACAAAAACTCACCTAAATCTAGTGGCCAGGCAGACTTGCTCAGTGGGTGAAGACCCTTGCCACACAGGCCTCTGACCTGAGTCTGATCCTCAGAACCCACATAAAGGTGGAAGGGGGAATCGACTCCTGCTCGGTGCCCTCTGACCTCCACAGGCACACCAAGGTGTGAGAGATTGTCTCCAACCCCGACACAGGATAGTAAAACTAGTAGTAAATAAAACGCCATGACTGGGTTGGGCTTAGAGTATTACTGGAGAGGCTTTAACATTATAATACTCCACACATTTTATCAGATCAACAAAAGAAACAGACTACAAAAAGAATAAATCACCTCAGGAAAGAAAAACTTGACGCTGGGTGGTGCATGCCTGTAATCCCAGAACTCAGAAAGCTGAGACAGGAGCCCTGTGACTCAAGACCACCCAGTGAGGGGCTTGGGGGGCAGAGGCACTTCCCACTGGGGGTGATGACCTGGGTTTGATTCCAGGACCCAACACGGTGGACGGAGGGAGCTGACTTCCATTAACTGTTTTCTGACCTCCACATGAGCCTCATGGCACACGTGTGCCCACACACAACAAAGAAGCAAATGTAGTAATAGTAATAATAATAACAACCTTTTAAAAATCAAACCCAAAAAATAACGGTAACTAATAATTATTCATAAAATTCAATGCAATCTTATTAGGAATAAGTATAATAAACTTTACAAAAAAGATTAAGCACAGAGATGATAGTTACCAAAACCCACAGAACACATTCTTCATAATGTACAAGTATCAGAAGTATTTGTTTCAAAATTAATAAAAACATACCCAGTATGATTGATTGCCATTTCCTTTTCTTTTTTGTTTTTGTTTTTGTTTTGTTTTGTGGGAGACAAAGTTTCCTTACTAAGTAGCCCTGGCTGTCCTGGAACTCACTCTGTAGACCAGTCTGGTCTCAAACTTACAGAGATCCACCTGCCTCGGCCTCTCGAGTGCTGTAATCAAAGGTGTATGCTACCACCGCCCGACTCGTCCTTTTCATTTTTAATATGGCACATGTCTTTTTATTGGTGTTTATTTATTTCACGCAGGCCAGAACAAAAACACAAAAAAGGGACTCTGTGTGGGAAACAAAGGCCCCTGTCAAGTCCTACGACTGCCCATAACCAAAGCAGAGTCATACGCAAACATCTGTTATAATCAGCAGAAGGCTCGAAGAACAGCAACCCCGGGTAAAGCCGAGCTTCAGAGGATTCTACTTACAAAGTAAGAAGGCAGAGTGTGCAGAAAAACGGGTAAGAGACGCCCGCAACTTTACTGAACTCTACTAAGGAGAACCAAAGGAATGGTAAGAGTCACAAATCCCAAAATGAAATCAGGAAACCCAGCAGTTCTCCATCAAAATCTCAAAATCATGGGAACTACCGCAAAATTTACAGGAGGGCCATCAAGGTGGCTCACTGGTAAGGTACTTGCCACAAAACCTGAAGACCCGAGTTCAACTCCAAGACTCACAGTGTAGAGAGAACTGACACCCCAAAATTGTCCTCTGAGCTCCACAAGTGCACTGTGGCACGAACGTGCGCGCGCGCACTCACACACACACACACAAACTTTAAAATTTACAGAAGTGCAAAGATCACAGTGGCCAACGTATCAAGGAAAAAGGGGACTCAACGCAGCAGATACGAAAACTTTTAACAAACAATAATATACTAAAAGAACAGAATGAAGAATCAAGCCAAAGATGCATGTATTTATGATAAAGGCAGCACTAGAAAGAAGAGAATCCGTGGTCCTCCCAGTAATGATGCGGTGATACTGGGTCAAGATTTATAGCACATCCCAGAACTCACTGCAAGGATAAAGAACTCCTAAAACCACTATGAAAAAAGATGTCCCAATAGTAAATGTGCAGCCCGCACCATAACACCTGCAAATGTGGCCCCTGTCTATCTATCTGAGCTTAATTCCAGTGCTGGTAGAGAATCCAACTTAAAACCAAGTGAAGTACCACTAGATCGCCCACCAACACAGCTAAAATAGAAATACCATCAAGAGGGTGTTAACTTGAATGACAAGTGAAATCGAGAGCCGAACACCCTACACACACCTAGCAGATGAAAATAGGTACAACTACTTAGAAACCTGGCAACATCTAGCAAAAATGAACACACACCAAACAACCTAAATGTCTATCGAGAAAACAAACAAAAATCATGAAAGATAATGCATTCATACAATGTAGTATATAGCAAAGGAACAAACTTTTTTTTTTTTTTGGTTTTTCGAGACAGGGTTTCTCTGTGTAGCTTTGCGCCTTTCCTGGAACTCACTTGGTAGCCCAGGCTGGCCTCGAACTCACAGAGATCCGCCTGCCTCTGCCTCCCGAGTGCTGGGATTAAAGGCGTGCACCACCACCGCCCGGCTGGAACAAACTTTTATTAATCTCAGTAACAGGAATGAAGCTCACACACTATCCAGCAAGAAAAAGTAAAGAGAGAAGGATATGCTACATAGCAAATAATTTCATGTAAGCAGACACTCCAGAAGAGACAAGAAAAAGAATTCCACAGAAGAAACACAGATGGTTTGTACCGCATCCATAAGAAAGCACTTAACCACAAAATCACAAACATCTAATATTTACACGCTCCACTTGGACCAAACTGAAGTGGTTGGACAATGCCCAATGTTGGCAAAAGTAGCAGTCAGTGGGGTTATTTGATGTGTTACTGGTGAGCGGCAAATTGGGACAATCTACGGAAATCAACGTGTCATCGTCCAGCAAAGCTAAGAGAGTTATCTCCCGCCATCCGCCACTCCGCCCCACCGCAAACATTGCGGTCTCATAACATAAAAATGTTCACTGTTCCTCCAAGAAAAGACCTGGAGACAAGTCACTTTCAAAGGCCGGCAGGAGAAGGGTGGACACCTGGGCAGTCACCCAGCTGTCTGTGTGTTCCTAGACGGCTGCAGAGCCACACAGTGCACACTGCTCACGACGCTGCATAGACTCCTGCCCTTAGGAAGCTCCCGAACCAGCGTAAGCAGCACACTGTCCAGGGACAAGCACAGATAGAGTTAAGCTGTGTTGGGGTCTCCTTTGTTATGAAACAGAGTCTCAGCTCTCCCGACTCCAACAGATAAGCATGTAGCAGTCACCTCCAGAAGGGATCAGAGGCTCTGCTCCCGGGATGCAATGGCGTTGTCAAGACCCTGTCATGGCTTAACTCTGTTCCGTCAGAAGCAGATTCACAGCAGTTCTTATTTGTACCCAGTAACTGTTACATGCTTAGTTGGCATAAATCTCCTAACAAATTAACAAAAACTTCAAAGAAAAAAAACTAGAGATACAAGTACTTCTGTTTCCCCTGAAAATTGTTCAGGAAATATGCTGCCCTGGTAGTCAAAGTCCACATGATAACTCAGCCATCCGCCCCATTCTTCATCTCTCCATTAAATTACTTCTAAGGGGGGAAAAGTCCTCTGAGGGAGTGACTTTAGTAAAACAGCAGAGAAGGAAGAGAAAAGTGCTCTTCCCACCAAAGAGATTCTTAAAAAGAGAAAGAAGTTTAGCGAAAACTACCACATCATTCATGTGCGCAGAGACAGAGACAGGTACAGAGAGGGAGAGAAGAATTCTATCAAACAAGAATTCTATCCCTGGCATCTATCTCCTTCCAAACTGAAAGAATTTGAGACATTCCCACATAGGTAGAAGCTGAGAAGGGGCAAACCACTGCTTCACAGCTATGGACCTTTCTTTGGGCATGACGAAAGCGTTCAGGGGTGATAAAAGTGGTATTTATAGCGCTGTATTTACAGCGTCGTAATGCACATGAGTGCCTCAGACTGTACGGCTTAAATGGTTTCTCTAAGTTAAAGTTCACCTCAGTCTAAAAAAAGAACACAAAAAGGAATAAAATAAAATACAATGACCTTCAGGGTTTTTTTGTTTCAGCCTCCATCTCCCCTCTCATCCCCTCTGACAAGAAGCCCAACTTCTCTCTCTACTTTAGACTGAGATCCCCTTCTTCTCCTGTGGCTGCCCTGCTTCCATCAGCCATTAGAGGACCACAAGTTCTAATTTAGTAATTCTATGTTTCCCATGTAGTCTAACTCCCAGCAAGCCTTTTCCAGGTTGCTGGCACATCCATCCTTCTAAAGCATAAGTCTAAGTAAGTTTTCAGTTCAGAACCTTCGTGTTTCTGGTAGCTTCAAGATAAAAGGAAACCCTTTACACATTGGCACCAAACGGTCTTTCTTTATTCCAGCCCCTTCTCACTCCTCTGGTCTCATCTCCTTCCTTCCTTCCTTCCTTCCCTCCACGATGCACAGGATGTACTTACACTATTTCAAAGACCCAAGGTCCTTGTGTACTCCGTCTTCCTGGGAGAGCCTTCCCCAAAAACACTTCCTAAATATTCATCCAAATGCCTCATCCTTCACACGGCTTATTCCTTAGTCCCAATTCATCTTTGTTTTGCTTGAGACAGGGTCTTAGGGCCGAGGCTGGCCTTGAACTCATTTTGTAGCTAAGGATGACCTTGAATTTCTGATCCTCTTACCCTTGCTTCCCAAGCACCAGGATTACAGGCATGCACCACCATACCGGTATACGCAGCACTGGGAATCAAACCCAGAAGTTCACGCACCCTCCCAAGAGCCCCAGCCCCAGAGCCCCAGCTCCCAATTCTTTACTTTCACAGCGTACCAAGCCCTCTTCAGAGCAACAGGACATGACTGGTTTGCTGTCTCAAGCAAACCCCGAGAACAGAACACATGGCCACCCGAGTGATGCCACACGTCCGTAGGTTGGCAAGAGTTCACCCACTCAGTGAGTCCAACAAAGTGATCGAGAGACCTGTTCATCTTTGCTACATGACCAGGAGGGACACATGCTTGGTCCACATCTGGGAGACAGACCATCTTTTCATTTCTGCTGAAAATTCTTGGTATCTGAAGATGTTTTAACAACCTGATTCTGAAGGATATGAAGATACCTGGAAATATCTAAACTTATCAAATAGAATAAACCATGACTAACTGTGGCTCCATGTTTTTGATGAGTGGAGTTAGTCCTCCCCCGGTTGTCTGAATCCGGTCTAATTCTCCCCATCTTCCAGCACCTCCAGATGCCGCACACCCGAGAGGATGAAGCACAGGTACAGGCTGCTCTCCTGGAACCAGGACTGCTTTTCCTCTGGTTATTCCTACAGAACCTAAAGCCGTCAGGCAACCATCAATATATTAAGTCTTGTGCACTCCATACCGAAGTTATTTGTTTTATGCTGTACAGGTTTCGACTCTTGCTCCGGCTGCCAGAAAGCTCTCAGATAACTCACAGCCTGCAATTTCTCAACTGCAGATTAGGTGTATTAGTCTCATCCCAGGTTCTATGTTGACTCTTTTTAACTGGTTTTACTTCTCTGACATAATTTACGCTTGATATAGAAGTTATATTTCTAAAAAATAACACTTTAAAAATCTCAATAACACTTGACTAAATATTAGCTTCTAGGTTCCACACGTTACAGGAACTAGACGGAAGCAATCTTACCCCTTGGCTGTCCACAATCCTTGCATCCTTCCCATATAAACCATCAATGACTGCTTCCCATCCTCCTTGCATCCTTCCCATATAAACCATCAATGACTGCTTCCCAGCCTCCTTGCATCCTTCCCATATAAACAATCACCGACCCGCTTCCCATCCTCTTGAGTCATCGCACTGTATCTCACTATCAACAGATAATGTCTCTACCAGTACTTCAGAGATGATGGGGCCACTCAGGTAAGCTCCTCAGCCCCAAGCTCTGGCCATCGCAATGAACTGGAGCCTAAAGCAGAGAAAACTGTGACAGGAAATAGTTAATAACCAGGCAAGTGGCAGGAATGAGGCCGTTTCAGTATGGATTAACAGGCACGACATCACAACTGTCCAACGTCAGTCAACCCAGACTCCTGGAGTTATCACAGCCAAGATTCTGCAAAAAGAGGTGGCCCAGGAGCCTGGACCAGAACTGATGCTGATTATAAGTCGGAAAAGATAAAGCATTGAACCCACACATCTGTCCTCAGCATCTCACTGCTGAGTCCACCGGTACCTAACTGGAACTCTGTAAATCCTCCCCAAGGCCAGACTTGGTCCCAGAAGTGGGGCCAGGGAAAAAGCCACAGGTGGAGCAGATGAAGAATGTCAACATGACGCGGCCATTATACTCATGAACTCACTGTGGCCGTGGTGATACACACAAGACTTGCACAAGGTTGGACCCTTGCGCAGGTCATCATGAATGGGGAAGGGAGCCATGAGGCCCCACCCCTCCGTGAGGCACTACTGATCATCCATGGCTGGAGGAAGGGGGTGCCATTTTCTTCCGCTGTACACTACTGAAGACGTCCTTGGTCCCGTTAGCTACTCCCACCCATGCTTGCCAGACACGTGAATGAAACTCAGCGGGCCACACACACACAGAGCTGTGAAGTAGACGGGGCCTTGCTGCTAGGGAGAGTTTTAGCAGGAGAGGGAGGGGAGATGGAAGGGTGGTGGGGAATGGGTAGACGGCATCATAGAAGCATATCAAACTGCCAAACAGGGAAAAAGGAATGCAAAGAAAGTAAACAAGGAAGGCAGTGATGCACAGGATGAACTGCGGGGAAGGGTGGTCCTGAACATGGACGGGTCTGGGAAGCCTACTGCAGCACAAATAAATAAACCTAGTACGTATACTACCTATACCAAAGCCAAACACTTACAAACATCGTCCCAAGGCTATGTGTGGGAGAGTACAAGGTTCAAAAGAGAGCACTGTGTATGTGATGTGGACAATACGCTCTTTCCCAAAGCACCACAGAAGGAGGCGTCTCCCTTCAACTTGCCTTTATATGCAGCAAAAGGCTTGTTGGCGTATCCACTCTGTGTCCTGTCTAATTTCCAGTTACCATCTCTTATTCAGAAGAAATTTCTGATCTCTCTCTCTCTCTCTCTCTCTCTCTCTCTCTCTCTCTCTCTCTCTCTCTCTCTCCCTCCCTCCCTCCCTCCCTCCCTCCCTCCCCACCCTGTTTCTTCAATAAAGCATTCCAGGATGGACTGGGGTGACCCGACACAGACTGTGCGCTTTCTAACAAGCAGCTGCTCCCACAGGTGATCTTGCAAATGTCCACGCCTTTCTGACTGATGACAGCAGCCCTGTTTAGTCCCAAAGATGAATCCTTAGTGGACACTAAAGATGAAAATACTTTCGCACAGCCTTCATTCCCAGTCTCTTGCCTGAAACACCTTTCCTCCGATGAACTGAATTACCCTCTTTTTTTCAGAGTCAAGAACAACAGTTGAAATGATCAGCCCTGGCCCTATATGGTTTATATTATGTTAACTTATTGACTTCTTAGCTAAGGCTCCTTGCCAAACCATTGCAGACAGAAGACTGAGTGGCCGCTTTCTCACCTCCCAAGGACAGGCCTTAAGGAGTGCCATTCCAGGACCATGGGGGAAAAAGTCAATCCATTCATACAGATGCCACCAACTTTCTTAAGAAACCACAAGTCACAATCCAGCAGGTAGGCTGCTTTATCCCCCATTTGATCACCGAGAAAACGGAGTGAGGAGTTGAGTTACCTGATCAAGCTCACATTACAAGCACATCATGGAACCATTATGCAAATTTAATCCGGCTCTACAGCCCTTGCTCAGGTCACTCAGCTACTATGAAACCAAACAGCCTTTGATCCATGCAGGGGCTTTCTGGTCTGTACTGTCAAGATCTTTATAAATTCACTTCTGCAAGTGTGCGTTCACGGTAAGACCCCAGACGTGTCAAGACGGCATCAGGCTTCCCTGGGACTCCCGCAGCCCTGGGCTTACAAAGGGTACTCAGGATTTGCCTGACTGATCACTGCAACTAAAAACAGTCATAAGGAGGTGAGAAACAAAGCCAAGCAAGACAAGACAGGCAAGGCTTACATGGCACAAGCATGTAAGCTTTACTCCTAAGGCTCCCTTGCAGATAATCCCAAGATACAAATTATAGCAGAGATAAAGCCCCTAGAAATCTGTCGGCGTTCAATTTAGGAACCCATAAACCTAGTTACCTTGGTAGAAGGAGAGGAAAATGAATGCTCTCTACCCAAACGACAGGAAGCCATATGCAAATACCTTTGAATTTTCACACAGTAGTCGCTGCTAAGAGGTTTGTAAATCATCCCGATGCCCCAAGGTTTCGTCACTTTGAGAAAAGATGGGGTGAAGATATTATCTACAACATAAAATTTCTCAGTATTTCTAACTCGAACGCAGAGAAAACACAAGTGTTTGCAGTGGAGACATCTTAGCTCTAAGACAAAGGCGGTAGAGACAGACGAGACAGACACGGAGTTGGCCAGCGGAGAAAGTGGGTCGTAGGTCTCCCATCACCGTCACCTGATCCTCCACCTCCCTCTACCTGAACACCGCTCTCCTGCAAATCCAACTTCTGACTCCTAGATACATTTACTTTTCATTTCAATTAGAAACACGAGTCACTTCACCATTGAAAATACTTCAATACCATCCTGACAAAACTAGAAACACGGAGTCAGTTCTAACAGAGCTTATATCCATATAAAGAGGCAGTGTTTCAAGTCAATCACGTCAAGCACGCAGGTTAATACAAATGGACTTCGTGTAGGAATCCCAGCCAGGGTAAAACAGAGCCCCCAGCTGGCGGTTCCTGCAAGTGCCTCCAAGCTGGAAGAGGGCGGACCCTGTAACCTGATATTATCCAACAGAATAAAATTGCTTGGGACATTTCATCAGGCTTTTGTTCGCTGGTGAAAATTCTTCTCCAGCAAAAACTAACAGTATTTTTCACCCATCACCTAGTTTAAAGCTTCCAGAAGTCCCTATTGAAAGTATTAGGTGAGCCGTTAAAAAAAAAAATCTAAAATGAAATATCTACTCCAATGATAATGTCTATCATTTCTTCAAAATCATATAAAACAAAACAGATACCCAAACTGATGTCACATGTTTAAATCTGAAGTGCCACAAATTTAGCCTCAAGGCCAGCAGCAAACCTTAATCCCAGACACACCTTCTCAAACTCTCTGGTTGAATGCCTTAGAAAAGCTGAACGCATGCATACAGGAGGGAGCTGAAAACCACTGGACGTGGAGAAAGGCACACGTTCCTGGAGAGCTGTGTTCTGCATACATGCATGCAGAGGTTGGCTCCAACACAGAACCAGGCGACCTATTGAGATCCCCAGAGTTTGGAACCTTTCCCAAATATAAAGCTGTGTTGTTTTGGTGTCCAGAGGTTCAATATTCGTCATTTTTGTAGGCTCTGGGTTAAAGTGTATATTTTAAAATGCCATTAGGTTTGTTTTATCCACACCGTATCATTAAACAAGGAAATCACATGCTCTGTGTTAAATTATCCTGGAGAACTTCAGTGACCTCACGTTGACTGATGAAACCACTCTGTACTGGCTTAAACGACTGTATTTCTAAACACAGTAGCTGTTATCGGGTAACTGCGCTTTCTGATAAATTTCAATTTGATTCAAGGGAATTTCAGGGTGTGCCAACTACATACAGGGCACCACGCTAGAGTCCATGGTGCTATCCACAGAACAGCAAGACATGCTCTGTCCTGGGGGTAGTTAACCTTTTCTTTTCTTTCTTTTTTCTTGGGGAGCCTGGGGATGTTTCAGGACAGGGTTTCTCTGTGTAGCTTTGCACCTTCCCTGGAACTCACTTGGTAGCCCAGGCTGGCCTTGAACTCACAGAGATCCACCTGCCTCTGCCTTCCAAGTGCTGGGATTAAAGGCGTGCACCACCACCGCCCAGCTAACCTTTTCTTTTCAACATGTAAAAATGGGGCAGGAGAGGACCCGAGTTCAGATCTCCAGCACCCACTTTAAAAATTGAGCACAGGGACAGGCCCTTTGAGCTCCAGCACCCAGGGCAAAAGCTGGATGTGGTGGTGGGCATCTGTGATCCCGGTGATGGCCTATCAGCAACCCCACGTCCAGGGAGAGGCCATCTCAAGACACTAAGGAGGGGGCTCCTAAACGCGGTCATATATGGTTGTCCTCTGCCTCCACATGCATGTACATAGATGTGCATATGCACAGACACAAGCATACACACATGTGCACACCCACACGCCGGTAATAACGACAGCAAACATCTCTCCACTGCTGAGTGGTGTCTCCAGTATATTAAACACATATGGAGGAAATCAAGGCCCAGAGAAGCAGGATAAGCAGCTGAAGGCCCAAAGTTAGCAAGAGGTGGGACTAGGGTGGGGCATGTGGAGAGAACGGTATGAAGTAACAGTAGGTGGAACTGTTAAAAGCGCAACATAAATACACGCCATGTTTTCAAAGGAAGATGATATCTCATCGGGCAGAACCTGCAAGATGGTCCCAAACGGGAGGCGAGTGTCAGGAGAAGAGGAAGCAGGGCTTTTGGGGAGTGGATAAATAGGAGAAGGGGATGCGCTGAAGTGGTGTGTTAGAGCCGAGTAAGGGGGGTCACTAGGAGCTGTCTGAACTGAGTGCTGGGAGAGTGTGTTTTAATGAGACCCGTGCCCCGGCTGGGAAGGAGGAAAGCGGCCTCGGACTCTAGCTGGTGTTTGTGCTGAGAAGACAAAATCACAACCAGCCGCAGAATGAAGCCGGGGCCCTGCGCACTGCCTACTGTGTCCCTGTGCAGCTCAGGAACAGGCTGCAGGCTGCAGGCGACAGGCGAGCGAAAACAGTCCGAGGTGACCAGGCTGTCGGGCATGGGTGACCAGAAAACCAGCATACACATGTGGGGAGGAGCTCAGGGCACCGGGAGGCAGAGAGTAAGCTCCTGAGAGCAGGGCAGTGGGGAGATGGGAAGGAGTAGACCTGGGGTCATCTGTGCAGCACACGGGGTGAAGAAGAGACGCTGACCTGAGGGAATGACCTTCACGTCCACACCAGAGCGTCCGGAGAGAGGTGAACAGTCAAGAAGGGAACTGCAGCAGCGCAGAGCCCGGACAGATGAGGGAGGGCCAGGCTCAGAGAGAACTGGCCGTGATCACAGAAACACCAGCATGAAAGAATCAAGAACCGAATCCTTTTTAGGTTGAACTTAAATACCGTACGTGAAATGGTATTTTTCAAACTTACAAAGCTCAATGATTGGACACCAACTTAAAAGTAACCAAATACTACAGAACTCCAAAACTCTCCATTCTGGAGACAGGAACCCTGTGCACCCCCAGAAGATGCACCCATGATAATAAAGCAAAAGAGACATGCCCTGTAATATCAGTTTCACTCAATACCAGGTAAAGCGCTTTCTATCAAAGCAAAACGACAACACGGAATGAGATAAACGGATCACAAGGCTTCAAAGGAATCCCACCCTCACCCCCGAGGCCCTCTGGGTGTGCCTCCCAAGCCTCCCTGTGCACACACGTTCTCCCAAACTTCATCTCTGTCCTCGGAGCACCATGGAACTCCGAAGGATGGATGCTTAGCACAAGGGACCACACAGGTCTTGCGACACTACAAGTGCAGAGGCCTCTCCCTGTACCCAGGGAGTCAGGTAAAGACGTGAAGTTGTCACAGTAACACATGGCAAAACGTACGTCACACACACTGAGCTCATCTACGTACTGAGGTTACAACAGACTTGGAAAGGTCCAACATGTGACATTGACAAAATAGGGCTTGAGGCCGGCAGGAACTGACACACGCCTTCCTTTCTATTTCAACACTGGAAATGACCCCACCTTCTGCTCTGCCGATGTACGACAGGAAGATGGACGTCTTTCTAAATTCACCAAATCAGTTATGGTTTCACAGGGATGTTCAAAGGCTGTTGACAAGAGGCCCCTGAGATTGACATGGAAGTCTGTTTACCTAGGTTTAGCTAGCTGGGTGGGAGAGACACTGGCGAGCTCACGGTTGCCATGTTTCTATGTGGTAAGCTTTGTTTTTCCATGGAGTAAACCTGGCAGTTATTTCCAATTATGCTGTGGATGGTCACGATGTGAGTCTAGCTGAAAGTGGAGGAGAGGTGAATGGATCGGTATAACCCTGTCGCCAGGACGACAGAAGTCACTTTCCAACATATCTCCCAGCTTCTACAATTACTCCGTAATCTTCTCCAAGCCGACAGCCAGAAGGATCTTAAGAAACAAAACAAACAAAAGAACACGACAGACTGCTGCCTTCACCCCCAGGTCCACTCCATGTCCTTAGCAGGGTTCCAGCAAGGCACTGGGACCCTACCTCTGTGTATGGCCCTCCAGCCTCCAGCCTCTGGGATGTTGGCTCAACCACTGGCCCTTTGCTCCAGCCACCCAGGCCTCTACTTTCTTCCTACAATAAAGCCTTTGTCTCTCCTGGGCTTTCTCCTCTGTAGGGGCAGGGACAGACACCACCCCTATCCTCTGACAGCCTTCTGAGAGCTAAGCATCTCCCCAGATCCAACAAGAAACCACATAAAGCCCCATGAGCTTCCATATCCTAGGCATGAGGTGGCAAATGAGCATCTTGGCAAGACATAAAACATAAAATCAGCAAGTCACGTTCGCTGACCGAAGGTTTCTAAACTATTGCTGCAACTCCAGACCCAATCGATAATAAACTAAGACGACGGTACCTCCACCTCCTGATCAGCCTGCACTGTTATCAGAAACAAAACAGCAACAATAGCTCGCTGGAATGAAAACCTACGGCAGGTGACACCAGGACGGTCTGAAAGGAACCTGGTCGGTGCGTCAACTGTCTCCAATAAGATGATTGTGTCCGCAAGATGCACTCCTATTCTTCCGCCCGGCAGATCCATTTCCGGGAATTCACCTGAGGAAGCTAACCTGACGACGGCATTCGCAGATGGGCGCCCAAGTGTGGGTGCTCACTATGGCACGGGGCACAGGGAAGGAGTGGGAAACGAAACCAACACTTGGCAACGGCGAACACAACTCTGGAGCATCCATATGTTTTTATACAGCAAGTAAAAATGTTTCCGAAGAACTTGCGATAATGCGGAGACATTTTTTAGGCTAAAAAAAAAAAAATTCTGCAAAGTTGTAGATGCCAAGTGTACTTTCGAACATTTCCAAACAACACAAACAAAATCTTTGCCTAGTGGTTCTGCTGCTGAGCTCACGTCACCACCGTGGGGGGGGGGGGGTAGGGGGGGGAGGAGGAGTTAATTTGACAATCAAGTTCAACTTACATTTGGGAGGAGAAAAGGGAAGCTATGAATTTTATAAAATATCCACTGGCTCTTTGTTTTTATCATTAAGCTGTTGGTGCACTAAGGTTGGAGTTAAATTGGATTTCTCTAACATCTCACGCACAGCCAGCATAGTAGTTGTCCAACGTGACTATATGCAAACACACACCCACTCAGACAGTTAGCTTTCTAAGCAAAAATACACTTTTTTTAGACAGTCAAGAACAAGCCTGCCAAGTCGTCTTTTGTGTGAAGTATAGTTGATTACTAAAATCAAGTGCTGATATATGCCCTTTTAAAAAGCCCCTTGAAAAGGTAAGGATTGCCACACAACTGACGGAGGTGTGAATTAAACACTGAGGGCCCATCCGATCTGACTGGGTAAAGAGCTTGGAAGGAAATCTGGACAGAGGAATGGTTCTGGCTACAGCTCTCATCAGCAGCCTACCTCCCTCCCTGGAGTTCCACCCCAGCCTTCTTCTCCACACCGGCCTTCTCCACGTGTTTCCTGGGCAATCATAGATCTTCTCGCTGCTTATTTCTCACCGTTATGATGACAGATCCCCAACCAACGCCTTCATTTCAGATTCTTACCTCAAACTCGGGGCGCAAAGCTGAATGCCCATCAACCATCTCTACATGGATGCTTCAAATCCAATGCACTCAAAGGAGACTTAGTGTCCTTCTAGAAACTGATTCTTCCCGTGTCCCCAATTCCTCTGAAACAGAAGCACTTCCCACATAGAAAACCAGGTCATCCCTACTCCCTCCCTTCATTTACATCCGCCGGTAAGTCTTGGGGACAGACGCACAGGACTCTGAAATCAGTCTCTTCACCCTGTCCTTGTTCAAGTTCACATCGGCTTGTCCAGGAACCCTGAACCTGCCTGCTGGTTGACCCTCCTCCCAGTCCTAACCCACATCAGCCCTCCTCAGGAGCCATGTCTTCAAGATAGCAATTGCGTTCTCAGGAAGGGCTTCCCATTCTCCAGACCAGGCCAGGGTTAACAGTGAAGGACCACACAGTATTCCTCGACCTCCTCTGCCCTAACACGCCTGTGAAGTGGGCTTCAGCGCTTGGGAAACCCTTTGACTCTCCAAGGCCTTGGTTAAAATGGCTCACTGGACAGGCGCTAAAGCAGTGGTTCTCAACCTGTGGGTCACGACCCCCTTGGGGTCCAATGACCTTTTCACAGGGGTCACCAAAGACCATCACAAAACACAGGTACTTACAGTACGGTTCACAACAGTAGCAAAACTACAATTATGAAGTAGCAATGGAAGTCATTTTATGGCCGGGGGTCACCACAACAAGAGGAGCTGTGTTAAAAAGGGTCACAGCATGAGGAAGGTTGAGAGAACCACTGATAACCTGTGACTGGCAGTTTGACGGGCCTCACTCACTCTGTGAGCCTCAACCTCGAGCCTCTGTATGCTTTCGAGTGTATACGCATTATTTTGTGTCTGTCAACTAAAATCTCAGATAGAAATGCTTGCCGTGCATCTCAAAGCCACTGCAAGGAAAACACAGAGAACTGTAACTGTTTGGATACGAGAAATGGGTCTTCACATGTCAGAACCCTAGAGGACACCAGACAGCCCAACAGAAACAGAAACTGGCCAGAAGAGAAGGCATCTCAAAAGCCCCGCTGCTTGTCCATCTCATTGTGAAGTTGTGGAAATCATAATGACTAACAGAAGACGTTAACAGGAGACTCAGTTCCAGTCTCCAGGAGTCAACCAGAGCCACGCAGGGACCCTCGCTCCTCTTCTCCCCTCTCCTTAGCTCTGGAGTTTGCTAGAAAGGGACTCAGTCAGAGGACTTGAGAAGACAGAGTAGGAACAACCCAAGATCAATTAAAAAACGGTTTGGTAGCTAATCCCTGAAGGTCCCTAGAGTGAGCTCCCAACAATGCCGTGGGAAAGCCTGGCAAGTCAGCAAGAGAACAGAGTGAAGACACAATTAAATTTCTCCTCAGGTCTATCACTCTCACATTCAAAGCATCTGAGGGACATTCTAGTTAAAATTCATTCTGTTGATCTTACGGATGGTTCCATAGTTAGCTCTCTGGACTCTGAGCATAATCTGATCATCCGAGGAGAAGTATGTATTACTTACTCATTAAAGGCTATGAGAATAACCAGGAGCATTTACAGGACAGGGGGAGAGGGGGAGAGGGAGGGAGGGAGGGAGGGAGAGAGGGAGGGAGGGAGGGAGGGAGAGAGGGAGGGAGGGAGGGAGGGAGGGAAGGAGGGAGGGAGGGAGGGAGGGAGAGACAGTGAATTCTTATCATCTCAGAATACCAAGATGAACCCCATATGGGCTAAAGATTCATACAGGGGAAAAAAAAAAAAAGAAAAACCCACAAGATAATTTCCTTATATCAAGTTAAGTTTTTCTGACTCTAAACTCCAACCATGAAAGAAAACTTAGATAAATTTCACTATATAGAAAAAAAATAAACAAAAACCTCTGCATGTCCAAAACACAGCACCCACCATAAACAAACTTACAACAAACAGTAAACTGTCAAACAGGGAGAAATATTTACTAGTCTTTATGTCATGTAAAAAGGGCCAACACCAACAAGAAATCCTGGCAACACAAGGAACTCGACCACTGACCAAGGAAGATACATGTTAGAACTACTCTACCGTTTTCAATGGAGTCTCTCACGCACTGCTAGGGTCTGAGGAAGTTCCGACTCTCGGGGAGCGCAGTTTAACAATGGTCATCAATCCTACTGGGAATCTAACTTGTGGACATGAACATACAGTTAGGAAACATCACGTACAAGGTCGCTCATCGTTATGAGAGGCTGGTAAGAGACAAATCTGGGTCCGTGCAGTCCTAACAAGTGTCAGGAGACCGCTGTGGCGGCGCACTTCACTTCCATCACGGGGCAGGCAGGCAGAAGCAGGACATCACGGCAACTCCCAGGCCAGCCTGGGCTGCACAGCAAAAACTAATGAAGACGCGATTTGCTACCTGTAAAGGCTACCCAAAAACTGTAAGTGAAGAACAGAAGGGGCAAATTGATGTGTATGGAGTGCTACCATTTATGTAAATTTACTAAGTGAAAACCTAAGGGTCGCTAATTGCTTGAAGAGGTACAGAAAACCACCCCAAGAACATACAGCAGGCAAACATTTTTCATGGACTTGCTCTGTAACAGTTTTTTAAATGAATGGCTGAAACAGAAACTGAGGCTGGTTCTAACAATGTATAAAAAAAAAAAAAAGCCCCATCTCCCAAACGTAGTTTCTAAACACTTTAGCTAGTATGCAATGTATGTTACCCGGTATGCAGAATTTTGTCATTTATATTGCTAAAGAAATTAATTAAAAACAAAACCAATTTCACGCTGATCATCATTAGTGTGCCCGAGAATGTCGGAGGGCACTGGAAATAGGCCAGCACCCACTCCTGTCTCTCCTCTACACGGACACTCTTCCTTCATCCTAGCTGTCCGACTTTAGAAGGTCTCTGAATGCCGAGACTTGAATTCAGGTTCCCACAGGCAGGCAGCTGGGCGGCGGAGAGGTGCCATTCGCCTGGCATCAGCCAGCTGATGACCAGCCAGGGCATCCCACGGCAAGCACAGCCAGGCCACCTTCCATGGCTGCACTCTACCAATAAAGATGTTCCGGTCAGGAAAAGCTAACGTCACAGGTCAAATACTATTCCACGTCTATTTGTGGAGAAGCTCAGTATGTACAAAGCCACCTTAGGAAAGCCCCCATCAAAAAACCACTAAGGAAAGGTTTGGCCAAGGCACCGCCAGCTTCCTCCCTCAAAGGCAGGCGCTCAGGAAGTCAGGCTTTCCCGCTATCGTTCTCCTCTCCTCTTTCATGTCTTAGACACAGCAACGCTATCAACAGGAGCGTCTCAAAGCAGAAAACAAAACACTTCGTCTCGGGCTGATCCATGACCGGAAGGATAGCGGTGTGTGTGTGTGTGTGTTTGTGTGTGTGTGTGTGTGTGTGTGTGTGTGTGTGTGTGTGTGTGTTCGTCTCCCCCAAGTCTGCACCATGACAGGGTGTGTGTGTGTGTGTTTAGTCTCCCCCAAGTCTGCACAGTGGTTTTTCACCTCCTTTTCTTCCTGCCTCCTCCTGATCACTTAGCTCTATCATGCCAATCGTGCTATAAAAAGCAACTGGCAAGGCAGCTGTTGGATCCAGACGCCCTTTCTGACCTGGGATGGGTGTGTATGTGACAGAATGTACATGTATGTATGTATGTGTTCAGCCTGTTCTATGGACTGTCTTCACTATTTACCGGTGCTCCATAAATTCAAAGATCAGGAAGATTATGAGAACCATTGCCACTTACAAACAAAAACAAACAAACAAACAAAAAAAACCCTTGTCATTAAATATTACCAAAGGTAGAGAAAATGACCAGAAGACACAAGCAGGAAGTTCCCGAGAAGCAACATCACAGAGCACCGGTTTTTAAACTGGAAATGTAGATGCACCATCCTTGACCTATGAATATCTCCCTTTGTAGGTATGCCGAATGCCACAAATGGAGCATGTACCAACGACATGTATGTTAAAAAAAAAAGTTAAAAGTCCCTGCAAGCCAACTGTGGTAGCAAGCCTGTCATCCCAGCACAGGAGGTTGAGGAAGGAGAATCTTAGTTTGAGGCCAGCCAGCCATGGCCATAGAGCGAGGCTATGTCTCACAGAACACAAAAGACAAAACAACGAACTGACTGTACACACACACACACACACACACACACACACACACACACAAACAGTTCTGTCAAAGTGGGGACAACTGGACTTCACATTAATTCACACACAGTTCTCCTCACATTCCAGGCATCCCCTCAAAAAGGACAAAGGTAAAGAGTGAGCGTGGTGGCACACGCCTTTAATCCTAGCACTCAGGAGGCAGAGACAGGAGGATCCTTGAGTTCAAGGCCAGCCTGGTCTACAAAGCAAGTTCCAGGACAGCCAAGGCTGTTACACAGAGAAACTCTGTCTCGAAAAATGAAAAGCAAAGATAAACAAATAACCAAAAAAAAAAAAAAAAAACCTGTTTCATAAAATTTTAAAAAAGGACAAAGTTAAGAACAAATTGCCTTGTTTTATTTTTATTAAAGAGGCCTAACTATAGACCCTAACAGAGGATACATATGGCACTTGTTTTAATATTTACAATTTAACATTGTATAATTTGAAAACAGCTATCTGACCCTGTTTTTGTTTTAATCATGGCATTAAGATAACAGTAAAAATTAAGTTGATATGCAAATCACTCTGATTTCAAAGGACTGTATGAGAGAAAGGAATCCCCAAATGTTCATACTATACCTTTACCCAGTTATCCGAACACAACAGACCAGTTCTCTAGAACAGAACGATACACTTGATGCAGGAAGAAAACACTACAATTTGCTGCTTGAGGCCGGCAGGAACTGACACACGCCTTCCTTTCTATTTCAACACTGGAGATGACCCCACCTTCTGCTCTGCCGATGTACGACAGGAATATGGACGTCTTTCTAAATTCACCAAATCAGTTATGGTTCAAGTTCAATTAACCTCTATGTTCAAAGACAGTTGACCAGAGGCCCCCGAGATTGACGTGGAAAGTCTGTCTGCCTAGGTCTAGCTAGCTGGGTGGGAGAGAGACACTGGCGAGCTCACGGTTGCCGTGTTTCTATGTGGTAAGCTTTATTTTTCCAAGGGAAAAAAATACAGAATAAAAAGGAGAAAAAAATAAAGAAAAATAAAGAACACTGTGCTATTAAATGCTCAAACTGGCAGGCACTGCGGTCTTGGTCCATCCTTTGTCAGGTCTCCTAACATCAATACTGCAGAGGTCCTGTCCAAGCGCTTTCCCCAGTGGCCTCACCAGGGCGGAGGATCCGCCCCCCCCCCAATAAGCCTTTTCTGGTAACTGTGAGGCATGAATGGAACTCTCTCTCACAATGTAAATGTCTCACAGTTGGAGGACCTGACTGAGGTGTGAATGAAACAGCAATAACAAGGTCAGGATCAGTAACGCCAGGGCCCAGTTCTGTGTTAACCTCCCAGCTAAGGAAAGCAAGGAGGAGGTCAAACCATCAGGAATTCCACAGGAAACACATCACCTGGCTAGTGAAACAATACTCAGACACTACAAGCATCACAATCAACAAGACCTAAAAGGTAAACGCCCAAGAACGGAGACACGCTCATTGAAAGCCACACAGTACTCAATGCCGTTAGTTTAACATTTTCAAACGCGTGCTAAATACCGCTAACACTGCGGAAAAACTTGAGTTTTACAAAACATCCTCCTGAAACTAAAATGCAACCGCTTATCAGTAAACATGGATGAAGTATTCCAGGAAGTACGATAACTGTGAGGTGGGCTATAAATAAGATACACGAATCTGGACGTGGCCTGGCAGCCTGTAATCACTTGGGGTGGGGGTGCGGGGAGGGGAGGCTGAGCCTAAGGCAGGCTGCAGACATGCTGCCTGTATGGAATAAAAGGGACGGAGTGGGGAATTAAGACCTGTTTCTTGCATAGCTTGGCCTCTGGCATTTGCTACATTCAGTGTGTATGTAGGCGCTAGTTAAAAGGCAAGTTTTCCTGGAGAAGACATAAACTCAGTAACGAATTCCTCCTTTTCTATATGCACTGTGTATGTGTAACTTCTACTTGAACCAGAAGTAATTCCCTGAAACCTTACAGAGCGCAGCTCCTGCAAAGGACCCGGGTGACTCACCCAGCCTTATACAAGTCACGGAGCAGAGAAGCCAAAGCGAGACATGCGCCATGGTCCAGGATCCCATCCATGTGGTTAATATACACAGATCTGTGCGCGTGCGCACGGAAGGCATTTAAACAGGACATTGTTAAACATTTAAGTGAGAGGACGGAGCTGAAAATTCCTCTCTCTCCTATAGTCCACCAGTCACTTTGTGTAAATAAGTTGAAAAAACTGTGTGATGTAAAAGACAGGCTAGGGGCTGGAGAGATGGCTCAGCAGTTAAGAGCACTGGCTGCTCTTCCAGAGGACCCAGGTTCAATTCCCAGCACCCATATTGCAGCTCACACCCACCTGTAACTCCAGTTCCAGGGGATCCTGACACACTCACGAAGACATTACTGCAGGCAAAACACCAATACACATAAAAACAATAGTAAAAATAAGTTAATAAAAGACAAGCTATAGATCTTTCTCTAACACAGCAAATCTTTCCATGCTGAATCTAATTTCTTTGTAAAGAAAACGTTTCAGCGGTTCAGGGGTTAACGGATCCTCTAATACTGCATGGAAAAGGATTTTTAAGGATAGATGCTTTAAAATGTGCACCAATTTGTGATTTGTAATAAACACGCCAAAGAGGTAATTTTAAAAGATTCATTTGAATACTCAAAAAGTTAAAATTAGAATTTTAAGTCTTTTTATAAACTCAAGTCATAGTAGGCTTTTATTTCTTTAAAAAAATTGTTTTTCGAGACAGGGTTTCTCCGTGTAGTTTTGGTGCCTGTCCTGGATCTCACTCTGTAGACCAGGCTGGCCTCGAACTCACAGAGATCCACCTGGCTCTGCCTCCCAAGTACGCCACCAACACCTGGCAAAACCCTTTCTTTTTTTTTTTAAAAAACCCTTTCTTTTTAAGTGTAGGCGTGAGAAGGTCAGAGGTCAGCTTCCAGGAACCGGGTCTCTCCCTCCACCACGTGTGCTCTGGGGATCGAACTCAAGCCAACAGGCTGGGTCGGTCACAGGCGCCTTTACCTACTGTGTTCTCTGGACAGGCTAGGATTTTATTTCTTAAAATGATGGAAACTTCAAATTTTCAAATTGGAAGCAAGGGCAAACTGAAGTCCGAGCAGAGAAATTCACTCAACAGGAGCCTTGCAAAGCGGGGGCACACGCTAGGTGACATTAAACTCAGATGGCCGCTAATCACAAGGTGCCACCTCCCCAGCCTGCTCATCAGTGAACTGACAGTTATAAACACCACAAAAAAGGCTAAACCAAACTCACCCTGGGATTACTCACAAAACTTTTAAATTGAAACGTGTTATATAGAGTTGTTTAAAACAATCCCCCATTATTTTGTGTTTTATACTGAAATGTCGGGGCGACAAGAGGAAGTCCCTTACGTCTGCACACATAACATGCACGCGCTTAAAAGAAACAAGCAAACTCCTGTCACCGAGAAAAGCAGTAAAAATGAAATCTAGGGAACAAATCTGGCTCTCTAATAATTAAAACCATAAAGGTGATGCCTGAAGTATAGCCAATAAATAGCATCTCATTTTTCACTGGAAGATTGAGTTTAAATTTACCTAAACCTGTTCCTTTTTGGTAGAGCTCTCAAGTTACACAATTCAATGTACATCATCTTTGAAGCAACGTGACCTTTTCAGTGGAGTGGGGTGCAAAGGACGAGGGAAACACAAAGCTGGTGTGCCACCCACCTATCCCACCTACTATGGGAGATGGACATGATCTAGAGTTTTCAGGGGTATGCTAATTAGAAAATGGGCATAAATTGTGTCCTGCTGGAAACAGGGCCACCCAGGAAGGAGTTGCTAGTTTGTGTTCCTAGTTCATTTGAGCCCCAGGAACTGAGCAGTGTTTAACGGCCCAGTCACCAGAGGACTCCGACTAAAATACTGAAGAAAGGCCAGGCGTGGTGGCGCACGCCTTTAATCCCGGCACTAGGGAGGCAGAGGTAGGTGGGGATCTCTGTGAGTTCAAGGCCAGCCTGGTCTACAGAGGAGGTTCCAAGACAGCCAGGGCTACCTACACAGGGAAACCCCGTCTTGGAAAAACCAAGAGGAAACCAAAACAAAACAAAGCAAAACTGATGGAGAACAAGTCCATTGTCATCACAGTCACATTTTCCATGGGGAAAAAAAACCCAAGTGACAGGTAAACACAGATGGAATGTTGAGTTGGTCAACTTCAAATTTGGGGAAGTACATACTTAAGATATTTCCATAACAAGTACTTAGGAAAAAGTTACTACCGAGATTAGAAATTTTAGGAAACATGTAATAAGCTATTTTGCACAGAAATTTTCCTCAGTTTAAAAATAAATGCATCTCTAACTTTAGCAAGAAAAAAAAAAAACATATTTAAAAGTTTTCAAACAAGCTGCAAAGGACCAGAGTCCTAGTAACCAATTTTATAGACTTTTTTCCCCCCCTAAAATAAACTTGTCTGTGCCTGAACACAGGGAATACTAGACTTCAACCTACGCTGTGCTCTACAAGGGGCACCCTGCAGACAATGTTATTACTGAGGCTAGTCTGTGCTCTGGAAATGGGTTTTGGCATCATTCAGTTCTGTGGGGGTGGGGTGGGGGTGGTAAATACATTAAACTCACAACTGTCCCAAAACTGCTCCACACAGCAGGACAATTCAAGCAAGAAAAACAAAAAAAGCCACAATGTAGATGGACTTCAAAACCATGACTCATACCTAATGAGTATTTTAAGAGACTGCAAGAGGCTGAAGTGATTGATATTCATTCCGAAGAGGAAATGTGAGACTACCAGAATTTACCACACAGTTTCCTAGCAAAGAGGTCGTCCTAAAGGCCGTGAAGAGTTTCTAAGTTTCTTTAAGAACTCAACAACTGCTACAGCCCGGGACTCTCCACTCCCTCACGCCCGGGGCCGCAGCAGAGCAGAGGAAACAGGAATGCAATGATCCTATTTCTACGTCAAAAGCCCCAGGGGGAGAATGAGTCATGGAAGCAATCCAGGCAAGCATGTGGCATTCACAGGCTCACCCTAAATGTACAAGGCTTTTCATCAAAAATGTCTCAATGGCTTATCAAGTAACAACCACCCCAGCTTGGGGTTCACGCACTACAGTCAAACCCACCAACCTCGCTCGGATACTTTCCTCTCCGTTAGAAACAAGTCTACATTCTCAGTTTTAGAAAACAAGAAAACACAACAATGAAGAAGTGCCAATCACTCTCTTAATGTCAAGTCTCAAAAAAGAAAACAGCCAGATTACACACACATGCATATATACGTATATATACACACATCAATGCATTCATGAGTATGTGTGTACCACTAACTAGAGAAAAGAAGGGGTTTAGGGGAGTTACAGTTCTAGTTAATTTCATTTCTAAAGACACATCTTTCAAGCTGGACAGATGCCCAATGGTTGAGAGCACTTGCTGCTCTATGCTCTTGCAAAGAACCAAGTTCAGTTCCCAGCACCTACACAGGGCAGCTCACAACCACTTCTAACTCCAGGTCCAGGGAATGTGAAGCCCTCTTCTAGACTCCCCAGGTAACCGCCTGCACAGGGTGCACATACAGACAAGCAGTAACACACATACACACAAGCATAATATTAACTACCTTCAAGCTAAGTGGATTCGCTATAAATGAAAGGCAAAGATCAGACAGACAATATTCTGGGCTTCAGAAAGTCAGGCAATACACAGAACAAAATGGTATGTACTTTTAAAGTGAGAAAAATCACTGAGGAGCCGTCAACCCGCAAAGAATGAGGGTTAAGGAAAACTTAGAGATGATGACAAGCTAAAGGTATTTCTAAAGTAAAGAAATTTCCCTGAGTTCTAAAGGGGGAAGTAAGGTGTCCCAGTCATCAGAAATCCCTATGACAAGACATTCGGGGTGAATAAGCAAGCAGGTCTTAGGACAAATCATGGGGCTTGTTATTGCTTATACAGGAAGAAAGGGAGGGAGAGGGAGAGAAACTTAAGAGGGTTTAAGCAGGAAGCAGGCATGAAGAGGAAAGACTACAATAAGAGCTGAGGCAGGGGGATGCCCACTGGGGAAAAGGTCAACAGGAGGAGACATTGAGAGACCGGTTATGAAGAAGCCTGATTAAGCTTAGTGGTCTCAGACAGAAGCAAAAAGACAAGTTCCTGGAGGAAAGAAGAGCTAACAGCTGGAACTACTGCATGGGCTACACAATAGAAAACTAAGAACTGTGAGAAGAAAACAAAAACCAACCCTGGTCACCGACCTCACTTTTCACAAGTCAGTTCAAAACTGATCACAGACTTTAATGCAAACCTCAACTGTTAGACCTCAGTAACAGCAACGCTGGGACTCTGGAATTTGGAAACTAATTTTTGTTGTTGTTGCTGGTTTTTGTTTGTTTGTTTGTTTATAGAAACTACCAAACTCATGGCACATGAAAGAAAAAATCGGATGAGGCTTTAAAATTAAAATTAAACATTTCTCTTCTACCAGGCACCGTTGAGTGAATGAAAGAATAAGCCACAGGAGGGAAGGAAGTAAATGCCATCTGGGAAGAATCAGCACTCTTCAAAGTCGCTAAGAAAACAACTTTTTAAATGAGTAGCAGTTACAGATGTCTCACCAAAGAGAGACAAGACTTTTAGACAGAGTCCAGTATGGACCAGGGAACCGCACACTGAAACAATGAAACGCCACCACCTGACATCGGGAGCAGACAGAGCCAAACACTGGCACTGTCGGACGATGGGGATGATGTCAAGCGACAGAACTGGAAACAGCCACTTTACAGGACAGTGGCAGTCTGCGCTATAGAGCACTGTGCTAAGAATGGGGACTTACCCACAAGAGTTTAAACGTGGGTCCACATAAAGCACTACATGAAGATTCATGTAAGTTTTCCTCTCACCGGATCCAAAGTGGGTACAACCAAGGTGCCATTCAATACATAAACCAACCATAGATTGATAGAAAGGAGCTGATCTGCCACCAAAAAACACTCAGCTGCCTTGTGGTAAAGAAAAGCAGCCAGTGTGCCCCTGTGACACTCAAGCCAGGCAACACTAGAGACGGTAAGGTGACCGATCAGTAGGCGCCAGGGTGGCGGTGGGGTGGCTGAGAAGAGCACGTGTTTTCAAGTTTGTCACAAAACTAACGTGTGCATCACACAGTCCGTGTACAGAACTGCTTCGCCAACTGTAATGAACGAACGTGCCGCCTCATTCAAGACAGCAGTGGAGCCAATCAGAGGAGGGCTTAGGAGGTACTCGGATGAGGCCGACTTCCAGAACAGCCAAAGGCTAGCTAGATGCTACCTGCCTTTCTCCCTTTGTTTAGATGTTATCTTTTCCTGAGTGAAGATCTGAGAAGTCGGGCAGATTAAAAACTGGTGGAGAGCTAGCAAAAGGAAATGGGTAAGGCCACTTAAGCTCAGACAGAACAAAGAAAAACACAAGAGTGTGCGCGGAGGTACACTCATGACTGGGTGGATAACAATAACTAGAAAGACACTAAGAGTTGGAGAGAAAATGAGGTTCCAGAAGCCAAGAAAGTGCACTTCAGAAAGCAGCCGTGTTCGGCCCAGGGTGGTGCCAGCGCCTGGTCAAACAGAGCAGAAGCAGGTCCTTTTCTCCTGGGTTTGGCGTGGGGTAGGGTGGGGACCACAGAACCCTGATGACTTTGACAACAACAGCCCCGGGGGCGCAGGAGGCGACAGCCAGGGTGGAACACGCTGAGAGGAAACAAATCTGAAAACGGTGGCAATACCAATAGATCATTCTGAGACTGGAGACACTGGTGTGGAGGGAAAGGTCACGTCGGTTTCCTCTTCTTTAGAGGACATAACGGCTTGCCACTTCACGTCCGATATGAGGCGAGAGGCTCTGCACCATCCTGTGGTCCCAATCACAGATGGGATCAGCCAGCCAGACTCAATTCACATGAGAAGTTTTCTCCAAGGGGCGTTTGTCAGTACCATGCACTTTTCATTCACTGTGTAAATCTCTGAGGTCAAATGGGCCTTCCTTATCAAAACTGGTGTAGGAAAGCCTAACAGAGACACTTACGGTGGGGCTGGACATGGCTTACTGGGGAAGAGTGGACACTGCTCTTGCGGCACCCACAGCAGTGGCGGACAGCCAACTCCAGCTCCAGGACCCCTTCTGGCCTCCATGGGGCCCTACACTCATGTGTATACACACACACACACACACACACACACACACACACACACACACTCACACACACACACTCACACTCACACTCACACTCACAGAGGGGACAGGAAGAGGGAGAGAGTTAAAAAATTTAAAAATACATAGTTTTTTTTTAAAGGTACTCATAGCAAGGATCCATCAGAGAAGACAATCTGATAATAGAAGAAAAAATATCAAAGCCAAAAAAAAAAAAAAAAAAAAAAAATCCTGTAACAAGATTCAAGAGTCAGAGCCCAGCTCCAGAGAACAAGGATGAAGCTCTGGAAAGAGGAGTATGGGAGGAAGGTAACTCAGCCTCCCTGGTGCTCGGGATAGGGGGTGGATGCTCAGAAAGAGTAATAAATCCAAGTCACAGGGGTGGCTTGCAAAGGTCCTGGGGAGCAAGTCTCCTCGCGCTGGGACTCAAACACAAAGCAACCAGGGTTCAAGCAGGGTTCTGACTCGCGGTTTCCAGCTCAACAAAGGGAAACAGGTAAATGCTGAAGCAGCGACCCTGCCTAACTTCACAGCTGGTGCAGAGGCCAGGGAATGATGAGTAACCACTAGGGACTAGGAGAGAAAAACTCCTGGTAAAGCTCCAAGGACCTCACACCTACATACATGATCATCAAAGGCAGAAATACACCCAGGTTCTGGTGGTCAAGAACACACAGAATACAGGCTCTGGAGAGGGGAAAACACCAGAACAGAGTTCCCAGAATAGTGTCTCCTCTCAGTGAAGATTCTCCCGGGGGAGGAGGGGGTAAAGGGCAGAGGGGTCCAGAGGCCAGCATGAGCTCAACCCATACGGTGTAGCTCAATTCTAACACAAACTCACTGGTGCATGCTTCCAAGATTTTGTAAAAAGGCTAAAGATATTAAATCAGGGTCATTGGGAATGACAGGTATTTCTCCAGAGGCCACGTGAAGAGGATGACTGCTGTGGAATATTTTTTGAGAGGTTGAAAGAAAGTAGTGTGTCTAGTCAAACTACCCTTACAAAGTGAAACAAGGCTTTGGCAGACAGGAAGAGATGGAGAAAATGATCACAAAGAGACATGCCTAGGAATATGAAAAGTCCCCGAAGAAGGAAAATGGCACAGATCTACACACAGAAAGGAGTGCTTAGAGACAGGAAGAAAATGTGAGTTATTTTTACAATTCCCAATTGATCTAAGTTTTTACGAAATGGTGACTGCACCAATGTGGAAAAGTGAATGAAGGATGCTGTGAGGACCAGGATGCCCCACGATGGACACTGTGAGGACCAGGATGCCCCACGATGGACACTGTGAGGACCAGGATGCCCCACGATGGACACTGTGAGGACCAGGATTCTCCACGATGGACAATGTGAGGACCAGGATGCCCCACGACAAGGCAGCTAGCTGCAGGGCTCATGACGTGAAATAGTTACCTAAGGTGGATTTGCCGTCAATGGATGCTGTAACTTCAAGGACTCAAATGAACCTTAAAGTATAAGGCTAGGGGAAAAGATACATAGCGTTTCATAAAATGCTTGGTTAGTACAAAAGAAGAAGTGTCAGAGCAATGTGGAAAGCACACAAAAGAAATGAAAAGTTACATACAGGGTGTTAGACCAGCTATTTCAGCCATCACTGCCAAATGCTGTATAAATGAGCCCCTCAAAGGGCAACTGCCATCAGGAAAGCAAGTATGAAGATCCAAATATGTGGTGTCTACGAGAAACTTTCAATTCAAGAGCACACAACAGATCAGGAATTGAGCGAGAAGTGAGAGGCACAGTGGTACACACTTGCAGTGCTAGCACTGAGGCATGGGAAGGAGGATCATGAGGTAGCCTGGGACTACAGGGTAAGACCCTATATGGAAGGGAGGTACTGGCGAGACCCATCACGGGAAGAGCCCTTGCTGAGCAAGCTGGATGCAGTGTTCAGTGTTCTGCAGCTGTGATCCCAGCACTGCCATGGTGAGATGGCAGACAGAGACAGACCTGCCCAGAAGGTCAAGTGCCAGCTAGCTAGCTTGAAGCATGCAGCTCGGCAGAAATGGCAGGGGAGCACTGATGCCCGAACATTGTCCTATGACTTCCTGACATGCCCCATGGTGTATGCCTACACTCAGAAACACACACCGCACACACTGCGATAATTTTCTTTTTCAAGTAGAGAAGAGGTAACATACACAATGCTCACACTAATCAAAAGAAACTGGGGAGCTGGGGATGCAGCTCAGTTGGTAGGGTGCTTGCCATCACACATGGTGAGTTTGTGCCCCAGTGCCACATAAGCCAAGCATGATGACACATGCTTGCAATCCTAACACTTAGGAGTGGCAGAAGAATCCCAAAACCAAGGTCCAAATCCATGGCTACATACTGAACTTGGGGCCAGTCATGCTAACACAAAAGAAGCCTGAAGGGCTAGAAAGTTGCCTCGGTGGTTAAAAACTCACTGCTCTTCCAGAAAAGCCTAGTTTGATTCCTAGCACCCAAGTCAGGGAGCTCACAGCTGCCCCAAGATCCAGCTCCAGGGCATGCAATGCCCTCCGTGGGCACCTGCACTCACATAACCAAACCACACAGATTCTCACATCCACATAATAATAAAAAGAAAAAAAAACTTTTTTGAAAGAGAAAATCTAAAAGTGTGGAAGTAGTTGTATTCATTTCAGACAAAGTAGGTTTGAGAAGAACGTCAAGATATAGGTAAGTATTAATGAATAAAAAGGTCATGTTCTAAGATGTAAACATCTGTAGTATATATGTGCCTGACTAAAAACATGAGAATACATGAGGAAAAAGCTGATAGGAGCATTAGAAAAACAAGCAAACCCTCTATTACAGTGAAAGACACGTGAATAAAAGACCTATCAGGAGCGGATAAGGCACCACCTAACAGCACCGTCAACCAGCACCTAAATGACAGCTACAGGCTACTACACCCAACACAGTAAGAGTTCATGTTCTTCTGCTCACTCAGCACAATAACCCATACAGTGCATATTCTGAGCAATAAAACATGCAACAACAACAAATGCAAAAGAATTCAATGTTTGCACACAATGAAATTAAACTAAAACTCAGTAACACTTACCAATTACTTTCAGTCAACTGAAGCCCCTCAAATCCTTGGCAATTCAACATACTTTTAAATTCACATAGGTTAATTCAAAGGTCAAAAAAGTGGTCTCAAGAGAAACTGTAAGTATTTCAAACAAGGGGTTGACAGAGTAACTCAGCATATCAATACTCTGAACCTGGTGGTCTGTTTGGTCCTCAAAACCAACACCAAGGTGGATGGAGAAAACCAACTCCACAAAGTCGTCCTCTGAACACACACTAGTATAAACAAAACTTTTCAAAAATATTTCAGACTGGGCTGGAGAGATGGCTTGGAGGTTAAGAGCACTGGCTGCTCTTCCAGAGGTCCTAAGTTCAATTCCCAGCAACTACATGGTGGCTCAGAACCATCTATAATGAGATCTGGTGCCCTCTTCTGGCGTGCTGGTATACATGCAGGTAGAACATTGTATACATAATAAATAAATAATCTTTTAAAAAAAGAAAAAGAAAAAAGTATTTCAAACCTGGAAAATGAAAACATAATTCAACAAGGTCTGGGGATCAATGCAGCAAAAATAATACCTGGAGGGAAATTTATAGTGCCGAATGCTCATGTGAAAAAAGTCTCAATAATCTAAACTCCATCTTAGGAAAACTAGGTACAGAAAAACAAAGTAAACCTAAAGCAAAAGCCAGGTAAAACTGACCAGAAAATCAAACAACCCCAAAGCAAGAAAATCAACAAGAAAACCCCAAACAGGAAAATCAACCAAACCAAAATCTAGTTCTTTGATGGATGCACTGACTACTGTCCATAGTAACCCATAAAAGACAACAGAACACACGACCACACCTGAGACCACGAGATCCCAGACACTGAAAGGAGAGAAAGCACTGTGAAGCTATCCACTGGGCGACTTAGCAGAAATAGATCAAATGACACCATGTCCTAAAACAGAGGGGAAATGTTTCTAACTGCACAGACCTGTGCTTACAAAAGAGATGAAGACAGCAATCAGCAGCCTTCCTAAACAGAAGCCAAGTCCTAGATACTGAGGAGTGCACGTTTGAACTCAACCGAATACATAATGAACAATATTCTCTACCAACCATGTTTGGCTTACGTGTATGTGTGGTGTGCCTTCCTGCATACATGCAATCTCCTCAGAAGGATGGAACAGGTAAAAGCTGCCAAGCCTTACACTAGTATCTAAAACAAAGACAACACAAGAAAGGGAAATTACAGTTCCACTCCTCTTACCGAGAATGATGCAAAAATCCTTGACAAATGAAATCCAACAGCACATAAAGAAAACTATAATCCATAACAAATGAGATTTATAATCATCTCATGAATGCGAGGTTGGCTCAACTCAGAAACCAACTAATGAAACTAGAAAAATCCTACAATCATAGCAACAAGTGTTCTTTAAAGATTTGGTTTTGACGGGTTTTATATCTGTGTCTGTGTGTGAGTCCAACAAGTATGTGAGTGCCTTTGGAGACCATAAAGGGGCACCTGGTCCTCTAGAGCTGGAGTTAGAGACAGTTCCTAAGCCACCCAACATGGGTGCTGGGACCTAAACTTGGGTCCCCTGGAAGAACAGCAAGTGCGCTCAACCACCACGTCATCTCTCTAGACCCCTCAATAAATGATTCTGATGCATTTGTCAGGATTCTGCATCAATTCAGCATTAAAAGCACTAAGTGAAACTGGAAAGGGGAGGAACTTCAGTCTCAGGAAGAGTGCCCACAAAACCCCATGGCCAACCTTGCAAGGCCTTCCCTACGAATGAGAAGACAAGGACATCACTTGCTTATCCAGTATCAGATGGGTAGGTTCAAGCTAGTGCAATAAGCAGAGGAAATGAAAGGTAGATTCAAGGAGTAAATCACAATCATCTTCATGCCCAGATGCCACTCCACATGCTGAAAATCCCTGAGAGGGGGGAGGGGGAGACACCTCAACTCTGTGTCACTTCAGCAGTACTGAAACTTTCCAGGATGTGAGCTCATCCCAAATTGACATTAGATTCAATACAGCCAATCAATTCTTCAGCAGGTTATATTGTAAATGGAGACTAAGAGATTTGAAAGACTACATGGCCTGGAAGAACCCAAAATGGAAAATAGCACAACGCTACAGATAAGCGAAGCCTAGCGCTACCACAGCTTCACATCTTCCCCAAAGCTCCAGTATTGAGAGGAAAATGGTAGCTAAGCATCAGGACAACACAGGATGCCAAGAGCAGAAACCAAGAACACAGTAAAGCTATCTCTAAAAAACAACAAGGGCAACTCAGGGGAGAAAGTCTTTATATTTGTAAAATGCCCAACTTTTTTTTTGGGGGGGGGGGTAACTAGATAACAAAGGGGTGGGGGGAATCTACGTGAACGGGTTTGCAGTAAACTTTTACAAACACTACCAAATCATGACTCATTAAGGGGAAGCTGTCAGGATGGACTTTCCTTAAAATAAATAAAATAAAAACACTCCTCTGAAAAGAACATTGTCAGAGACTGAAGACAAGCCACAGAATGGGGGATAAGCCTGGCCAAATGTACATCCGATAAAGGACTGGTATCCAAAACACACCACGAACTTGTCAAAATCAATTAGCTGCTTTCCAAGCAGGCAAAAGCCCTTCGGCAGGATACCTAACACCAAATAAACTAACAGAGACAAAAGCTGTCATGAAAAGGACCTTACAGAGTATCGCTAGGGAACTGTGAACTGAAACAATGAGATACCAGGGCACTCCGAAGAACAGCCAGAACCAGACAACATCTAAGGCTGGAGAGAATGTAGAGCTGCAGAACTCAAGTCACTGAGAAACAGAATGGTCAAAGAATCTGTGATTCTAAGATGCCCCCAGGAGCAGTTGGTCCCAAGCGACACTTCGAAAATTACCACTATACAAGAAAGTAAAACCCTTTCTGGGGCTGGGGGCTAGCCCAATCAGTAAAGCGTCTGCCTTTGGAGCAGTCTGGCAGTTTGTGTAGGATGGAAGTGAGCAAGGTGTACCATAGGACCCAGCCACAAAGTGAGCAGGAGAGCCCAGCAGACTCCTAAGGCAGTGAAGTTCTTCTGATGCTGTCCATCTGTGACACTGTGTATTATGGCACAGGAAGCAGCAGGCACAGTAGTGCAGACTGTTAACAAGGGTCGGAAGTTTGTTCATCAGTTTTAAGTGCGCCACACTAATAGAAGATGGGAAGAGTACTACAGGAAAGGAGATGGCCACTTCATTCTCCGGTCCATTTTCCTACAACCCCAAAATGCTCCTGTAAGTCTGTGAGCGCACACTAGGTAAACTGATCCTTTCGTTGACCTGATTTACAGCTCTGGGTGAAAATGGTCCCGAGGATCGGCCTTCTTTTGGCAAAGATTTTGACAAACAAAAATAAATTAGAATTCTTTAAATAGATTGCTTTCAAATGCCATCTCCTTTGCCCACAGACAGTATGCTCTTGGGCAGGTTTTGTAACCTCTGAGTTGTTTGGCATATAATACAGAAATATTCCCAACTTTCTCACAGGCTACCTGAACTGTTGGATAAGCATAGAACCCCAAAAGGGTGTCCATTGTAGCTAAAAGAGCATTTTTGTTTTCTCCAAAATTCTATTTCCACTAAAGTAGGCTAGTCTGTCCTCCTCCATACCCATGGACCCAAGGCTTCGGAAGAAAACTCTAGGGGGCAAAACTGTCTTACTGCACATGTGCAGTCTTGTCTTGTTGCTCCAAAGTATCGATGAATTATTCGGCACCAACAGTGTGCCATGTAGCAGCTAATCTAGAGGTGATCTCTAGCACATGGGAAGATGTGGGTGGATACGCCCACACTTCATCATTTTATGAAAGGCACTTGACCATCTGTGGATGCCGAGAGCAGTGAGTGCCTCGTGTCTTCCTGGAGGTCATTTTTGTGTTCTGGGGGGGAAACGATTCTAACTGGTAACTACAAACACTGTTAGCTCCAGCGATGCTGCTCTGTGGAGTAGCTGTGAACTAGTGCTCTAGTTCAACATTCAGCACAGGGCGGTATGGGCACGACTGTATTTTCATTAGTGCTCAGGGTTCCACATCTACTCCTTCACCGTCTTCCGCGGTTGGTGCACTTCCCAAACTGTTCCAATGAAGCGCTACTGCTTATTTCTAATTCTGTCACTAAACACAGGTTCATCTTCTTCTCAATGCCAGTGACGTAACAGTTTGGCTCCAAAAAGCCTGATTACCCTTAAATCTGCAAGGACACCCTGAAAAGTAACATTTTATATTACACAGGTCATTTAATACATAATTCAGTTATTTATGTCAGAATTAAGCAAGTAAACCAAAAACACCTTAAATGGACATTATGTTTTAATCTTATTTTCCAAGGTCTTATCTATGAACTTTCTTCTTTCACTAAATGATGCACCTTGTACAGTCTTTTGACTACTGACCTGATTTTTACAAACAAAATAATTTCTTTGTTCATCACTATAAACATTATCTGCTTAGGGCAATCTTAGCTAATGAAATTAAGTGTCTTGGATAAACACATCAGGGCAAAGTGATACAAGGATCCTGTGGACAAGCAAGGTCAGGTTTTAAAAGCCAGACACATCTATACTGTGCTGGGTCAATGTTACACACCCAGAAACAAAAGAAAAATGAAACCTTTCAGAAAAACATGTTCAGAAAATCTACTCAGTCTTTAAGACTCTCAAAGACATGCTTCATGAACAGGGTTATGGGGATGCTCAGTCTAGTAGAATGAGCCTCAGAACCGACAGGGAAACTCCTAGTCATCTTGAAGACTGTCAGGTATGAAAAGGATCACACTTGTTTTGTCATCCAAAAGTAGGCCCAGTAAGACCTGGTAACATGATACATCTGTCCCAGCTGCAGCTGGATCTTCCACACATTTATTATTTATGAATAGTGTGGAATGAGAAATGCTACACTGCTTCTATGTATCAATCAAGATACATGTAAAGGGGTGATAAATTGGTCAATTTTAAAAAAACACAGGAGCAAATTCTCAGTCAAGTTCTTTCCAGAACTATCCTAAACTCACCAGCTATCTCATGAAATGGTGACCGATTTATACCAGCAATTATTGTTTTACACTAAAAAGTAGATTAAATTAAAAGTTCTTTTAAGTAGAAGCAAAATGTCAACAAGCTGGAGTTCAGAAAGCAACTCAAATACAAATAAGATCATGTTGTTTTCTATAGTACCTCAGGAGTCATTGACACTGGCGACCTTGAGAAAAAGTTCTAACCGTTTTCCCACCTCATCCATAGTCGAGAATTAACTTCTCTCAGATGTACTAAGTACTGTACGAACATTCAAATTCTTGAACCTACTTAACTGTTCTTAAAGAAGGTAATAGTATAGCTTTCTTCTTTCAGTTACTTCTATATACTTGATAGTCTTTCTTAATCTTGGAAATAAAGGATTCCCAAGTTAGTTTAAGTGTGTATTTTTAAAACTTAATTTATCAAACTGAAATAAAGATTTAGTATTTTCCTGAACCCTAACCCTGAAGCAACAGAAACAGGAAGACACAGGCAAAGTGAAGCCAGGCAATAACCAAGGAACACCGAAACGCCCACACCAGGTGCGGTACCTTCCCAGTCCTCACAGGATGCCAAATACCACATTAAAAAAGGCCAGGCCCAGTGAAACACATCTGTAATGCACTCAGAAGGCTGAGGCAGGAGGATCACTAGTTGAGGACAGCCTGTGTCTCAAAACCCGGTACACTAGGTATGGATCATAATCACTGAGACAGGAAGGGAAGAAGTTACCTTATAATATTGGAGGATGCCTGAACATAAAAGAGGGCAGTGTCTGTGGGTCTACTTCTAAATAAACCTCAAACATGGAAAGCCGAAGCTGAGGCTGGTCTGTTTCCGCTCTATCTGGGAAAGTTGCTTTCCTACTACCTCTTTACCTGTCTGCAGAGCAGCCAGCCTGGTAGAGTTTACATTATCAGCAGCCACTGCACTGACCGACCACATTCTGAACGTTCCTCTACCTGCACCATGCCTTACCTCTTTCTTGTGCAGAGAATCCCTTTGATCAGAATTTCTGAAACTCCAATGCACACTTCAAAGTTCTGTAGAATTTTTACCATAACAACCTAATTTGCCTTGGATGTATAAACTAGTGGAAAAACTCCAGGACACCTGTGTGACCACTTTGAAACATGAATTTTTCACATTTAGAACCCAATTCATATGAAATCTTCTTCACAAGTTAACAAAAATAACTGAATGAAAACAGACCTTGCTTGGGATATCCAAGCATGGACACTCTGCTCACCAAAGCAGAGGAAAATGAGATGCGCAGGTCTGCACTGTTTAAAAGTCCGCACTTGGCAGTCACTGCCTCGTGACTTTCTGTAGGAAAGCAGCTCTCCAAAGAGCTGCCCCCTCCAAAGAATGAAAAAGAAAAACCAACTTTTATTTCATCAGAAAAGAAAAAAAAAAAAAAAAGGATGAAAACATGCTGGCACCATGGCTATGCTGGGCAGTGGTGAAGCCATGACCCACGCCTGACTCCTGAAGATAATGGTAAAGAACGTTCCCACTGTGCAGTGTTTTCTTTGAAGGCTAATGATAGTGTAGGAAGATCTCATGCAGAAGCAGCTTGTACAGCTCTTATTTCACCACTGGCTCCGCAATAGTTTTGAAATTTCCAATGCGTATAGAAAAGCGTGTGTAGAGGAAACACAGCCTTCCACTGACACAGGACTGTGACCCTTTCAACGATTTGACGCTAACATCAGGAACTTTGTACTTTAATAGAAACCTTAACTCATCTTTTCCAAACTTACCGGGTGAACAAAACCAAAAAATCGTGGCTTCACTTCCCCTGCCCCAATGTAGTAGCTATTTCAAATTAAAATTTCCATTTATAACACTCATTTTGTTCAGAGTATCATTTCCTCGGGAGGCCAGATCTAAGTGCCAGGTTGTCAAGCCTCGAGCTTTATTTCTTGCGTGGGACTGACTCCATCTTATGTGACTTTAAAGTCTGGAGTCTACTTTCTGAACTTCTTCTAACAGACCCTGCACAAGAAGGGGAGACTGCTCTGGCGGCCACCTTCAGGTGGGTGAATGGTTATGAAGACAGATCATCCACGCTGTCTGCATACGGTTACAGCAACAGACTCTAAAGTCAGGTTCAGTTATCTGTTCAAGCGGAACATGAAACAAAAACACCTTTCTTGGTAACAACTCATGACCTGGATAGTTCTCCAATCGGCCTTCATTTTCAAATGGGTTCTGCTTTGAGCAGAGGTACTATTTATGTATGCTATTTGGTAAGGGGTTAATATTTTGATCAATCTAACCTTAAAATTTGACCAAATTACTCCTATTGTTTACCATACGGACCTCTAGAATTTTAACGAGAGAAATTTTTTCTTTAAAAAAAAAAAAAAAAAGACAATATAATCAGAAATACTTAGCAAAAGACACATTAAATTACATTTAAAAACATGGTTGCAATTTTCACTTTCTATTCCTGAAACAAAAATCAGCCATTTATCAGTAAGTGCATTTTTCCATGGAGAAAATATTTATTAGTTTTCAGATAATCACACAATACAAATATTACACAATTAATCATTCTAGAAAAGGAATCACTTATATTAATATTTATAAAATAAACACGGAAATGATATAGAATTGCATATTGTGACACGAAATTGTTCGTTAAAACTCTGAAAGGAAATGCATCAAAATTAAAATTGGAAACAAATCAGTACACAGTAATATACAAAGTTTTACTCTGAAAGAGCTCCCAGTGCAGAAGGGAATGGAAACGCACTGACATTTCTTTTGCATACTTTAAGAACATAGCTGAGATTAATTAAAGCTTGAGATTCTGAGGTTAAATCACTTTCTGTCTTCAGTGCTGAGACAAAAGGCTAGTAACCTCAGGCCATAAAATGGTTTCTACAGTGGTTTAAAGAATGCAACTAAATTTCTAGGCAAACCTCACTTTCAGCTCCCTGAGTTCTTACTAAAATGTTAGGTAATTTGGTTTTTGTTTATATGTATTTATGAACTATCTTATTAAGTCAGGAATACAAAACTGTAATTCTATGGGAATTCAGAGTTCTGTGAGGAAATTTTCCATTCAAAATTATCTCTAACAAATTTGCTTTTAAGCATTATACTTTTGAAAAATGATTTATAAGAAAAAAATAGTTCTTATAGCCAAAATGGACTAAAAGCAGATTATATTTTAGCAGATGTAGCTTTTATACTTTGAGAGCCCAACATTTCAGTTGGCTCTTATATTATTAATTCTACAATTTCTCTTCTTAAAACTTATTCCAAATTAAAAGGAACTGGCAGCATCAGGTGACTGTTACAGTTTTCCTTAGTAGTTTTGACTGGTTTTCTAGAGAGTTACTAGATAACCAAAGAAACCAACATTTTGATAGCTGGTGATTTTGGATAACTACATTTCCTTCACATCTACAAGTTCACTGACTCTTTGCATTACCTCTGTTCCATACCAACTCCTCTGCATCACTCAAATGGAGATGCCTTCAGTACAGAGGAAACCCTAAGCGGCATGCACTACTTAGAAAAACAGGCCCGACTCCACTGGTCTCTGAGACAAACTACACTAAGAATAAGGCTCAGGACCAGCATGAGATGAGCTAAGAGCACATCCTAACACGAACAGACTCTTGAAGAGTCGGGCTCACCCTTTATTTGACAGTGCCCTTTAGCCCTGGGTAACAAAAGAGGAGGAGGTAGAGGGGGTTCATCAAGCTTTTTCTATTTTTTATGCTACTTTTTAAAGTGACGGTTGTCTACTTGATTAAAATGGTTTTCAGTCCCACAAATCTTTTAAGTGAAACAGATACAGAGAGCTGCTTTGAAAGACAAGACTCTCAAGCTTCCTCTATTTCAGTCTTCAGAATAATAAATATTTTCAGGCCATATAAAACTCCAATATGAAAAGATTATTTCATTATTTGAGCCTTTCCATTTTCAGACCAAAAATAAACCAGAGTAAATCTTTAAAAGCTTGTAAGTAACAAGATCAGGTGCTGGCTCATCCTTGTGTCTTCTAGACATACTGCATGGATCCATTCACCACTGCCTTCCAAACTGCAGGTGCTGGCATGTGTGACAGAAATCATCCATGAGGGCTCTGCTAGAAGAGTTCCTTTTGCTGAAGAGGTATGATGTTTTACCAGTTGAAAGAAATCTGGGCAATTAGAGAACAAATAAACCGGTCTCCCATTATCAAGATACCTGGAGTCACAGAAGGAAGCCACCAAGGAAACAATGAAAACTTGCCAAAGCACCAACTTCACATTCTACCCACTGTAGATGGTAAGAACTGCCTGGACTCACACCCTACCCTTGGCATCAAAGAAACTAAGAAAGAACCATCTTAATGCCCTAGGAGAAATCTAGTCATTCCTGGGGACTAGAAAACTACTTTTGAGTGTATTAAATGTAACTTTCAGGGGCACTACATCCTGAAACTTAGACTCCTTGTATTTAAGAATGAAGCCTACATTTAACAGTAAAGCGCAACAGTACTATCATCATTCCATCTCCTAAGAGACTGAGTGTGAAGGCCTAACATTTACGGGAGAAAAAGACCCGGAAGTCCTCACTAACAGGGCAGGGTGGCACCTGGACATTCAACTGTATAAATTAAGAGATCTCAGATGTCCAGCTCACCCGAAGATGAAGCACAGGAATTTCAATTTCTGGACTCTAAAAGAACTCTATCCAGTCCACCGTTACAATAAAGGCCAAAGCGGGAGTCCTGCCTTTCTTAACTTCCTGTGAACTACAGACATGGACTAAACCATGCTTATGGCCCAGACTAACCACACCTTTAATTATCTGGAGAGAAATGAAATAACTCTTAGTTTGTTTTTGAATGGGCACTAGACAGTACTCTGAGAAACACCGGGGTCACAGTCCCGCCTGGTTCTTGTCAGAAGCCAAGGAGATTAGCAACAGAATAAGTGGACAATGGCAGGACACTCCACTCTAAGCAAACCCAAGTAAACAATGGAAAGCACCCACTTGTTTCTCATCCTTTCCCACTCTCTCCAGAGGCTGGACATTCTGTCTCCAAGGGTTCAGTGGAGAAAGTGGCCCCTGACGTCAAAAGCCTCCGTGGTCTTGGCTGTATCTGTGGCTCTAGGATTCACTCCTTGCACCTCTGGTAGGAGAGAAGCACTGAAATAGAGCTGGATATAGATTTAAGAAAAAATTCTTATTAAAAAATTACATACTCTGGTCATGTGAGTTTGTAATGGCTTATCCTCAGGACAAAAAGGAGCTACGTTGGGATAAACATTCTTGGGACAAACATTCTTGAGTACCATCTTAATTTGCATTTTAGAAGTCTGTTACCATAAATGATTAATTCCTTAGTAGATATCAAGAAGGGACCTGTACTGGTCTAAGCCATAACATACTCTGTGACAAACCACTCAACTGCAAATAAAGATCGAAGCAAAAAAATCATATCTGTGATAGGAAACAAGATCATAGTTGTCTTAAAGGGACAGGGAGAAGGTATTCAACCTCAGATACATCAAAAGAGCCAGTTCATTCTTCCATCAAAGAGAAGAAGATGGATTGGAAAGTAGAAACAGAATTTCACAGTAATAGAATACTACACTTCAGGAATAGCTACAAAGCTCCAGTAACAGTTTAAATTCCAGTAATTTAGAGAGAATTGATCCACACTATGGCCAAAAAAGGTTAAATTTGAGTTTTAACAAAGCTCTGACTAAAGTCAATGAAAAACGTGGCTTCTTCAAGCATCCGTCTTTGAAACTGGAGGGCAGTATAGTGTTCATAGGTAATAGATATTTAAATTTTTTAAATGCATGATCATTTTGTTTGGAGCCAAGAGGGACCAGGGATAATCATTAGTGGCCACAATGCAGAAATTAAGGCATCAAAGTACACCAAACAACGGGTGGCGCTAGAGACCCTGGCCAATAGCTTTCCTGTAGGACTGAAGTTCAAAGCTTACAACATCTGATCAAGGAAAAGCTGAAAGGAGAAGCAGAGAGGCAGGTGTGTACTTAAAGTCACAGGGATTAACAGTACTGCCTCGGGGGAAATGATCAATTCTCTTTGTGGTACGGAGTTCCTGTTAAATCTGAAGATCTTCCGCTAACTATAAAGGTGCTGTGGGTCCCTGCTCCCTGATCAGTCAGCCATGGGGTCCTATTTCTGGGACATGCTATAGTTTGGGTAAATGAAGGTGGGAACTCCACCAGGTTATTCCCCTCTCACACCAACTGGTCATCACAAGGGTTCCTTACCTGTGAGTGGAGCGAGGGCTGCGCTCTCCTGCTCTCTAGCAAACCAACAAGGGTTAGGGTCTCGGCATTAAGGAAGCAGTAACCAACAGCTAGGGTCTACTGCCTTCGCTTTCTCTCCTGGCTCTGGCAGCCAGTTGGGAAACATACCAAAGCTGAAAAGGAATGGTTACTCCATTATCTGACAACATTTAGAATGAATTTTAAATGCCTCAAGATGAAGAGAAAGAAAGCTGAACCCTTCTACCTAGGAGCATATCCAACTCTCTGCACAAATGATAAAACAAAAACAATCTGGCCCTAGAAAAGGAATCCTGTGATGAATTTAACCATCCAACCTATAATTTCCAAAAGTTAAAAGAAATGAAAAAAAATTGAAAGTGACAGAGGAGGAGGTGGAATTGCCATCTAGGAAAGACGCATGGGATAAATAACCACAGAGAACTTCATGAGCGACACTGGGTCCTGACTTGCGTTCCCAATAGACTGGAGTAGACCAGTGTGTTCTAACAGTGCTGTCCAGTGTGACCACAGTGTGGAGGTACAGCGGGTATGACAGGAAAGAAAGAAGTGCAGGTCAGAACCAAGACCTGAATGTGGAGTAGTACCTCAAGGAACGCACTCTGGGCGGGCTGGCTGGCTCTTAGAAGAAGTGCCCCTCCCACAGCTGGTATCCCTCCTCGTAACTACCATGAGAGCAGCGTCTCAGAGAGCAGCGTCTCAGAGAGCAGCCTCCTCCTCCTCCTTCTACCCCTGCAATGCAAGTCAACGCCACGGAGACGCTGCAAAAATCACCCACCAAGAACCCTCTAATGGTTTCTAACCAATTTCATTAGCAAACCCTTCCTTTGGTGACAATGTTTCAATATAAATCACTGATCATATAAGAAGCCTACATGAGCAAAATCTAAGTAAAATTTAACTCTAATAATCCAGGCAGTTTTAAAGTCTATTTGGAAATCATAAACAAAGGCTGAAATTTTCCCGAGCCCCTCCCCCACCCAATTGTCAAGTGATAACCGATGGTAACACACAGCTGGGAGAAACTGGAACAGGGTGAAGGGCCATTTTGAACAAACACACCTGACTATCTTTTTCAGTTTAGAATCAACTTGCTCATCTTTGTAACTTCAACAGGAACTTTACGCTAACCACCTCCAAACCTTTTATTTATTTTTCGCACCTTCCAGAATACATGTAAAAAGCACGGCCACCTTAGCTTCAAAACAGCAGAAACCGCAGAAAGAAAAGCCCAAAACCTTTACGTTAGGTTACAAAGCAAAGGCCAGTATGACTTGGCTCAAGAAATCAGAAACCATCTATAAACTGTTCAGAAGACTTCTTCATTCTGCCTGTAGTACTGCAGCATGCTCTTAGTCAGCAACGAGGAAACACAGATTTTGCTAAATAAAAATTACTTTGAAATCATTCAAGGGACCTGGTGTTCTTTGTGCTACAAGTTAGAAGTTTGGATTTAATGATTTGATACAGAAAATGTACAATTTCAAAATGAGGTCATGAGTTAAAAGCATCAATGATGCAGCTCCTCAGAACACTCTGTCACACTCTGTCACATTCTGCTGGTCCCAACAACATTCCTCTCTGACAGCGTTTTCTAACTGCCCAAGTGCTGGGACCCTTTAATACAGCCCCTAATGGTGTGGTGACCCCCAGCAGTAAGATTTTTCATTGCTACTTCATCACTGTAATTTTGCTACTGTAATGAATCATAATGTAAAATACCTGATATGAAGGATATCTGGTATGTGGCCCCAGTGAGAGGGTTGTTCAACCCCAAAGTTGAGAACCACAGCCCTATATGATGTTTCAAAGGGAAAAAAAGAAGTGTTCTGCAAGAATAAAATGTATCCACTAGAGACTAAATTTCCAACCAAAGGTAACAAGACGTGTAGTGCTATGATGTGATGTTACTGAAAATAGGAGTGAGAGACCTCTCTACTAAGTTAAAAGTCATCAGTGTTCTCTGTAACTGTCTACATCTCTAAAGACTCTTACAAAAAACAGTTACGGTCAAATCAAGAAGAAATGCTAAGTATCATTTATGTATACTTAGCATTATATGCATTCAAACATACCACTAAGAGAAATTCCGTTGAAATGTCTATCAAATGAGGTTATTTGTGAAATTTGCCCTCATTACTAAATTATTAAAGAACGAGGCTATATGGCTTATTAGTTAAGCATTTCTATATCTAGTTATTTTTAAAACAGTGAACTAGAGTAACATTATTTTTGTTGTTGTTTTTGAGCTAGGGCCTCACATAGGCCAGGATGGCCTTGATCTTCCTCTGTCTCCCTAGTGCTAGGACCACACACACTCCTCACCAGCACAGGATCGCTGACCTAAATTTAAACCTGCTGCTCACAAACAGGTATTATAAATGAATTAGTTGGTAACTTGCCTTACCCACTTTCTATCACTGATTCTTACTGGTTCAAAAGAACTTCTCTTAGAAAATGAACTTCCCACAGATCCCTCTGTCCATCTGGCAAACAGTTCTGGTTAGCCATCGGAAGAAAAGAGTATTTTTTTGTGACAGAGCATTATCTTTGTCTCTCCAGCCCCCGAATAGTGTAAGGCACTCTGAATAGGTAATTCAGGGGATGTGTTCCAAATGAAGCACGCTGATCAAGAAACAGTAACAAAGTAGACTCTGGGTCTCCTGGTTAACATACAGGCAGACAACACAGAATCCAACTTCATTCTGAAGGAGACGACTTTATCCAAAGGGTTAGAGTTGAGACAGGAAGAGACCAGACTGGCTACCTACCAAGCGCCACGCCAGTCACGGCTCAACAGTCAGACCCTCAACTCAAAACAAACCACCACCAAACAACAAAACACCTAACAAAATCCCATTATAAACAGACTTTCTCATACCTTTGAAAAAGTTACCATTCAAAATGTTACTGGGACTGAAGTCACCCCACCAGATGTAAATACCAAGTTTTGCTAAAAGGAAAGAGATAACTAATCAAGTGTCTTCACGTCCACTAAGGCATGGGATAAAGTAAAACAGGTGAAAGAAACAATCCAGAACACAAGATATAATAAAGCAGCCAACTTACTACAGAATAAGAGGCAAAAAGTAATCACAAAATATATGTTAAGTTCTATCAACCAAGAGTAAAAGGCAATGTCCAAGGAAAGACAAAACACCAAAGTCCTTCAATTTGTCTGACTCTTAAACGAAAAAGAATGACTTCCAGGCAGTGGTAGAGCACGCCTTTGATCCCAGCACTTGGGGGAAAGAGGCAGGAGGATCCCTGTGAGTTCAAGGCCAGCCTGGTCTACAAAGTGAATTCCAGGCCAGCCAAGGCTATAACAAAGAGAAACATGGTCTCAAAAAACAAACAAAAAAAATAAATAAATAAAATAAAAAATAAAAACTGACTATTTGACCCACCCAAGTTAATGAAAGTCATTTCAGGTCTCCAGTCACTCAACTGCAATTTTTGTAATTAGCCTACCTCTTCCCTCTCCAATAGTTCCTATGCCTGCTTGTTTTCTTAGTATAAATTACTGACTTCGTTCTTAGGATGTCAGGAGACTTGAAAATATGTTACTTTAAGATAAAGCACCTCTTCTACTATATTTTTTATCCTAGGAGCCCGAGCTGTATACTATATGAAAACACTCAGAAAAAGTGAAAAAAGACAACAGGTAATAGTCTTGTTTCATTAATTACATTTACATCAATTCCTTTAGTAGCTTTATCCATTTATGGCAAAAACTGCCATTAGTCAACAACAACAAAAGATGAAGAAGAAAACTTAATACGCCATGATGCAGCAAGGATGCCAAAGGCACTAAAAGGAAAACACACAAGTACAAGACACAGAACACTTACTGCTGCCTCGGGTCTTCACCTCGACCATACAGAGAAAAACAAAAACCTCCTTGATCGCCCATCAAGCCAACTCCCGCAGGGAAGCGAATGGAGGGCAAGCATGCACCGCCCGATCCTGGCACCGGAGAGGGCACACCAGCACTCCTGTCCCCGCCTGCTCCTGGGCAAACACCAGGTGAACAGAGTGGCAGTTATCGAATGAGCCGCTTCACACCACGGCCACTGAGAGCCAACACGGACGATGCCCATCACGGAGACGTGACCACCAAGTACAGCGTGCGCCTCTAGACTGAATCCTACAGAGATCACAGTAAACACTGGGTCCAAGTTCAAGGCTGGCTCAGAGATGGCTTCTGATTTCCTAATGTCTCGATTTGTGTAAGGCTGTGGAAGATGGAAATACCCGGGAAAGCTGGATGGGAGTTTCTGAAAAGGCTGTGTACTTCTCACTCCTCTTGTTTCAAAACAAAAGGCTAAAATTAAAAAAGAACAAAAACAAAGAATAAAACACAAAAGTTCCTGAATCAGTGTCTGTACCCATGCAATTCTCACTGAAAATATCATTTTTTTCAGACAGACTATTTAGTCTATTACTTCTTCAAAAATTAAGCCGAATGGAAATAACAATAGTCTGTCATTGTGAATAGTTAAAGTCCACAATAGCAAACTCCAGGGAAACGAAGGAAGGTCATGTTTGCCTACAACTCATCAAGACGGACTCCTATACAACATTCAGACTGCCACGCCCCCACTAACTAAAAACCGCCCAGCCTGATTTTCTGTATTTAAAATCCCAGTGGCTTACTAACTATTGCAAGCTTTCAGTTGTTTCTACTTTTCAAACGTTTTGCAAAAATTTTGATGCTAACAATTAGTTTCTAAAAAGGAAAATGCTGCCAAAAAAAAAAATACAGTAAAAAGAACATTACTATCACCATCAAACCAGCATAGGATTGAGGCCAGAGGTGTTGGAGTACATCTTCAATACCAGCACTGAGAAGGCCAAGGCCAACCTCGGGCAGTTCTAGGCCAACCAGGGCTACATGGTAAAAAGCTGTGTTTTAAAAATAAATAAACAAATAAACAAACAAACAAACAAGTAAATAAGAAGGCAGTCCAGGTGTGGTAGTACACACCTTAATCCCCGCACTCGGGAGGCAGAGGCCAGTGGATCTCTGAGTTTGAGGCTAGCCTGGGCTACCGAGTGAGTTCCAGGGCAGCCAGGGAAGATTAGGTGTTCAAGATCAGTCCCGGCTACATGACACCCTGTCCGCAAAAATCAAAGCAAAATCACGACAGACAGACAGACCGACTTTAGTTCTTCCTGTGTGTCAGTTACCAGGAAAAGTTCAAGCCACTCAGATACTGGTTTCAATCCTTCCAAGAGCCCATGCTACAAGAACTCATTTGCTTTGTATTTATCAAGCCAGAGATCTAAACTTCCACTAGGAAATCAAGTGTGGTGCTGGAAGGACAGCTCAGCAGTTAGGAGCGCTGTCTGCTCCGAGGGAGGACCGGGTTCAGGTCCCAGCCCCACATGGTGACTCCCAACCATGTGTAACTCTAGTCCCAAAGGATCCGATGCTCTCCCCCAGCATCCCCTAGCACCAGGCACACACACTGTGCACAGACTCAGGGAAACACCCATAAACATAAAGTAAGTATCTGTTTTCATGGAGGGAGGGAGGGAGGATGGGACTGGAGCGATGGCTCTATGCTTAAGAGCACATCGTTTTCTTTGCAGAGGACCTGAGTCAGCTCCCAGCACCGCCATCCATCAGGAGTTTACAATGCCCTGCAACTCCAGCCCCAGGGAACTGAAACTCTCCTCTGACCTTAGGTACCTGCACTCAGATGTACACACACATACAATTTTTAAAAATAGTTAAGTGTTTTTAAGCATGAAATGAAGTTGATCTGGCATCCTCTGCACAGTCTGGGAAGTCACAGACTGCATGTTATCAGAAGTAATACCAAACTGTGGTATTTCTAAGAAGAAAAAGAAATCCATTCTGTCCTCAAATTTTGAGTTCGGCTAGTCCTTTAAGGCCTGAGCTCACAGTTTTATGGCAGCCCAGAAGAGTCAAAACTCCCTCCATATCTAGTAGCATTATCTTCACAAACATCTTCCATGACAAATTCTTCACCTCTTTAAAATCTCCCAGGCCACAGAGGACTGCAACTTTTACCTCAAGATTTGGCATTCTTAAATCATACATGGCGCCTCAAGTCTGACACAAACCCCACTCCCCTGCTCATAAGGCTCATCAGGAGGGTCACTGGTGAAGGCCAACCTGGACTACACAGCAAGTACTAGCCACAGTTTGAGCTATACAAACAAGTAGAATGGCCGGGCTACAGACCAAAAGCCTATTCCAAAACAAAATAAAACAACAAAAACAGGAAAACTAAGACTATGACACCCTTTCTTGTACTCCATTTCTCAATGAACACCTAAGGAACTGATGGATTCAATACCTTCTTGGCTTAGTTAACACCACCGCCCTATAGCACCATGAGCCAGGAAGATGAAGTTAATAAAATGCCTTGTATCTCTGGAAACTGAAATGTTTGTATTAGCTAGCTCCTTGTAACCTAATTTGGATTTTCCTTAAGAATACACTACCACGTACAGATGGCATCCCTAACTGCGAACTGTTTACAAAGGCAGGGACAGGGACAGGTAAGTGACCCGGGGGTCTGTCAACACAGCACCTTTCCCAAGCATGTTCCCAAGCACCTGGCAAAACCGCCTTTGGTCCCCAGTCATACGACACAGCAATCACACTTATTTCTAATATGAATGTATACTTGCAAAAAGCAGATTAGAAAACAAGCCAACTAGTATGGTGGGATAATAAACATAGACAGAAATGGGCTCAAGGAGACATAAAAGGCTTCTGGCAAAACTCCTGAGCTCTAGAACTTTCCTTTTCCCATGTGACAAACTAGTATTACAAAAACACTCATTTTGGAAGTTTACAGAGAACTTCAAAATCCAGTTCAATGAATCTGTGAACCTTCAAACGCCTGACACTGACTCATTATCTTATTAAACCAAACTGATTAATCCCATTCATTCTATAAGATGGTTTACCGTCCCATATGGGGCTGAGAACGGAACAGATGGTCTTCAGGGCACTGTGCCCATCTAAAACAATCTTTACAAAGTTTCAGATCGCTTCATCTGAAAAATGACTCGAGTTTGGAGTACTAAACTGCCACATGACACTGGACTTCTCTGGGTCCCCTTCACTCTCATTAGGAAAAATGGAAGGCATGTTTTGTAACAACTTTGGCATTTATAAACTTTTCCCAAGCTCTTACCAGATAATGATATAGGATAGTCCTCTAAGAATAGAATTCAGAGAAAGAATAAACACTGATGTCTCCCTCCATTGAATGGAGTGAGTTTGTTTTCTTTTGTTTTTAACAGAATGGAGGCATTCAATATATAATGTAGAAATTATAAGTTCTTTCATATAACCCCTGATGATGCAGACTATACCAAATATCACAAAGACCCAGAATCACCTTCTCAACCCTTGTTGAGAAGGCTATGGTGTGAACCCTTAGCCTGGTAGGCAAGCTTTCTTCTTTAATTTACCTTCTTATTTGGCATAATATGAGCGCCCACCACACACACAGCTACAAAGAACTGAGCTGGATGCAGTCCACATCTGTCTCCTTTAATTTTCCCAAGCAGAACCAGGGTGTGGTCTAGTCCCCACCGAACAGGTAAGGACACTGGACTTAGAAAGCTTGACTTTAAAAAGCCATGCAGTTAAGAGGTAGAAGAATCAAGGTTAGAAACTAGGCCTGATGTCAGAACTGATGGTCAGTAATCCACCTTGTTACACGCTGAAAGCAACCGCTGAAAGCAACAGCTTTGTTCTATCAACTAACTTGAATGCAGAAGTTGTCATGCACACTGTATACGGAACTGAGCACATACTTAATCTGGAAGCCATCAAGATCTAAGATGCTCAAAGTGCATGGAGATCTTAATGAGCTTCCCCCCTCCATCCGCAGCACTTCTGCTAAACTCTAGGTATGTATCAAGCATTTGACATTTCTGAAACAAATACATTTCCATGGAGAGTACTGTAAAGAGCTTTCTAGACTGACAATTCCTTAAACTAGCTAGCAACATTTTTACTTCCCATGGGTGGATCTCCCTATGTGGGCAATGAGGGGCAAGTACCCCTGGGTAGTGACTGTACCAAGCTGTTCCACAGGGACCAACTATCACACCTGCTTCTCTCTTCCACCTTCTACAATAGTTGATCCCCTTCCTGGTTCTGTTTGTTCATCCCCTAGTCATGTGCTGAACCTCTAACTGAGACTGGAAATACTAATGGTATTTAAGTTCCATACTCAAAAGCTCAAATGTAGCACAACTTGGCTGTTAGACCAGACTCTACCTCTTAAAAGCTTTTGTTTTTACATATTGGATCTATTTATAATAAGCCATTGTAAAATCTCATGGGTTTAGACCCCAAGCACAACTAGGAAAAGAGTCCAAAATGGGCCTTAACTTCCACAAAATTAACTCCAACTTTCCCGTGCAACTGCTGGCCTGGCCTGGTGGAGACAGCAAGTCTGGAAACTGTCCACACGCAGAAGTAAACGGAGCAGCTGCTGCGCCTGCTGCTCCCTCCCACTAGTGACAGTGGGGACTGGGGACACAGGTAAGGCACAACCACCACCCGATGATGACGTACGCCAGCACTTCTCAGGGCTTCCTATCACACCCCAACACTCCAGGTGTCACCTTCAACAGCTCCCATGTTCATTCATGGAAACGAACACTGTAACTTCCAAAACAACTTTTAAGTAACAGATACCCAATGCAACCTCTCCAACAAAAAAAAAATTAAATTCACCTTCCAGCATAAAGGAGCAAAATGACAAATTCGATTTTTCAACTGCATATTAATCACTCATACATAGCAATTCTATGTTTCTGTAACAAACATGATATACAAATATAAGCTACAACAACTCAAAATTAAAGACCTGAGTCATAAGCAGCTATTATGATTCAATTAATTAGAATGAAGTTTCTGCTTTTAAAATATTTTAATGTAACTTATTCTGAGCTTAAAGAAAATACCACAAGCTTATCACTGAGACCAACAGATGGCCACCAACCTCATTTAATGATCGTTTATGGCATAAAACTGTCTCTCACTGGGTGTGGTGGCACCCACCTTTGATCCTGGCACTTGTGAGGAAGAGGCAGACAGATCTCTGTGACTTTAAGGCCAGCCTGGTCTACACAGTGAGTTCCAGGACTACATAATAAGATTTTTGTCTTCAAGAAAGAAAAAATGGAGTGTCTCCACAGCTATCCTTCTGAACTGTGTGATTAGACCCACATAATTCAACTTTAATACTGAGCAATAAACTTGGAAATGTTAACCACAGCAAAGGGGATGTTATCACTGTCTTCCTCTCAGGCATCCACAGCCCTTATGAATTTATCATCAATGAATAAATCTGTCAAGAGAAGCTAAAGGACTGGAGTGTGGGGGCTGTGTTTTTATCATGGTAGAGCATGAGGTGGAAGCAAACAAAAGAACTTCCTACTGTAACACCTCCTGGCTCTCAATCCACCCTTTCGTCTGGATCTTCAGAACTGGCAAAATCGCTAGTAATAAAATATTACAAATATCACAGCTTCTAAATATGTGCACCCCCTACTTCAGAGTGTAACTGATGAAGTGTGTGGTGGATCTCCATAAAGGAAGAGAACAGTAGACAACAGGAAGGAGACAGAGCTGATCAAAATGCTGTCTGACCATCAGCCAAGAGTCTACAGTTAACCAATGGGAAGAGACGCCCCATGCTGGACTCTAAGAAATGTGGTGGAATGTGACAGGAAGGCCTATCAAAAGTGATAGAGGGAAGCTTCAGGTCACTGGTGGCTCATCGTACCTGGGCTGTGCAATCACCACACACAAAAGCAAGGAGTGTGCCAACTCATATACTTCTCTATCTTTGTGCCCAAAGGAGAAATACGAAATGTTCACTTAGCAGCATATTTTAAAAACTGTATTTATTAAGTAACCATCATATACCATCACTTTAAAATGAATTTTAAAATAGGACTATACCCAACAAAAAGAAACTATGTGTAACTGTCAAAAATACAACAAAATTATCCAGAAAGCACAAGGAAGAAAACGACACTAACACAAAACTCACAAAACTTCCTTATAAAACAAAGTTAAATTAACTGGAGTCTTCATTTCTTTAAAAGTGTGAGACAGTATCTGAAAGACTTTCACTAGCTACCCTTTTCAACACAGCAAATCACAGAAGGGGAAAAAAACAACCCTAAGTGGTCCTCTATTATATCAAAGTATCTTTATTAGTCAATAATTCTACTGTGATAACAGAAGACAGACTAAGGCCCAGCGACTCCCAGTATCCTTAAACTTGAGCAAGAAGAACATTCTAGTTCTTTCTGAACACATGCTGCAGAAGTATGATAGTTCAACTTGAGGTTTAGAATGACCGTGGAATGAAATCTTAAGGCATGAAGGAGTTTCTAGAAAAGACTGAGGTGGGAGGGTCCACTCTAAATGTGGGAGGCAACAATCAGTATGTTGGGGTCTTGGTGACTAGATGGGGAAGGAGCTGAGCAGCATCATTCATACCCACCACACCCCTCAACCCTCTCTTGTTATTTCAATGCAGCCTTGAGAAAGTTTAGTCAAAGTCCAAACTCTGAAACCAGAATTCCTATTTAAATCCCAAATCGAACCCAACAGGCAGGTGACTTTGAATACAATGCTTCATCTCTCCAGCCTCAGTTTTTTCCCTTGTAAAATGGGGATAATAATGGTATTTAAACCGGAAGTATGTTCTGAGAATTACGTGAGCACCTCTATGCTCAGAACAACTTGGAAGAGCAGAGCTGATTCTCACCGAGTCTACTCAAACACTGCCACTGATATTCCTGGAGTCTGACCAAGCCAGTGGCACCCACCACACAGTAGGAACATGATGTTTCATTTTAGACTGCATAAGTGAACCTGTCTGCTAATTCTCCATGAAGCCTGAACAGAGAAAAACTACCAACTATAAGACAGGACCAGGCCTCAAGACAGCGTAATCTAATCTAAAGTGCTTAGTTAAAAATAAATTAAAAATCATATGAAAGTAACCTTATATACTATCACTACTAAGATATGCCATGACCTCGTGATAATTTTAACGGCAAATATCATTTCAACTGTATGTGTACACTTTCAAAGCACTCCTAACTACGTAATACACTATTTGTTAGAATGTATCTACACACTAAGAAAGCCTAATGGAGGAAAAAAAAAAGGTAATAATTAAATAACCTGAATGAGCTATGACAGAATTAAGTCTTATCAACAATGAACAATTTGATTTGTAAGTCATTCATCAAAGAATACTCAGGCATGTACACAGGATATCAAGTTTCCCAATCTGAGCAGTCAGATGTTATTGCAAAAATAATCTGAGGGCCCTGGATAAAAGTAAGTCATTATTTCATCTGTCTTACCCACATAAAGCTCTGAGGTACTCTGCTCTGTGGCTCCATAGGTGAACAAGCCATGCCATGCACCATGACCTACCATGAATCTTTTATGAAACCAAGTCACAGTAAGTCTCCCCAGTCAACACAAAATGGTCTTATGGCAGCAACCAGGTTGGCCACTGATGGGTTCACAGAGATGATGGAAAATTCTTTCACTAGACTTGAGGCTAGCCTCTGGTGACCACTACATTACATCATTTTTCCTTCTGGTGGTGGTGGTGGTGGTGGTATTATTGCTGGTTTCCTATTTTGGATAACAGGCAGCTGATAATGACCACAAGTAAAACAGATCACAGAAATTTTAAACAAATGGTCACTAAACTGGTTAGCAGAAAAAAACCTCAACAGAAGCCAATGGCATTCTCCAGGCTCAAAGCCTGTTTTGAACAGCTGAGACTGCATCAAAGGATTTCCAAGATAATACCTGGGTATTTTAGAACCATTTTATGGAAAACAGCTATTCTAGTGAAAAGCAGGAAAAATACTGATCATTCCAATTAGTGGAGACTTCATTTCATTCAAGTTAGGGAATCCTTAATGGCATAGCTTGAGTGAGTGGAAAATAAAACACAATGCCTGTTTGAAAACAAACCGCCAACTCACAAGCAGCAAAAAGGAAACCAAGTCTCAATCATATCCCTTTAGGGAGAAACTGATGTCACATGATAACCTGTAAAGAACTTAAATTTTATTCTCTGAAAGGATACATTCCACTTGCCTGTTCTTATGCTACAATTAATAGATTTTCTTCACTGAACAGATTTTTACCATTTCTGTAGACACTGAAATAGGATTGGATACTAGTAAATCCCAAACATCCCTATTTGTGGAGGTTAAAATGATCACATAATCACAAAAACTAATAAACTGTAACAAGCATCATAAACAAAACAACAAGGTGCTTTCAATCAGTTTTAAACAAACCACCTACATTTAAACTGGCATGCCAGAGGCCTCTCAAAAAGTTAGCAGTTTAGCCAGGTGTAGTGAGTGGTACATACCTGTAATCCCAGGACTCCAGAGGCTAAAGCAGGAGGACCACAAATTCGAGGCCAGCTTGGGCTTTGCAGCTAGTTCAAGGCTGGCATAGGCTACAGGGCAAGACCCTGCCTCAAAACAAGAAGAAAAATATATATACATATATGTATATGTATACATATATGAATATATATATGTGTGTGTGTGTATATGACAATTAAAGTTTAAGGAAGGGTTAGGGAGGTGACCCTGGGCATGTTTATGTTTAAGACCAGCATGTGCAAATGCCCACAGGATGAAGAATGGGCAATAGGTGAGAAAGTGTCTGAAGGCTCATCACTCGTCATCAGGACTTCGGAAAGCAGGGGAGTGGGTGGAAGCCTGGGGGTAGGGCTCCGTGTAGAGCCCTTGCCTGGCATGCTAAGGCTCTAGGCTCTATGCCCAGCACTGAAAGAAGAGAGAGTTTACTTTTCCTTTATCTGCTTGTCTGCCAAGAACAGCGAGCCCTTGCCACATGCTCCCACCACCAAGTGCAAGGGGCCAAGGGACCAAGGACAGAGCCTTCCGAAACCAGGAGCCCAAAGAAGCCTTTCTAGGGGACTGGGAGCCAAGAGGAGGACAAAGGGAAGGCTTGTTTGTATCCAAGGGATCTGGGCAAGTGAGCTACAGCAAAGATTGCCGCATTAAGAATATCATTCCGAGTGCAACATGGTTCCAGAGAAAGGCAGGACAGGGCGTGTGTGGAGGAGTCAGTGAGAAAGCCACCACACGCAGCACTTCTGAAGTGAGGGCTGCTTTATCTTAGACAGCAATGGGGTCAGCAGAGCAAGGATGGGAGATGAAGAGGAACTTTACATCCAGGATGTCAAATGCTGTGAGAAACAAGACACGGCTCTTGGTGTCTAAAGAAGTGATTCATCAAAAGAGGACGACCCCAGAGGGCAATCTGAGGAGGACGGAGAAGCTGAGCAGGCACAGCGGCTCATGCCTAGGAACGCAGCGCTTGGGAGGCTGAGGCAGGAAAACAGTCTCTCTTCGAGCTGGAGGCCAGCCAGTACTCCAGAGCAAGAACTCGCCCCCCAAAATAAGGCTGAGAAGCCTGTGAGAATTAGAAATTCTAGGAAAGCTGACAGTCCGGCAGAGAATGATCTCAAAGAGACCAACACAGAACGACAAGAAAAGTAGGGAACAAATCAAACAGAAGAACCAAAACAGAAGGGCGTCGGAGGTAGCCGGAGCACTTCAGGAGGGAGCGAAGGCAGCCAGTGGAAGGCGGCAAAGACAGCTTTCTGGTCAGGCTGCCCGGAAAGGAGGAAAGGGTGGCAAGGGAAGACATTTCTGTATGTGAGATCAGAAACTCTCCTTTCACAAACTGGGTGAAGCAGCTTCATTGGTTTTTTCTTTCTCTGTACCTTCCTTTTAACGAGCCATTAGGAGATACGGTGAAGCCACGTGTGGTAGGCCTTACCAGAATCCCAGCACTGGGAAGGCTGAGGCAAGAGAAGGGCCCCAAGTTAGAGGCTAGTGTCTGTACATAAGAATGTACCTCAAAAAAACAAAAACAAGAACCAAGCGATCACAACCTTGACGGTGACAATCAAACCCAGCACGAGGCTCTGACTGTAGCTCCAGACCAGGTCTCTTCAGTTTCGTGTTTTAAATTTAAATTTCTAAACAAGAAATCACATCTACTCTTTTGCTATTAAAATGAAATTTTAAGGCCCCATCGCAAATAAAAAAAAGGTATAAAGACCTAAACCTATGAAAGCAGGCCACGGAAAGACAACGGTGACACAATCGGGAAGCTGGAAAGCAGACGGCTGAGTGACAAACCACTCGGCAAACAGTAAAAACGATCAGATCTTCGGCAAACAGCAGAGAAAGCCGAGAACAAACCCAATTTAAACCTCGCAAAGCCCCAAAGGCCCGGGCACGGCAGCATCCCACACAGGCGCTATGGGGACAGAGGCTCTGAAGCCAGCCAGGCAGGCTTCACCAGCTCTCCGGTCTGCCCCTCACCCAAGACCAGCCAGCCCAAGCCTGCCGACTGAGGGAGGAAGTACAGAAGGCAAGCTGGCAGAAGGGGACTGGATGAAGACGACTCTGGGGGTCAAGACCTGCAAGACTTCTCATCCGCACCCCCCCTCTCCCCTCCCTTAGGGCCCTTCCTGACAAGCCACAAATCAGAAGACCCCTCTCACAAGGAGCTAATCAGCTGAAGGGCAATGCAGAGACACCAAGGCCCCCAGCCGACCAGCCCAGTCAGGTTACCATCCACTGAGGCCAATGGCTAGCAAGCTTTATTGAGAATGTGGAACCAGATTCCCATTGCTTACTCTTCCACACGACTGCCAGCTATGTAAAGGAATATAACATGAAAAATAAAGACTCAAAACAAAGAAGAAAATGAACCCTGGAGAAAGAATGCATAGAAAGAAAACTGTTGAAAAAGCTACGCATGAAGACACAGACTATCATCTCAACACTCCAGAGACTGAGCTGGAGGATGGCAAGTTCAAGGCCAGCCTGGACTACAAGTGGAAAACCCTGTCTCCTAAAACAACCAAAGCTAATGTGTTCACAGAGCTAAGAGAAGGCACTCTTATTACTAAACTGGGGCAATACACAGTTAACAAACAAGAAGCAACAATCAACCAAAACCTCTCGGAGATTATAAGAACAAGTCAATACAAACAGAGCAAAGACCAAGATATGAAAACCAAGGAAACCAGAAGATCAGTCAAGGAGGCCCGTTATGCAAGTGACTTTGAGGAGGAGAAAATGTCTGGGATGTAGCTCATTGGTAGAGCGCCTGCCAAGTCTACATGAGGCCCTGGGTTCAGTCTCAACATCGCACACTTTCCAGGCTGAAACAGCATACACCAAAAACTCACGAGTAAAAGCAGATTCCACCCCTCCCCCTCCCCCAACCAAACACACGTGCAATCCGTGTTAAGTTAAAACAATGGGAGCAAATCTTAAAAGCTTTCATAGATTTTAAAAATGGGGAGAGAAAAGAGAGGACAGCAAATACAAATCACACAAGAATGCTTCAGAAACCAAAATGGCTCTAGAATTCTCGGCAGCAGTATGGAAGCTGGGAAATGGTGTCAGCAGAGTAGATTTTTACAACCCGGTGTCTTTTACCTCATCAGAGAATCAACTGAGTGTAAAGGTAAGAAGACACCATTTAGAAATAGCAAGTAAAGCAAGAACGGAGTCAACACTGGCCGTGGAAAATGAAGACGTACCACTGGGGAAGACAAAAAAGGGATCAATCCTAGAGTAACAGGTGAGGAGCAAGCCTAGGAGACAGTCCAGAATAGAGGCCAGAGAGACAGCAGCTTCCTCAGAAATGAATCTTATTAATTAATTACTACCGAGGTGGATGCTGAGAGGCAGGGATACAAAAAATTAGTGATAAATGGAGAGGAACCCAAACACAGGGTAAGGTGGGGACAAACTCCAGCTGCCACACCCCAAGTCAAGTTCCACACTAAGAGGAACCCCAATGTTCTAAGTGGCTCTCTAGTCCTCTTGCACTGAAGTGCAAGCACAGAACCTCGAAATCCCCAGAGCTGCAGAAGGACTCTTATCAAGGGGGGGGGGGGGGGGGGGACCCGGACAGGTAAGCTGGAGAAGAGACTGCGCTGATAAAGAATTCTGAGAGGGGACTCACCCCCTCCAATCTACTAAACAGTCGGGGACAGAGGAGCAAGGCAGCCAGCGGACACTGTGCTGTGGGTGGACAGAAAAAGGAATGCTCTTTTACAGGGTTGAAAGAATGTTATCATCATAACTACCCGAGAAAGGAGTATCGGAACAAGGGCAACCAGCAGGGCAGATCCATTTTATCTCAGAAATTTAACAACACAAACAAAAACAAAGTGAGGATTGTTTTATTTAATAAACTCTTAGGAGCAACGAGGTACATTCCGAGAGTTTTCTAAGTTCATTTATGTACGAATTCTGTGAGAAATGCTATTGCCTTGATTGTTTTCCAATGAAGAAGCTGAGGCATAAGCAAATTAAAAAGCCCAAAGTCACATGAAAGGAGCAGAGGACAGAGAAAAGAGAAGCTGAGCCTTCCGAGTCGCTCCTGACCGGCACACAGCTGCCTGTCCAGTAGAAAGACTGGCTTGTCAGAGAGGAACCCTCTACAAGAAATCAGAGGGATTCTAGAAAGGAAACCTGGAGAGGAAGAAGGCAGCAAGTACAGACTTTGATTCTTTAAATTGTGCATGCAAAAAATAAATACTTCAGGTCAAGGGTGATGGTGCACACCTGTAGCCCCAGCAGTCAGAAGGCAGAAACAGGCTGATGTCCGAGTTCAAGGCCAGCCAGGGCTACACAGTGAGATCCTGTCTCAAAACAAAAACCTTTTAATAAAAGGCATTTGGTATTTTGCATCATTTTCACCAGTACGTCCTACCGTTCTCAGTAGATAAGTAAAGCAGGTGTTGTTCCTTTCTTTGTAAGAATTCATTTCCAGGCTGGGGAGATGGCTCACTCGTGAAGGGCTTGCTCCGTGGACAAAGCACGTGAACCCCAGAACCCACATAATAGCCTCAGCACTGGACAAGGGGAGAGAGGTGCATCCCTGAGGTGCACTAGCTATCCAGTCCAACCACCAGAGTGAGCTCCAATTCAGCGAGAGACCCCGCCTCAAAAAATAAGGTGGACACAACTGAGGAAGACATGTGAAGTTGACCTCTGATTTCCACGTTCACAGGCACACATGCAACACACAAAAACAAACATGAAAATAGAAAACACGCTTCCCTGTATAATACTTGAGGACCTACTACAAAACAGACAGCCTTTAGAAGGTTAATGGCACGCCACCTTAAGAAGCAGGAGGCTAGCAAAGTGTATTGCTCCTTTCAATTCGTTACAGAAATTATAGCACCTGCATTTCTAACAGTGTGCTTAAGATGACAGAAAGGACTGGGTCATGATAAGAAAAACAGAAAAAGATCTGCTCACTAAGTTTGTTAATTAAAAAATAAAAAAAAAATTTAGTCCCTCCCCTTGTGGGAAAGACTGGTAAACATAATTACCACCAAATACAGTTCTTAAATAGAGGGACAGTCAAACGTACTAAGGAAACACCCCCTGGGGAAGAAAACTCTTTCAGAGGGAACATCTGAGCTTTGCTTAGAAACAAGAGAGCAGAATTTCACATAATACTTCGCTAACAAGCATGAAACACCATAGTAAAGTCACTGTATGTTCCCATTCCTGTAAAGGTTAAGTTCACGTTAAAGGAGCAGACATTGAGATCTTTAAAAAACTAAGTCACACAATCTTAACACCCCGATCCTTATTTGTGATATGTATGGTCCCCGAGTTTCACAGGTGACAAGCGGGTAGTCACTGACAGCCCTTTCCCCGGGTACTAAGTAAGCATTTAAAAAAGAGCGACAGTGTTATTGCACTACACATGGCAGGGAATCTCTCTCTGCCTTCTTCTGCCACCAAAAATGTTATGTGAACATACTTGCTGGGTCATGAAACTAACTGAGGGCACAACCCTTTCTTCCAAAGGAGATGGATGGTGACAAAGTCTGGAAGACCCAAGTGTCCCAGAGGCTGGCGAGGAAGAAAGGTCAAACAGTGGCACTTCTCTGTTTCACTTTGTTCCCTTGTAGGTATTTCCCAATTGGCTCCCAAGGGTCAATTTCAGTGAGTTTTCTAAACCAACTACTTGAGATTAAAAGGAAAACAAAAAACAATCTGCAATAAGACACGATTAAAGTAGACCTCGCTGGTTGGTCTTGCATGTGCCTCAGGAGCAGACTCTGACCTCAGTGAACTTGAAGGAGGCCTGGGAAAACGTGTGTCCAGTTTCGATGACTCAACTGTGAGGTCAATTGACACAAGTTTGTAAAGTTCAAGCATAATCTGCAGATGACTTATGACAGTTACTGGAGACAACTGCTTTACATTCGGTCTTGTGCTTTTCCAGAACACCTCCATCGCAGGCGTCTGACCTACCTTTATCCCAGTTACTCTCGGTCTATATGGAAACCAGCCCTACAGTTATCTCAAACTGGGACTCGCTCTACAGATCCGAACGAGTGTGCAGCATCCTGACTTAACTGGGTGACAGCAAGTCGGAAAGGTCTGCCATCTTCCCTACCAAGAGGAAAACAAAGGAGGTCCTCCCAGGAGTCCACAAACAGTAATTAAAAACCTTCCCAGGTTTGTAATCAGTGTGTGATTTTCGTTTCTGTCACTGACCTTCCACTGCTCTGAAGTTAGCATCTATCTATACACTTAATTTAACAGGAACCATTTCACTTGGTTCAGACCCTTTTGATTTAGGAAACAGAAATTAGAGTCAATAATTCCTTAAACTGCAATTACAGGTGAGGATCAGAATGATAAAGACAAAATTAAAGGTTGAACAGTAATTATAATTGGACTATTACAGAAACTACCTCTTAGAAATCTTGTGAAGTAGTTTTGTACAAGGTTAAAAACTACATTTAGTAGCAAAATTTAAGTATATAAGTATCAGAAATACAAAAAAACCTTTTTCCCCCCCCGGAGCTGAGGACCGAACCCAGGGCCTTGCGCTTGCTAGGCAAGTGCTCTACCACTGGGCTAAATCCCCAGCCCCAAAGTAACCTGAAAAAGTATTTTACTTGGTTCAATATCATAACCTTTATATCTTTTAAATGACTTAGAAAAATACCATGAAAATTTCACTGAAACATTTGGACTTTTCTTTCTATAAAATTCTTTTGCAACATGCTCAGTTTTTCCAAAGTAAACCCACAAATACACATATAGAGTATAAACACTTCCATTGGAATGGTGGAAATTCAATGTAGAAAGTCTCCAACTGATACTAAGATAATGAACTATCTTAAATGCCTTTTCAAAATTCCACAGTGAAAAAGAAGTCTTTTTACAAGTACTGTAGTGCTGATCACTGTAAACAGTGGTAATCTTGCAAAAAGAACATTCCTTTAAAAAAATTAATCTTAAAGCAATGTAGAAACATGAGTTCACAGCTTTTCTAGCTGGTCTCATTCACTAAGTGTGGTTAGCATATTATTCCCAATATAAGTGAAAAAGAAAATGCTGGCTTAATACTGACTTAACTTTTAGACTTTCTCAATTTTGGTGAGAGTAGAAACAGGTGGGACAGATTAGCCTGTTAAAATCAGCCCTTAAAGGCTGGCTGATTTCACTCTTTAAAATGGCTACCACCTTCAGCTATCAAAAGAAAAACTGTACAGCATTACTCACTATCAAGGATAAATCTAGGTATTTTGCCCTTGAAAAACACACTCTAAGACTTGTATTCCTCTTTTGTTCAGGTCAAGTAACCATTAAATTAAGTTTACCAAAGCTGGTTACTAACAGTATGAGGGCAACCTATATCACCCAGATTAGGTCATCTTTCCCACAGTGCCTCGGGAGGACAAGCAGGTAACAGGATCTCTCACAGCCTAAGATCAAACATACTAGAACAGAAAAGGGCTGTATGGCAAGGACGTGGGAACCACAGCCCCCCACAAGAAATGAGCATAAATATTTTAGTAGCTCAAAAGAATAGCTTAACTCTTTCCTGGGGTAACAAAATATAGGCTGCTTTTCGTCATAAATTATATCTTTCTCGAAAGCATTTTATAAACAATGAAGTCTACCTGGTAGCCCCAAGCCTATTTACAGGGTAAGATACACTTACACTCTGTAACTACCGTGAACATTATTTTATAACCTGTTCTGCTTCCCGCCCACTCTGAAATCATTATCGCTCTCACTCTGGGGAAACTTACCATGAATGTGCACTTTGCACATGCAAACGCAAAGGTGCGATGCTTTGGCCCTAACTGCACCCACACCCACCGCTGCGAGCGAGTGAGCAAGGTTCCCCCGGACCTGTGCCGTGCCTGCGGGAGCTCGGGCTCTTACCTCTCGTCCTCGCCATCCACCAGGGGTGTTGTCAGCGGTAGCACCTTCAACGGGAAGAGAGAAGCAGAGGCTGCGAGGCTGCTGCTACTCCCATCTGAAACTGCTGACACCCCCCCACTGTCACCGCTCAGAGTCTGAGGTACGCCGGCTGAGGAGGGCTCCGCTGGGCGCCTGGCGTCTTCCATCTGGCTTCCAATCGCCTGAGCTAAGGATTGCGTAGAGAACTGAGTAGAACTTAGTGGTATCTGTTGTGCCAAAGGCAAACTGATGTTAGTGGCTATCAAGGGGGATTGACTAACGCTCGGAACCAAACTGCCATTTTGGGTAGCCGGGGGTTGTGCTATATTCTGTGGTGGAGCTAAGTTTGTTGGGGCAGAAGGCATTCCAGGAGGGCCAGCGGAACTAACCTGACTGGTAACAGAAACACTACTGGCAGAGGGCAAAGGACTACCTGCGGGCAACTGCTGACTAACAACTCCTTGGACCACCGTTTCTACTCCCTGCGGCTGGGGAGGCACAGTTAACAAGGTACTCTGGGGTGCGATAACCAATTGCTGAGGAAGGCTTGAAGCACTGGTTTGAACTCCCTGATGAAGAATCCCAGTCGGAGCGGGCAGCACTCCTTGTGAAGATGGCGGAGCACCTTGCGGGATAACTGAAGGTGTAACCTGGGTAGATGGCTGCTGGACTGCCGTGGGTAAGTTTGCTTGTGGACCGATACTCGCCATCTGACTGCCAGCTGGGAGAGCAGACACTGCTGTTTGAGCCTGGCCAATGGGCTGCCCAGATGCCCCTGCAGGTTGTGCTTGGACGGTGGCGGCGGTGGGCTGCGCTGGCAGCTGGATCCCCTGTGGCGGAGGCACAGGGATCCCTGAGGGTCCTGCTCCCGGTCCTGCAGAACTGGCCTGTCCGGAGGACACGGATGCTTGAAGAATTGGCTGCGGCTGTACATACTCGGAAGCAGGATTCTGAGTCATTGACTGGCCGTGGCCTGGAGCTATCTGTGTGGAAACCATTGGCGGCGGCGGCGGCGGCTGCCCGTATTGTAACTGCTGGGGTGGTGCCCCTGGAAGAGGAGTCTGCACGGCAGGAGCTGTCTGAGAATACGGCAGTTGGGGCTGAGCCAGACTGGAAATGGAAGGCTGCTGACCCACGGCCGACGTTACACCCACCACGTTGACAGAGGAAGGCTGGATGACCGCGGCTGCACTCATCGTGGCTTGCAGAGGTACAGGTTGAAGACCTTGCTTTTGCTGAAAGCTCAACTCTTGAGGCTGTAATTGGACTTGGGACATCTGCGACTGAGAAATACTCTGTGGTATACTCACTGCTGCAATACTCTGTGGACCGGGGCTACCGAACTCTATCTGCTGGAGGGCCACACCTTGAAGACCTGGTGGTGGCGGCTGCGGCTGCGGCGGTGGCTGCTGCACCACCACGCTAGGGGCTCCCATCTCCCCACTGCCCACACTCTCTGTGTAGTGGCTCAGGGTGCTGACACTACTGCTCACGGAACTCCCACTGGTGCTCTCCCTCTCCGAAGCCACTTCCGTGGGGGTCTGCTTCACGGTCTCCACCGCCTTATTTACCACCACGCCTTCTGCGGCCGCCGGCGGCGGCGCATTCTCCTTTTCGTAGAACTCAGTGCAAGTCCATCTACCTTTTTTAAAGGGCTCAGAAGTGGAGTCTAACTTGACAACTCTGAACCTTGACGTGTTAACTGTTGGTTGCTGCTGCTGCTGCTGCTGCTGCTGACTTGAAACCACTCCCACAGTGATACCTGCAGCTGCATTAAGGACACTGTTAGTTACAGGAGAGGAAGAAACAGTACCATTGCCCATGCCACTCAAGACATTCACATTAACACCACTGGTAACTCCAGGCCCGACACTTACACTAGCAGCATTAGGAATATTGCTTGTACTTATATTCGCACTACCATGCACACTGCTTGTCACACTAGGGCTGAAACTACCCACGGCAGCGACGTTCACGTTATTTGGTGCACTCGGGCCCGTAACAGAACTGATACCTATGCTGCCAGTAGTACTTGGAGCACGGATGTTAGTCATCACAGAGGCAGGGAGGCCACTCGATGAGACAGCAGAAGTCGGTGCCACTGGCACCCCACCTTCAGAACTTCCAGTTGTAGAGAGTCTTCTGGACACTGGGCTCGAGGGCGGCCCTCCAGGCATGGATGAACTGGCCACAGCAGCATGGGATGAGTGATGGTGTCCATGGTGGAGGTGGTGCCCATGATGAATGTGATGGTGGTGATGGAGGTGGTGTGGATGAGCGTTTCCATTGATCACAACGTTCTGTTGTGGGAGGTGAGGCAAATGAGGCTGAGGAAGGTGGGGCTGGTTAGGAGAGACTGCCCCAGGTGTCTCGGCCTCCTGGAAGTTATTCAGAGTCTCTTCTGAGGAGCTGCGTTCAGGCTCACCCAAGTCAGTGGCCCTGGAAAGTGACACATCAAGGATCTCGGAAGAGGACAGGTCTTCCGTGTGCGACTCGTCCAGATCGTCGTAGCTCTCGGTGTCCTCTGCGATGCTGTTGTTGGAGCTGATGCTGGCAGAGATCTGAGCCGGAGTAACGCTAGTTATCTGGAAGCCACTTTTCTTTTTCATCTGAGTTCCGCCCGGCGCAAGAGGCTGTGCCTGCAGCTGAGCCTGCGAAAGGTTCAGGCTTTGTGGAGGCGGAGGCTGTGGTCCCTGCGTGGAAGATGCAGCAGGAGGCGGCGGCTGGAGCAGGGAAGGAGGAGGAAAATCCTCAGACGATGGAGCAGCACCACTGACGCCGGTACCTGCTGCATTGAGAGCAGAGGCGCTGCCACCACCGCTGCCCCTTCGAGGGAACATTGCCGGGTGCGCCATCTTCCTAGCACTAATGTCTGCAGCGGCGGCCGCCGCGGCGGTGGACTCCGGCGGCTGGTGCATTGTGCTGGGTACCGGGGGGCGGAGGAGGCGAGTGCAATTTCCTTCTGCACCGTAATCTTTGTATGGAGAAGCCGGAGAGGAGAACAGGACCTGAAGCTCCGCCCGACGCGATTCCTCCTCCTCCTCCTCTTCTGCCGAAGGCGCCGGCTGCTCCTGCCTTCGAGGGCTAGCTTCGGGAAGGGAGGATGAACCGGGTGAACCAGGTGGCTGGGGAACCGAAGGGGGACCCCTTCAGTCCTTCGCCATTCACTTTCCCCTCCAGTCACACACCCCCCTTTATATTCCGCTTCACGTGGGGTGCGGGGCGGGAGGGAGGGGAGCCCAGGAGGGGGCGGGGGAGGCGAGGAGAAGCGAGAAATGCCCACCTTCTTTGGCCAACTCCGGAGCCAGCTCAGCCCCCTCCTCCCGCGGCGGCGGCCACTGCAAAGCCCCGCCGCTCGCCCTGCACCGACCGAGGCAGCGCGGAGCGAGCGGTCGCCCGGCCCTCGCCACCCCCGGCGCCGCGGCCGCCGGCGAGCCCCGAGCTCAGCGTCGCTCCAACCTCCCCTGCCGGCGCGGCCGGCCCCGCTCGGGCCTCCCCCCACGGCCCGCGGCCCCTCTCAAACCCCCTGGGCTCGCGACGGCTGCTCCGGGGGGAAAGACTGGCCGCGGCTGGGACCCGGGCGGCGCGGCTGCGAGCGGGGAGGAGGAGGAGGAGGCGGCGGCGGTGGCGGCAGCGGCGGCGGCGGCGGGGCGCCCGGTACGGTGAGCCCAGCAACGAGGCGCGGGCGGGCGCGCAGAGACGCCGGGTCCTCGCGGAGCGCGGCCGGGGCGCGGCGGCGGCGGCGGTGGTGGTGGCGGCAGCAGCGGGAGCCCAGGGACCGCTCCATCACTGGCAGCCATGGAGCCCGAGCATTTTTTCCTCCCTCGGGGCAGGCGCTCGGCTCGGCACACGTCCTAGGGGAGGAAGGGCGCCGGCGCCCGGGCTGCTCCGGCGGGCGGCGGGACGTGCGCGGGAGCGGAGGGGCGAGCTCGCGTCCTCTTCTCTGCCCGCCGGCTGGCTCGGCGGCACCGTGCTGCTCCCGCGGCCCGGCGGGAGGGAGGGAGGGAGGGAGGGAGCGAAGGAGGGAGGGGGCCGCGGGCGGCGGTGGCTCCTTTCGCGGCGGCGGCGGCGGCCAGACGGGGCTGGTGCAGCGACTGCAGCCGACGCCGTTCAAAGAAATGAGAGGTGGGGTTGGTCGGTGGCGGCGCGGGGCGGGGGAGTGGGAGGGCGTCGGGCGAGGAGGGGGCTGCGGTGGTTGTTACGAGTGCTCCTCTCGGGCGGCTCGGTGGACCCCCCTGGTCTCTCGCGGCATCCAGAGAGGAGGGACCAGCGCCCCAACGCGAAAGGAGGAGGAGGGTCGAGCGCCGACCGAGGAGGAGGAGGAGGAGGAGGAGAAGAAGGCGGCGGGGAGGGGGGGAGGGGTCGCGGAGGAGAGGAGGGGAAGATGGCGTCTGCGCGTGCGCGCCGGCGCCGCAGACATAAAGCCGGGTCTGAGACGAGGGGAGGCGGGAGGCGGCCGGCCTGTCTTCGGGCTGAGCCGAACTCCCGACGCCCCGTCTCTACGGAAATAGCCGAAGGCCGGCGGAGCCGCCGACGCCGGAGGGCGGTGGGGGGGGAAAGGGGGTGGGGCCGGGGCGCCGGGGATCGCGCGCGAGGGCGCGCGCGGGTACGGGCGCGCGCGAGCGAGCGAATCCGGGTCGCGTGGAGAGCCTGGGGTGGGGCGTGGGGGGGCCACGCGGCGGACGGACGCGCGCAGGCTAGGCGTGTCCGCGGCTCTCTCCCACGCGGGCGAGGAGCGCTAGGTCTCCGGGTGTGGGCGCCCCCCACCCCCGGGGCGGTATCTCCCCTCCCCACCTCCCCTCCCCTCCCCGGCCTGCGGAATGGGTAATGAGGCTTTTCTCCTCGGCAACAGCATCACGAGTTGCAGTTCCCAGGAGCCCTCCGCTGCTGCTGCTGCTGCTGCTGCCACGACATGAGTCAGGCTTTCTTCCTCGGCATGTGGCGGAGCCCTCCTCCTCCTCCTCCTCCTCCTCGCGGCCGCACCTGGGCTCCCCCACCTCGACCCGCACCGCCCGCGCCCCTTTCCGGGGATGCCCGGGCTGCGGATCCCCGCCCCCCCCCCCCCGAACCGGCTCTCTCCCCACGCCGGTGGTATATACCTTTTGTGCAGAGCGGTGGTGGCTGCCACGCGGTCCCTCGCCCTTCGACGGGCAGGGGCGAGGCTGCCAGCAGATGTTCCAGCTGTTGGCCGGGAGTCTTCCGAGCCCCTTAAGGGGGAAGGCGCTTTCCAGAGGGAGTGGTCCTTTCTGTCCCTCTGGGTACCTGGAGGGAAGAAGCCAGCCCGCCCGCCCGGCCCACTAGCCAACAGGTGGAGCTTCTTCCAAGCCATTCATTGTCCTTTTTGTGTCCGTACTGTGGCCCCCTGAGGTAAAAGGCCAGGGCTTGGTCTTACTGGAATTTAGAGGAATTTAGGGAAGAATGCTTTTTAGGGCTAGAAAAGCAAAAGGGCCTGCTGAAATTCTTCTCTCTCTCTCTCTCTCTCTCTCTCTCTCTCTTTCTCTCTCTTTTTCTCTTTTTTAAACTAAAACTACATTTCATGAATGTAAAGTAGTTAGGTTTAGGTGTGCTTGGAGGCAATTTTCTGTTAGCTGCCTCCGAAGTATTACATGTCAAAACCCTCTAAACATTGCTTTGCTTCTAACCAAGAATGTAGATCTTACCCAGGAATTTTTTTAAGCAAAGGTGAAAAGGGTCGTTAGCTGTTTCTCTTCTAATTCAGGTTTAGGGGGATACAAATTGTTTACAAGGTAAACCTCTGACTCAGGAAATCATCCATCTAATTTTGGGAGGTTAACACCAAAAACAAAACTGTATGTTATCTTCAGTTTTTTTTTTTCTTTGAGCTCGGCGCCCCTCAAGTCTATACATCAAAGGGTTGATGGCACCTATGCTGTTGACTAGAAATGCCTCAGTGACCCCTTGTCTGGCCTGTAACAAACCTCACACGCGCCACTTTACCTCATACACATTGTAGGTCTCCCCACAAAATAAAAAAAGTTTCAAAAACAAAAAAGATAGGATTCACATTGTTGTTACTAGTGTGTTTGTTTTTTTTTTTAAGTGAGACAGGGTCTCGTGGAGCCGAGGGTGACCTTAAATTCACTGTACCCCTGCCTCCTGGGTTTTCCTGAGTGCTTGTAATTACAATACTTCACCCACGTGCCTACTTGCTAATGTAAAGGGCTCTGGGCTAGGTACAAAGCATGTGCTCACAAATTCTGAAAGTAATATATGGTGATAAGGCAATTTGGGGGGAAAAAAGACTGTTTTGTGTCTTATAATTAGTATGTGAATGCCTGTATTTTCAGACAACTGAAGCCATTTGGGTATTTTACAAAAATAATCATTCCACAGAGTGTGGTGGCAAAACTTGTAACCCCGTTACTGAGGAGGTAGAGGGAGGAGGCCTTGATTTAAGTTTTTTAATCTTTTGGAGTGCACTCTCTGAATGTCCCCTGTCTTCGTGGACATAACCCCCGGCAGCTTTTGTTGCAAGTGACTCACCAGTTTCTGAAGTGGTATTGGACATGCTTTCTCAGCAATTTTTTAATAGAAAATAGAAGCTGTCCTAATGGATTGAAACTGCAAGGGGATGTAGACTGACAGAGTCTTTGGACAGTAGTGAGAAAGAAAATGTCCCTGCTATCTCAGAATGTTGCCTTCAGTCAAAGTTTTAAGTAGCAAATGGCAGTTTGTCACCCCTTGGCTTCCATAAAGCCTACTATTTATTATATTGATGATAGAGCTAAAAAGTAAAATAAAGTACATGAAAGTCTTTTGCAAAGTTGGCAAATTGGAAACCTTGTAGAAAGGGCCCTATCAGAAGCAGAGATCATTTGGATCATCCAGCAGTGGACTAGGCTCTGATTGGATTGGGAAGGGGGAATTCTTTTCAGAAGAAAGGTTTAAAAAAAAAGTCAAAGACATTTAGCTGGGTGTGATTGTGCACACCTTTAATCCCAGTGCTCAGAAGGCAGAGGCAGGCAGATCTCTGAGTTTACATAAGGAGTTCCAGGCCAGCCAAGGCTATATATAGTAAGACCTTGTTATTGCTATTTCTGTTACACACCTATTAAATGACATGGAGAAAAGAAAGAATGTGTTCAGTCCAGAGCTGAGATGGTATCTCATGCATATAGTCCCAGTACGAAGGGGACCAGGGGAGGGGTGCACAAGTTTAGGAACAACATGCACCACCTAGTTCATTCCAGGCTAACCTGGGTTGTTGTGTGAGGGCTCCCCCTTCCCCCCCACCACCACCCTCGACCGCAAAGAAAAGATAATTTAGTTTTTTTAAAGGCTTTACTCATGGCATGAGGATGTAGCTTCTTGGTAGAGCACTCCTGTACCGTACAGAAAGCCCTGGATTCAATCCCCAACACCACAGATACAAAGATTAACAACAAAGGCGTTAATCAAATAGCCCTCCAGATCTCACCAATAATAATAGCTCATGCTTATTGCTCAATATAACTACACCATTGTTCTCTGTGTTAAGAGTTTTAGCTCACTTAATACCCACAACTGTATAAAGTAGGAGCTATAATTGTCCCCATCTGACAAATGAGGAAAGTGAGGTTCAGAGAAGTTGTGGTCTTAGAGCTTGGCTAGTAGCCAGGCCAAGATGAAAACCCTGGCCAGCTACCACCTTGTCATAACCTACCACCAACACATAATTCAGGATCCTCTCAACTCAAGCACCCAAGCTCAATTTCTACTGAAGACATATTTGAATTTTTCTAACTAGACATCTAGTTAGCAAAGAATCTACAAGCAGTGTTTTCTCCTTGTGCAGAGGTATTCCAGGAAAGGATGTATACTGTAGGGACCTGCCATGGCCACATAGGAATTATTCGGGCATACACGAGCAGAACAGTAATTTGATTAAGTTGAATGATGCTTTTCTGATCAAAACAGATGCCAAATGCATGGAAGAAAGATGTTAGCCATACATAAGTAAAAAATATTTTCTGTATAGGACAAGATAAATGCCTTTTTATCTGAGCACTTAGCATTCTGATGCTCATAAAAGCCTGTAGAAAAAAGCATAATCTGGTCTTCCTAACGTGTTCTTTGAAAGGACCCATCTATATTTGTGTGTCTTTTTGACTACAGAAAACATTACTACATCTAACTACTACAAGCACTGTACTTGCTTGTATCCTGATGCCCAGTATGAACAAAAAGTGGGTCCAAGCACCACAAATAATCCAAAGCATTACAATAATCATCTTCTCAAACACCAAAGTTCATCATCAGTCTCGACTCTCAAGAATGGATGTTGCCAGGCAGTGGTGGCACATGCCTTTGATCCCAGCGCTTGGGAGGCAGAGGCGGGTGGATCTCTGTGAGTTTGAGTTCAGCCTGGTCCAGGACAGCCAGCGCTACACAGTGAGACCCTATCTCCAAGAAGGGGGTGGGGAGGAAGAGCCAGGGGAAGAGGAAGAAGATGATGTTATTTAAAATTACCTTTTGGTTACTCATTTTCTCCTCTGCTCTAACTTAACTTTCAGTGGGGAAAAAATTGGTGAGATGGTTTTAAGTAGCATATTCAAATTATCATTTTTATTTAATTTTCTTGTAGAAGAAAAACAGAAAGGCAGTAGCCTTGAGGGCCAGAATAGTTTGTTTGTTTGAATACCATCAAAAAGCAAAGAAAATCTTAAACCAAGCATTAGTGGCTCACACCTGTAACCCTAGTATTCTGGAAACTGAGGTAGGAGAGTCACTAAGAGTTTGAGACCTGGCCACACAGTTCCCAGGCCAGCTGAGGTGACAGAGTAAGTAAGGCCCTGTCTCAAAAAGAAAAACAGGGTGGGCAGAACAGCCAAGCAACATGGCTTGGAGGCCAAAGGCACTTACTGCAAGCCTGAGGACCTGAGTTTGATCTCCAAAGTTCACATCCGATGGAAAGAGAGAACCAACTCCTGCAAGTTGTCCTCTCTCTCTCTCTCTCTCTCTCTCTCTCTCTCTCTCTCATACAGACACACACACACACACACACACACACACAGTGTGCTGCACCCCCCCCATAAATAAATGTTTTAAAATACCTTAAACATATGCAAGCTAAATTGTAGTCAGAAGCATACAATAAAATTCTGTTAATGTCACTAATATTGAGAGGTAACTTGTATTTCACATGCAGGAGATATGTCGTGTCTTTCTAGATGAATGGTAAATTAGGATTCTTAAACAAAATGCTGAAATTTCTCAAGAAATTGCAAGATTTAGGAGGAAACGTAGTATATGCAACAAAATTATATGCAACATAAAGATACCTGTCAAGTGCGAGAAAATTAAATGTAAGACTGACTCAGCCTCTTCACTGAGTTAAATATAAAGTTAATTGCAAAGATGCCAGCAAAGCTTTCCATCAAAAACCAGAGGGGAAAATCCAGGTGCCTTGCCCCCATTAGGAACAGACAAGTCTGATACCGCGTGATAATTCCTACCCTGTGGCATAATGCTGATGTCTTCAAAGAACCGCTTGACTCCATGACTGAGATTCAAAGGCTAGATTACAGTGATCTCAGTGTTTATTTTGGGTGAAGACAGGGCAACATTCTCTGCTGCCCCAGTGTTGATCCTAACTGGTTGATAAATAAAAACATCTTGGAACACTTCTAATGCAAATCATCTTGAGACGGGAGCTGACTGCTCATTGTTTCAGTAGAGATAGGATAGAGACTTAGTATATGCTTGCAGAGAATTTCCTTAAGTCTCACCTTACACAGCAACTGTGTCAATATAATTTCTCATCTGAACTTTACAACTAGGCTTTGTGGGTGTCTCTGAAGAAGATTAGGTTTAGAAATTATAGTATCAGAAAACAAGCTCATTATTAAAATTTTGACCAGGGTATCCAATACTGTTGGATTGACTTGATCTCTGGAAAATTCTTTTTGCACAACAGCTTGCTGACTACTCTTTTTATGGAACACCACCCGAAAGGCATTCTCTAAGAGGCAGAGTTCAGGGAGAAGGTCACACATATTGGAGCTGAATCTGTGTCTGCTGCTCACTGTGCGCCTGCTTAGGAGAAGCATTTGGTGTGGGGCTGGGAACTAGGAAGTCCTCTGCCTTTGTGAACTCAGGAAATGCTGTCCTTACATCCCGGCCTCCAGACATGTGGAGTCCATATGAATCTTCTGGCCAGATGAGCTTGTGGGGATTTTCTAAGACGCTTCCTCGGTGATCTTTGTTGTGACTAGTCATCCCTCACTCTCCCAAGATGTCCACAAGAAACAGAGCAGTTGCGGAAGCACTGGCCCACTGGAGAAGTGTGCCTTAGTCAACACGACCTGGTTGCGGGTCAGAAGTCCCATTTTGTAGTATTACCAAATGAAGTTTCTGCTATGATTTTTCATTTTCACAGGTGAACTGTTGGTATCTCATTTGTGATTAGTGCAATAAAAACCACTCTGGGACCAGCAGGGTGGCTTACCAGGTACTTCAAGGCACTTGCCATGAAGCCTGATGATCTGCGTTCAGTCCCCCAAACCTACATGATGGAATTTGACAACTGACTCCTAAAGTTTATCCTCTGACCTCCATACCACTGTGAAGGTATGTGGGCATGGCAAACATGCGCACATGCATACACATAAATAAATGTAAATTTTAAAGGAAAATAATCGTTTTTTTTCTATTATATAACTAAAGTTAGAATAAAAAAAAAAAAACAAAAACAAAAAAAAAAAAAAAAAAAACAACTACCTCCTAGATCTGTAGAATATCCAGAGGAAGCAAATCACTGTTTCCACCCTGCTCCGAATTACTAAAACGTCAAAAGAGAATAATAGCCTTTGGGCCTGTTATCAGGACTCTGTTCTAATAACATATTCATTCTGCATTCATCTTATTACTACTTGTACTGAATTAGTAGCTCACTTAACACATATCTGCCGACATGCTTTCAAATAGCTTAGAATTCAGTGGTTCTCAAAGGGGTCGGGACCCCTTTTGGGGGGTTGCATATCAGATATCCTGCATATAACAGATTTACATTTTGATTCATAGCAGTAGCAAAATTACGGTTATGAAGTAGCAACAAAATAATGCGATGGTTGGGGGCCACCATAACCTGAAGAACTGTTTTAAAGGGTCACAGCATTAGGAAGATTGAGAACCACTGACTAAGATGCAGTCCTCTGGATGTTGAACTTTTACGATTTTAGGAGAGACAACAGTTCAAGCTCCTTGTTTTTCCCTGCTTCCCATTGACTGCTATGTCCACCACTCCCTTCTCTGTAATTTCCCTCAGTCTACCTCCAAATTTGGAATCACAACAGTTTCCATGTGGACAAAACCCCGAACGGGAATCTTTCCTGCCTCGTGCTAACGGTGCCACGGCAGTCAACCGCTAACACCGTCTGCCAGGCTCTTCATCCGAGGTACGTGCTGAGTTGTGTTCCATGAATGGCGCTTGTATTACTTGTAGTTCATGAATGGTACTGCTGCAGAAGCATCAGGGAGGAAAAAAATGAAAGGACATCTATTAATTATTGAAAAGAACATTAAACATCTCATCTGAATCAGATTGCAGGGACTTTTTTACTTTATTAGGTTAAGATATGTTCCCCTCAACACAAAGTCACTTGAACTAGCCTATACACACACACACACACACACACACACACACGCACACACACACACACACACACACACACATATATATATACACACACACACACACACATCTATACATATGTATAGATGTATGTGTATAATAATTCGTGTGCTGCTCTATCAGTAAGGACTAGAAGATGGGAAATGTAGAACTTGATTGTCTATAGAAAACTTAGGAATAGGACTGACAAAATGGGTCGAATTTTTATGTCATGAGTTCAGTATCTGCTGGCTGGTTTGGAGTGTGTATGCTGGTGGTTTCTTTGTTTCATTTTGTTTTAGTATATATGCGCAGTGGAGGCACAAGAGGAGGCAGCCCTCCTGGTCCACCCTCAAATCTGCACAAACTTATTGTGCACCGAGGGCAAATGGAACAGCAGGAGAGCCATTTGGTTCAAGTTGCTCCGAAGACATTTGATCAGAGACATGCAAGTCATCACAAACACGTGCTTACAAGTCCAATACGGCTCTTTGGAAATTAGATAAGATTAATTTTAATGTGAAATAATAGCAAGGCTGTTCAAGACCTTGATGCTGAGACGTCATGGCTGCGTAGATCTACTAGGGAGTGAGCATATGGGTAGAGTCTGATATAAATGGAAAATCTATCACGCATCTCAGTAAGACTCGAGATTCCGAGCAAATGGATGAGTTTGTTAGCTGCCTCAATGTGCTGTTTCACTTTTCCTCTTCGCTTGTTGAAGACTTGGGAGGAGAAAACCCCAAAGAAAGGTTCTGTTTGCGATGTAACTAAATTTAACGATATTATAATTCCAGGGAAATACACAACACCTAGTAGGAATCAAGGCCACTGACAGCCACTGAAGGACACACACAGCTCAATGGCACGGTAGCACACAACTGCAGAGAATAAAGTCATATCCTTTTGTATTGGCAACCACCAATCCTATTCCATGACAAAGTATTATTTATGTAACAAGGGAATATTCCATAAAGAGAAAGTGTGATATGTTTACAAGTTACCATAAGTTATCAACTGTACTTTGAAAGTACTGGGTTGAAGTTGTCCTTCCATTCTCCACAGGGACTGGGGCCAGCTGAGATGTTCAGACTTACTTACTTGTCCTCTTAAGTAAAGCCCCATGACCTGACTGGACTCGCCATGGCAGCCCAGACCAAGGAGATCAGAGCATCTGAACAAACTCAACTGCATTTTCATCAGCCTTTGGGAGACAACCATGTCCTCGCTTGCTTGCTACTACTGTGAGAAAACACTGGCCAGGGCCACCTTGAGGGCAGGGGGTTTGTTTGACTCTGTTTCCCTAATAATCCATTCCTGCTGGAACTCGGGGCAGGAACTCAAGCAGGAACCTGCAGGTCAGAACTGAAGCAGAGGCCAAGGAGGAACGCTGCTGATTGCCTTGCTCTCCGTGGACTACTCAGCTTGCTTTCTGATATCACCCAGGACTACCAGCCCAACGTGGCACCGCTCACAACAGGCCAAGCCCTCCCACATCCTAATATTAATCAAGGAAATACCCAGACTTGCCCACAAAATAATTTGATTGAGACAATTGCTCAACTGAGATTCTCTCTTCCCAAATATGTCAAGGTTTGTGTTAACTTGCAGGCTAACCAGCGCAGACCACCACCTCATTCTCTGAATGTGAATTCCCCATGGGCAGTTCACACCAAACACATTGCAACTCTCAGTACCAGCCAGGTCCACCACCACCCCCATTACATGCCACGTGCGCACGAAGGACATGGAATCATTCCAAGTTTGATCTAAACCAAATGAAAATAGTTTAGGCAAGCGAACCCATTGAGTAAGAATAAATCCATTCCATTTAATTCAAAGTCTACTGTAGTTTAAGCCTATTTTAGGAAAATTCCATGAATGTTTAATAGTAAAGTTAACAAAGAATTGATTGCTATCATCCTGAGGCTTCTCGGCCTTCAAACTGTGACTACGGACTTGACTAAATGTAGCTAGCTCATGTTTAACGTGGAACAGAAAACTCTATTTGTGCCACACACTTTGTTGGAGATCATTACAGAATGACCAGAACCGCACACCTCGTTAGGCTATGCTATAATTATGCAGCCAGCAGACACCTAGACTAAGCCAATAGGGTCAGTTGTGGACCAAGTACCACATTCAGGAAACGCTGCCTTGGGAACAGTACCTAAGGTTAAAACAACTCACACGCACTCCCCTGCAGGTGGGTAGAGATTGTCCTGAAATCATGGAAATGGAAGAAGACCTACCCCTGGTCAGACAAATCCCTTCATAGTTAGAGGCCTCTGGCTTGGCTAGTTGTTTTAGTTTGGTGGACCATGCCTTCGTAAACTAAAAATAAAGCTTAGGTATACTTGGACTCCTGAACATAAAATCTTACATACATTGCTGTTGTCTTCCATGGAGGCTCAAGCTGATTTCCTAATAACCATGACTGGAAGTACCATTGGGTGATTTGAATGACAGATGTAGCCAGAACTACATTGTTTTTTGTTTGTTTGTTTGTTTGTTTGGTTTTGGATTTTTTTGGTATTTATTTATTTATTTATTTATTTGTTTATTTATGTTTTTCGAGACAGGGTTTCTCTGTGTAGTTTTGTGCCTTTCCTGGAACTCACTTTGTAGACCAGGCTGGCCTCGAACTCACAGAGATCCTCCTGCCTCTGCCTCCCGAGTGCTGGGATTAAAGGCGTGTGCTGCCGCCGCCGCCGCTGCCACTGCTGCTGCCGCCACCACCACCCGGCTGTTTTTTTATTTTTTAGTACTTACATTTAAAATTGTACCAAAAAATCATGAGCAAAATTAGCATGTAATCTTCTTTCTAGAATTTTCCATTTCTGGATCGTTTTCCAAATCCTGCTTTCAGGTTTGTTGATTTTCTGTGTTTCTAGCATTTTTTTTGTACTTTCTTAATCCCCACTATTCCATAATTTCCCTTTTCTACTAGTTTTGCTTCTTTGTTGTGGGGTTTGCTTAGTTTTGTTCTGTCTTTATGACAGGGTCCTGGCTAGCCTAGAACTCACTGTGTAGCCCAGGCTGGCCTCAAGCTGGCAGTGGTTCTCCTGAGTGCTGGGACTTCAGATGTGCATGGCCACACACAGTGCCTGCTAGTTATTTTTTATAGGACTTTTGTTTCCTGAGATAGAGTCTCATTTTGAAGCCCAGGCTGGCCTGGGACTCATTATGTAGCCTAGGCTACCCTTAAACTCATGGCAGCCCTCCTGCCTCAGCCTCTCCAGAAATAAGATTAAAGACACAAGCTACCACACCACTTCTGACTTTTTGAATTGCTCATGTAGCTCATTGTTTTCAATTTGTCTTACATTTAAAATGAATTCATTTACACTTATGTATTTAATTTTAATTACCAATGTTAACCGTTACTTTCCCAACCCACAGGTATTTATATAATACGCAAGTGAAGGCAGTTTGTAATTTCTGTTAAAGCTTTCCTCTTGAGTTTGGAAATCTGTATGAGACTTTCTGTGCTTGTTTGAGAACCCAGAGGTCGATTTTACGGATAAAGAAATTAAAGTTGAGAGTAACTGAATTCTTGCTCAAAGTTTTGTATGTAACACATGACTTGAAAATATAACCTCTTCCACTTGTGATGTTCCACTTGCTTAGTTTATATCCTTTCCTTATCTGGGAGCTTTCTGGAGCTCAACTGCCATTGTCTTTAACCCATGAACCTAGAGTTCCACGTTTCCATTAACATTCTCTTGCATTCCTCATATGTGCTGAAGCCCTTCTCAGGGTATCTTGAGACAACTTTTCTTGTAGTTGGTTGTTTTTACTCCTTACTTCTTTGAGGTCTTTCTTATGAATGACCGGCCTTAGTTTGACTTGTTCCTAGCCAGTTTTTTTTTTTAAATTATCCCAACTACCTTTTGCCTCTGGGATTTTTTTTTTTTTGGTTTTTCGAGACAGGGTTTCTCTGTGTAGCTTTGCGCCTTTCCTGGGACTCACTTGGTAGCCCAGGCTGGCCTCGAACTCACAGAGATCCACCTGGCTCTGCCTCCCGAGTGCTGGGATTAAAGGCGTGCGCCACCACCGTCCGGCTTGCCTCTGGGATTTTCCCTTTTTCTATTTCTGTACATCTTTTCTTTCCTTCTTATTCTGTGTCTGGCTGTGTGGCTGGCCCCTGGCATCCTCCTCTCCTACTCCTTTTCTTACTCCCCCATCTTCTCTTCCCAGATTTTACCTTCTATTTATTTATTCCATTTATTCTCTCTCTGCCTGCCAGCCCTGCCAATCCTTTCTTCTGCCTAGCTACTAGCTGTTCAATTCTTTAATAGACCAATCAGGTGTTTTAGACAGGCAAAGTAACACAGCTTTACAGAGTTAAACAAATGCAACATAAAAGAATGCAACACATCTTTGCATCATTAAACAAATGTTCCACAGGATAAACAAATGTAACACATCTTCAACTAATATTCCACAACACTTTGTTTTTTACTTTCTTATGCATCAGGATTTATTAATTTCTAGACATCACTTCTAGTAATTAGCATTTACTGTGATGGCGAAAGAATCTCCATTTTATGCCAGACATCCAGCTTGGTACCCACTAGCCATTTGTCTCTAACTCGAGTCCCTAGCAGCTAGTTCCCAGTAACCCTAACTCAGTGACCCCCATCCAGAAATGTACAGCTCTGACCATCTATTTGTTATGCTATGACTGACTGCCTTTTGGCTTCTGTAAAGTGCTTATACCAACATTGAAGGACTATACTGAGGTCACCTTGGCTACCTAATCTTGTCAGAGCAAAACAGCTCTTGGCCTGCTTGTGTTGATGCTCAAGGTCTTCTTGTAGTTTTCACCTTTAAAAATTCTCCCCTCGCCCCTGATTCACACAGCAACCTTGTTTGGCCCAGAGATTGTTGTCCTGCTAGTAGTATCAATAAAGTTAACAAATTATAATCCCAATTGAGTCTGTGGTCTTCTGCCAGAAATCACGAACTCCATAACACTGCTAGGCTCTCAAATTAAAATACTAATTAGCCATGGTAGACACATGCCTGTAATCCAGCACTCAGGAGACTGAAGTAAGGACATTGTTAGGAGTTAGAGGCCAGCCTGTGCTGCATAGTGAGTACCAAGCCAGCCAAGGCTGTGTGGCAAGACACTGTATCAAAAATAAGTCAATTGAAGGAATTTTTGTTTCATGAATGTTTACAGGGTGGGATTGGTTAGCCACCAATCAGCAGGTCCTGTGGTGGAGGACTCTGTTTGCTTAGCCCAGTTGGATTACTGATAATGAAATGAGCAAGGATGAGAAACTATAACCAGACTGAAACAACTACGACCCCATGATTAAAACAAGAAAGCAAATAGGAATCTTAGAAAGGATTGTGTCGTTGAAAATGGTGACACACGGCAGTTAAGTGTGAGAGCCAAAGTTATGTTTTAAATTTGAATTACTGTGCCTAAGCGATCCATGAAACAAGAAACATCTCTGATCTGCAAGCTCTTTGCCCAAGGACAGATAGTTCCTGAAATGCTGGGGGCCATTGTTTATGGGAGATAACAAGCCACATGATTTCACTCCGCTAAACAAGTTTGTTGGACCCATGAGCACCTGATGTGCTTGATCCCAAGTGGGCGGGAGGGTCAGAGGCAGGAAGTGTGTCAGGATGCATGCTTGCCCCTGATTGGACCTGAAGGAAATACTTAAGCAGCTGCAAACCGTGACTCTGGGCCATTTCCTGGGAAACCCCATCCATCTGTCCAGTATTTAATTAAAGCTGGCTTCCAATTTGGCTTTCAACTGTTGTAGTGGTCTTATTCTCAGTCGTTGGGATTCACAAAAGTATGAAATCATTAAAATTAATAGTAATCAACTTCGTAAATACTTCTTTGAGAAGTGAGTCTTATTGTTCCATTATATAAGTGGACAGAGAAAGCCCAGGGTTGAGGGACTTGGCATGTGGCCAAGTGACCACCTGTGGACTGGAGTGAAGCTTCTGCCTGCCTCCACAGCCCATGCCTGCATGCACCCTCCTCTTACCTTCTTCATCCAGGCTGTAGCCGGGGGCTGCTTCCCATGCCCCATCACACACACAGCCTGGGTGAACAGGGAAATAGGAGATAGCTCGGACAGAAGGGTGGTGGGTTGTGGCCAGCTTCCTGCAGACCCCAAATGCTTGGCTGGAGGTTCATTTGTCTCTTTGTCTTTGAGAGTAACCTCTTGGTTACAGGAAGCAAAATTGTCTAAGCACTGGACATGGGCTGCATGGTAGTACTTAGCTCTTTCTGAATCTCCACTGAAGATGGTACAGAGGCTCTCCAATGTCAGAAATTACACTGTGTATTAAAAATACCGCATTAATGCAATGTCTGAGTGTCTCTGTGTGTATTTTCTCTAGGCATCATTGAAGAAAGTGGGGATTTCCATTATTTAATAAAACTATGTTAATCTTTCCCATATGACATGGTGCTGTACAATGACAATTAGTACTTAAATATTTTCTATTGCACACTTGCTGACAGCCATTTTTCATCATTTCACAAATGTGTCAAAGTAACCCCTTGGGTCTTGAACTAGCAAGCTGGGCAGTAGAAGCAACACTGCCCACAGCCTAGTTCATAATTTTTCATTTGCCCATTCATCCCCATAACCATGAGGATCAAAAATTGATAACTGGGATGATCATTTTTCCATCTTCAGTATCTAGATTAGCTTTTATCCCTTTTTTGGTTTCCAGTTTGATTTCTACAATCTGTTTGTTTGTTTGTTTGTTTGTTTGTTTGTTTGTTTTTCGAGACAAGGTTTCTCTGTATAGCCCTGGCTGTCCCAGAACTTGATTGCTGGCCTCAAACTCAGAAATCTGCCTGCTTCTGTGTCCTGCATGCTAGGATTAAAGGCGTGTGCACCACCACTACCCAGCTAAATTCAGATCTTTTGGCTTAGATTAATAGTGTAATTTTTTCAGCATCCCTTTGCTCACCATTCTCAAGTATTAAGGACCTGATAATAATGTTCTCCCACTGGCTCATGAAAATGTTATGAGGACTGAGAATATCTGACTCCTGTTCATTTTGTCATTTAAACGTGACTTTTTGCCTTAAATTATGTCACCTTTCTTGAAAGACATGTGCAGGTTCACATGTGTCCGTGTCCATGTGTCCGTGTCTGTGTGTGTGTTATCCATTGTTCTTCTCCCTGGGAAATAAGACAAAAGAAGTGAACTCCTGTTGTCTTTCAAAGTTTGTTTCATGTTTATCCCATGTGAATACAAGCTGGCATAACTGAGAAACATTATGAATGTGACCATATTGGTCCATAAGATGGAATCATTCATCAAATACTAATGAGTCATTTCATAAAGTGATGTTTATAATGAAGGCCCAAGCAATTGTAAGAAAAGCAAAGGACCCTCAGGTTTTCTCACTGGAAGGAGCCTTGACAGGACCTAAGTGACTTTCCCTCCAGCTACCTGTCCTTGAACAGAAAAACCTGATGTCATTTCACGTGGCAAATGAATATACATAAAGGATATTTCAAGGAGCTGTTTTTACAAGAACTAAGAGCCGGGGTTCAGTTCCTGTTCATCAAACCACATTCTGCCCCAAATCCAGCCTCTGGCTTCCCACGAGCTTCTGGACCAGTAGACCAAACAGCTGACTAAAGTTGAAATGATACAATTCCTTCACTCCAGCATAACCCTCCATGTCATGAGGTCTAAATGGGCTATCAGTTTCCTTAGAAACAACTTAGAAGAAGTCCACACATCAATGGTGAGTAAATAAAATTTGAGAAAGAGTTCACGTCTGAGGGTGAAGGGTTAAGAAGGGTTTAAGGGTAAAGAAACAACCATATACTGTGGACTGATCCTCTTCAGACTCAACACAACTCAGGTCTGCACAACACGAACAGGGTGTCGCTGGTGTGGTTTGAGGGGAGATCATGGGGTCGACCCTTACCAAAAGAGAGAAGTCAGTAAAACTGGAACCACAGGCAGAATTAAGACTGAATTCTAACTCAGAAAAAAAAAAAAAAGGCCTGAAATCACTTCCCAGCATAAACAGTCAAGGCAACGAGCAGCACATGGAGATGGACCTTTCTATATAGACCGCTTCCTGCTTGTGATGGGGCTAACAGAGAGCGAGCAAGAGAGCTTCACTTCCCAGTGGATGTCAGAACCAACAGCCATCCCGCTCCACATTTTAACTTGGTGAAATCACAGGTGCTCTGCCTTTCAAAAACATTTAGACAACTGATTAAATCATGTTGATTGCCCAAATATATGGAAAGTCTGGTATGTTTGGTTGAGCCATGGATATGACGTCATTTAGGATTCCTGGACATACCAGATACTGGCAGCAAGCCATTCACTATGGAGATGTTTGTTTGGTACTTAGACATGCCAAACTTTGGGATCTTCTTTCAAAGGAAGAGTAACAGTTTCTTGTTAGACATAAATGATGATTCTTTTTATGACCAAAAAAGTCAATAAGAAACTCAGTTTGAAACCAGACTTTTTCCCAGTGTGAATGAGAGTCCAATTATTTTCTCCATGTAAGGTTTGACATTGCTTGTCTCTTTTTGGACAGTTTTGTGTCTCATTTTCTGGACAGATGTCTATGGCCTTCAAAGCTCTCACAGAGAGTTTAATCCTTGGCAGTGAAAAGAAAGAAAACCCCAAAGGGTCAAATCAGTGGGGAGGGAGAGACTTGACAAGTTGGAGGGATTTAATTCAAACTGGAACCTTAGCCATGCCAAAGATGTGTAATTATCAAAGAAACTGGGCATTTATGTTGTAAAAACAGCCAAAGCTCTGCCTTGCAGAAACAGATTTTCTCCTCAGAACCTAAAAATGTGATACAAACCCTGCACTAAGCTTTGGTGGGGTTTTTTTATTGTATTTTATTTTTCTGAGACTGTCTTGCTCTATAGCCCAGCCTGGCCAGGAACTCTTGGCAACCCTCCTACCTCAGACTCTAGTGCTGGGATTACAGGTTTGAACCACCACTTCCAGCAAGTTCTTCTTGAAAAGGAATATTACTCTTATCTTTGGAAGTCCTCTGCTGCCTTATGGCATGATTATTTTTATTCATAGATATGTGCTGAGATGATTGAATGCTAATTTGCATTTGGATTCGGGGTTAAACTGGAATTGTTTGTTCTCAGTGGCTGTCTTTGGAACTGAAAATATATTCTCAATGGATCTCATCCCAAGCCTTATTTTGCATTTATCCCAAGTTATTTTCCTTAGATGTATCAGTTAACTTTTGCAAGCAACAGTAGCTGGTAGACTTAAGCAAGGACACTTAGTGGGCAAATTGCAAGAAGTTTGGAGGCCCACAAAGGTTTCCTAGTGAAATCTGAGCTTGCTTTACCCAGCAGAGCTGCATCAGAGGATTGCTTGACCCTGTGCATGGTTACTAGGTGATCGGAAGGGTCTGCACTTGGCTGTGCCAGGGAGAGGTCTTTTGCTCCAGCTCTCGGCATTCCTTTAAAAAGCCCTTTAGAAGAGAAGGTGGATTAGGATCCAGGCCCTCCCGAGGCTCTCCTGTGTTTCTATCTGTTCCTCTCCCCTCTATCTATATCTCTTATTCCCCTCTCCTCAAGAGTACCTGGGGTAAAATGTGGGAGCTTGTCTCCACAAAGAAGTGCAAAATATTGAGGAGAAGGCTGAAGGACCAACGCTGGGAAAGTAGATGAGGCAGTTCACTTAGGTCTCCTAGCATGAGGACCATTCCAGCAGCCCCATATGGAATAAATGACTCCACAAGGCAGCACTGTGTTCAATAAAGTCCGCTCCTCTTTCCTGGGCTAGAGGGAAGATGGCCACTGAACGGCAGCCCCATCAAAGGGCAGCCAAATGGGGATGCTGCTATTGAAAGAAGGGCTGGGTGGTGGGCAACTGCAGGGAATAAACAAGAAGTAAGGGCCAATGAGACGGTTCAGAGGAGAAAGGTACTTGCCTAGCAGGCTGTTGAAAGGAGTTAGATCCCCCAGACTGATGTGGAGGTAGGAAGAGAAAACCATCTCTACAACGTTGTCTTCTGACCTCCGCTTGTGCACTGTGGCACTCGTGCCCTCAAATATACCCCCTCCCTTTTCTCCCTCCCCTTCCCCCTACACACACACACACACACACACACACACACACACACACACACACACGCGCGCTAATGAATAATTTTTTTAAATAGCACAAAAAGCAACAATCACCCCATTTTACCCTTTCCCCATTGTTGGCTGAGCCTTGAATGAACTCTGTGATCCAGGCAGACCTTGAACTTGTGATACTCCCTGCATTAGTCTCCCAAGTGGCTGGAATCATATGCCTGCTCCACCCGTCCTTTTTTTTAAATAAAAACTGAATAAACATCTATTATGCCCACTCATGCCAAACTCCCCGGGAGAGATACATTGGGAGAAAAACAGGGGATACATCAACCAAAATCCAATATTTGTTAGAGGTCTATGGATAATGGCGCCCATACAACATAATATAGATAAGAACTAATTAAGGAAAGTATTAACAGTCAAGTTGAATTCACTGGAAATCCGTGGCTGACAAGTCTGGGATCCAGAACAAACACATAGCCAAAGAGGATTTTATTAAAGAGGTCTTAGTTCTATACTTGTGTAAGGAAAAGAAACAAACACAGAAAACTGTGTGTGTGTGTGTGTGTGTGTGTGTGTGTGTGTGTGTGTGTGTGTGTGTGTGATGGATGTGTGTAGGCATGCATGTTACCACACAAGCGTAGAAGTCAGAGTATGGCTTTGTGGAATAGGTTCTCTCTCTACATTTATGTGGGTTCTGAGGATTGAACTCAAATTGCCAGGTTGTATTACAAGCACATTAACCCACTGAGACATAGTTCAAGTCTGGAGGAAAGATTTAATTGTATTTAGTTTTACGTGGAAGATCTTCAGCAGATTGAAATAATACATGTGAATGATTTAGGCAGTCTATGAATCAGTCTGTGAGTAGTATATGAGATTCAGATCATATTAAGTTATGACATGTGGACTAATAATGCTCCCCACAAGAGCCATAGATTAACAAAAATCCTAGTACCAGGCATGAGAAACCTTTTAAATTGTTGGTCTGGGTAATCCAAGTAATAAAGACTATTGCTGTTTCCCATGGTTGCCACTCAGAGGTTAAACATAAGTCCCTGTTGTTGATGACCTCACACACTTAGGACACAGGATTTGGATGATTTGAGCTGGATCTAACCTGAACGGCCTCCTTTCTGCTGGGTCTAGCTGTCATAGTACCAGAATTTACTATGCAAGCTGCTAAGGGAGGAAGCAATTAATAGTCCTAGCTAGCTGTGAGGCCTGTGAACCACAGCAATGACCAACATGGCAAGCTATCCCCAAAGGTGCAACAGTGATATTCCTGTTTTGGCAGCAACCAAAAACTGTCTAATTGGATTTAAGGCCCATTCAACAGTAAGGAAATCATGCCTGGTATTAGAAACCTACCCAAGTACCTCAGGACAGTGAGGTCGTGGATCTTAAAAGAGCACCTAATACTGCCATTTTACTAGATCAGTATAATTCCTAAGCACACTCTAAAACTCATCCCTTATACCCATAGCTAAGTGCAGCTCTCGCCCCTCGTCAGAGAAGCTTACTTTATAGCAAATGGAGACCAATACAGAAGACTGTAACTGGACACAGTCCAGAGATGAGCAGACCACGGGGAGCACAGCCCCAAATCCTGTACCTAAGGCTTAGGGACATCCCTGGAGAGGAGGGAGAAAGGTTTATGAGCCAGAAGACTAGGAAGTCAGCTGTGAGACTGTTTACTAGAAATGGTTGCCTAGACAAGACCCAAGCAATGACAGTATCAATAGACACAGGAACGCAGAAGGGGAAAAAAATCTCACCGGACCCCATCCCTAGACAAAGAATTACACTAAGCAGCTAAAGACTGCCGAGGGATGGAGAATTAGCTTCTCCCAGGAACGAGCCCCTTAACTGGTTATCCAATATAAAATAGTCACACAAACCACAAAAATGGACGGACAGGTTGTGGTTATGTATTTGTGCATCTCTCTCTCTCTCTCTCTCTCTCTCTCTCTCTCTCTCTCTCTCTCTCTCTCTCTCTCTCTCTCTGTGTGTGTGTGTGTGTGTGTGTGTGTGTGTGTTTGTAACAATAATAATGAAAGATCATAAGTTCATAAGTCTGAGAGGGAGGGTGCAGAAGAGGAGTTGGAGTGCCGGCCAGTGGTGGCGCACGCCTTTAATGGCATTGCAAGTTCAAGCCCAGCATGAGCTCCATAGCAAAACCCTGTTTCAAAAACCAAATAGCAACCAAACCCTGTGTTAAAGTAAGATTCTCTTCTTGCTGTGAATTTTTGATGAATGCCACCTCTAGAACCAGACTTATTATCGCGTTGAAAAATATTCTTATGGTTACTTTGTATACCGTGAGTCAACGTACTCTTTGCTCTCTATTGGGCTAATATTGTCCAGGGGCTGCCTCAGTGAGGTTTTACTGTTTAACTCTTTCATGTCCACTCACATGTGGACCTCAATGACAAAGTGACTACATTTTACATTGCCCCACAGGTTACCATTCTTCCATCATGACATTATGTGACTTGAAAACCAAATGGCCGTAGTATACTTTTATTTAATTATGAATGAATTTAGTTGAAAAATTGGAAAAAAATTATTTAATAAAAGTAATTTTTGATGCTGGGTAGTGGTGTCACATATCTTTAATCCCAGTATTTGGGAAGCAGAGGCCAGCCAATCTCTGTGGGTTCAAGGCCAGCCTAGTCTACAGAGCTAGTTCCAGGACAGCCAAGGCTACACAAAGAAAGCCTATCTCAACAAAACCCAATAATAATAATAATAATAATAATAATGATTTTCACCGGAGCAAATCAACTGAAAGTAAAACATTTCTATCTTGTGTTTTACTCTCTATATAATGTTGTACCGACATGGAATTCATTCATTTCTTTTCTAGCATTTTCCGATGGAATACAATTCCCGTTCACCTCCTCAATATAATAGACCTTCCTGTAAGGCTAGGAGCATGAATTCAGGTCTGAGGAAAGGTAGAAAGCCAAATTCAGCTTGTCAGGGAGTGAGTTTTTTATGTTCCTTCCACTTTTACAGTCTGTATTCATTATCCCAGGTTCATCTTTTTCTTCTCAAACGCAGAGAAACACTCTTTTTTTTTTTTTCCTTTTATTTTATTTTACAATACCATTCAGTTCTACATATCAGCCACGGGTTCCCCTGTTCTCCCCCCTCCCCCCCTCCCCTTACCCCTAGCCTACCCCCCATTCCCACCTCCTCCAGGACAAAGCCTCCCCCGAGGACTGCAATCAACCTGGTAGACTCAGTCCAGGCAGGTCCAGTCCCCTCCTCCCAGCCTGAGCCAAGTGTCCCTGCATAAGCTCCAGGTTTCAAACAGCCAGTTCATGCAATGAGCACAGGACTCAGTCCCACTGCCTAGATGCCTCCCAAACAGATCAAGCCAATTAACTGTCTCACCTATTCAGAGGGCCTGATCCAGCTGGGGGCCACTCAGCCTTTGGTTCATAGTTCATGTGGAGAAACACTCTTTCTTGTTCACCTTTAGGGACACTAGGTTTAAAGTCCAAAAAGCACATTGAAAATGAGGAACGTTAAGCCAGAAATAATTATTCCAGGTTCAGTTAAAACCTAAACTAGTAAAACCAGTAGTTGGATGAGAATAAAAACCTAGAAAAGGGGTTGGGAATTTAGCTCAGTGGTAGAGCGCCGGGGTTCGGTCCTCAGCTCTGAAAAACAAAAACCTAGAAAAAAGAAAGTGGGGGAACATTAAACTTAGAGGTTTGGTATGAATTGCAGTCAAGAATGGGGTCCACTGGTACCTCTTGGTGGGAAGCAATTTAGGTCCCTGATGGTCCTCCGGCTGTTGTGTTGAGACATCCCAATGAAAGGGTCCTCCAGGCTCTGTCTGGGGAGGTCATCATCTTTCATTAAGGCCTGCATAGAGAGCAGTGAAGTCACTGGGAACAAGAGGCTTGGCACTGATGCTGTGTGTGTGGTCCAGGACAAGACAGCATGCTGTGCCAAGCAGACACTTGAGGTGAACTGCTGAGGTCATCTTTCTCCACCTACGTCTGTCTCTCCCCACTCTTGTATGTAGGAGTCCACGGGCTGTTTATGGGAGCGGGCGTATCTTGTTCTCCTATCTTCTGACTTTTATTGATTTATTCTTCTTTTCTGATTGTTTTCCACACTCCATAGAACTTAAGAGCGTAGTACTAATTGAGCAAGCATGATATCCATTGCTGGGATTGCTGCTTGAGAACTGTTCCATCTGTCAGTATGTCATCAGACTCTGTTAACGGAAGCACTGGTGGCCATCCTGTCTGATGTCACTGGGGTACTGAGCACACAGGTGCGACCATCAGGCAGGATTTTTTAACTCCAAAGATTGATATCCAGTATTATTTAAGATTTTTTTGTGTATTTATTACTGAACCAATGTGGAAGTACAGATCATAGATAAGAAAAATCAGATTCCCAATTCAACACATTCTTATGATCTTCTCTTTCTTTCTTGTTTTTTTTTTTTTTTTTTTTTTTTTGGAGACAGGGTTTCTCTTTGAGTCTGGCTGTTCTGGAACTCACTCTGTAGACCAGGCGGGCCTCAAACTCACAAAGATGCCTCCCAAGTGCCGGGACTAAAGGCGTGTGCCACCACCACCTGGCAAAGTTTAGGATCTTGATGTGGCATAGATATGGGTGCCTTTCATGCAATCCCTTCTAGAACCAACTTGGTTCTCTTCACTTGTTGGAATTATAACTGACTTTTGTTTGTTCTTTATTTTGTTTGGTTTGTTTGTTTGTTTTTGAGATAGAGACTCACATACAGCCCAGGCTGACCTTAAACTCCAGATACATCCTCTGTCTCCTGGGTGCTGGGATACTGGTTTGTACCGCCATGGCCTGCTATACCTGGTTTTATCATCTATTTTCATTGAAAAGTTGAATGGTTTTGCTTTTGTCTCTCTAGCTGGAAGTTTCTTAGTCCTGACAGAGCAAGGAGAAGAGACAAGCACAAACACCAGGAGGCAGAGAGGAGACCAGAGATATTTCTGTTTGTAATCACTGGTATCCAGTGTGTAGCCGGGGGTCCTGGGAACTTGGTCTATTGGTTGCACTTGGATGTGACCTTCTTATTTTCAGAACAGTCCCAACCTGTAGTTGGCAACGTTTCATTAGCAGCATGTCCTTGTCTACCATCCAAGACTTTTTACCGTGGGATTTAAGACGTCAAACTGGTTTAAATGAACAAAGAGAGTGATAAACAAAAAAGTAGCTAGAAATAACGGACAGTTGTGGGTTAGTATAGGTTATAAAAAATTATGTAAAATAGAGAATGAGCTGTGCTCTCATCTTTCCTGAAGATGAATCCAGAGCAGTAGTGTTTGATTCGGTAAGGAGATCCCAGGAGCAAGACCTAGCAGTTGAAACCAAAGCATTAGTTTTAGAGACTACTTGCCCACTTAAATATCTCCTGCTTTAACAATCTTTAAAGCCAGGGGGAAAAGGTCAAGTACCAGAGTATACCTAAAAGGTTCATGTCTCCTTCTCAAGCATAGCAGGTTCAAATGAATTTGCTGTCGTTGGAGGGGTGCCAATTTCTCTATTTTGTATTAAAATGTTCTCATCTCTCATTTTATGGTTGATATCTTAAAAAACCAGTTCAGCTCAAATGGCACAACTCCATCATTTATTTACCCTATGTGAAAAATTTCCAAACTTATAAAGGTACAGCTTACAACAACAGCTTAAGGATGTGCAAAGTATCAACAAATCCCAACCAAATGCTGATGGCAAAGATAATGAATGAGGTCATGCTAGTGAATTTGCACAAGACCCTGGAGAGTCTATCTGAATGCAGCTAAGGATAACAGAGAAGAGAAAATGATATTTTCTTCAAATCTGAAAAAAATCAAACTATTCAATTCATAAAATTATGAAATCTTGTTATTATTTAAAGCGATCAAGGGTGATTAACACCATTCCCGTATTACTTTGTACTTACTGTATTGCACAAGAGATCAAACTTTTTGTTTTGTTTTTTGGAGACAAGGTTTCTCTGTGTAGTCCTGGCTGTCCTGGAACTCACTCTGTAGACCAGGTTGGCCTAGAACTCACAGAGATTCACCTACCATTACTTCCCAAATGCTGGGATTAAAGGTGTTTGCCATCCCTGTCTGGCTGGGACCAAAAAATTTTTAAGATTAAGGCAAAAAACAGACAAATGAGTATATCTCCCAGGAATACATCTATATATAATTATGAAATTAAAGTGCTTATAAAGTTGACAGAATATAAATTGTGGAAATTAGCATAATTTTACCAGTGTAACCCTTCCATTTTACTTTATTTAAAAATCACTTTATCTTTGAGAATTACATACAGTGTGTTTTGATTATATTCACACACACCCCCCAACACTCCCCATATCCATCCTCTCCACCCTCACCTCCCTACCCACACGGCTTTGAGTCTTATTCTCCCTCCCCATCCAGTCCAGTTTGTGTTACCCAACTACTCTTGGGAGTGTGGCTGACCTCCCCGGGGCCACACTGCTTCACATTTCAGTGCTGTCCCCCCCCCTTTCTCACGAAATAATTGTACCCTATGAGTTTAATGACAAAATGAAAACCTTTCTCTCTAGAGACTCTGAAGAGATGGTCGTTTCCTTTCCCATTTAAACTGCGCTAACGACAGAAACAGAAAGAAACGTGCTCTGGTTTACAAAACAGATCGCTCCCCAGTCGTCAGGGGTGGGGTGGGGGTTGAGACGGGACTGTGCAGGGTAGCAAGGAGTATTTATGTGCACATTGCGAAACTTCCGGCTGATATCTTAGTTCCAGCACTATCCATCTCTCAAGAATCCTTCCCTTCCTGCTTCTGTTGTTGGTTTTTATTGCTCTTTGGCTCTTTGTTCTTTGGGAGGGGGCACCACCCGGCTCCCAAATAAATACACAGAGGCTTATTCTTTCATATGAATGTCCGGCCTTTGCTTGGCTAGTTTCTAGCCAGCTTTTCTTAATTTATCCCATCTACTTTTTCCCTCTGAGCTTTTATCTTTCTCTGTATACCTTTACCTTTCTATATACCTTTCTGTCTTTCTTACCCCATTGCTGGTTGTGAAGCTGGGCAGCTGACCCACAATGTCCTCCTTTCCTGCTCCCTTTCTTGCTCCATGATCCTCTCTTCCCAGATTTCTCCTTCTATATATATTCTCTCTGCCTGCCAGCCCTGCCTATCCTTTCTCCTGCCTGGCTATTGGCCGGTCAGCTCTTTATTAGACCATCAGGTGTTTTAAGCAGGCAAAGTAACTCAGCTTTACAGAGTTAAACAAATGCAACATAAAAGAATGCAACACATTTTTGCATCATTAAACAAATATTGCACAGCATAAACAAATGTAACACATCTTTAACTAATGTTCTGCAACATGCTTCCCTGTCTCCATTTGCTCAGATGTGGCAGTGAAAAGCTCAAGTCCCAGGAGCATCAACAACACATTTCAAACCACAACCACGCTATCTTAGCTACTTTTCTATGGCTGTGACAAAACACCATGGCCAGGGTAACTTATAGGAGAAAACGTTTATTGGGGCTTGTAGTTTTAGATGGGTAGAGTTCATGACCATCATGGTAGGGATTATGGCAGCAGGCAGGCAGGTTTCGTGCTAGAGCAGTAGCTGAGAGCTCACATCTTGAAACACAGTCATCACACACACACACACACACACACACACACACACACACACACAGAGAGAGAGGGGGGGAGATTGAGAGAGAAATTGGGCATCACCCATGTCTTTTGAAACCTCAAAGCCTAGCCCCAGTGACACACCTCCTCCAACAAGGCCACACCTTCTAATCCTTCCTAAACAGTTCCACCAAGTAGGAACTAAGTATTCAAATACATGAGCCTATGGGGGCCATTCTCATTCAAACCACCACACATGGCAAATACAAGCAATGACAAGATTGACATGTCTTGAACAAAAACTGGACTCTTATCGACTTTGAACCTCTGAAAGAACTATCTACATCTGGAGTTTCAGTCTTATGGGTGCAGATATTAGTCATTTTAATAGAATCCGTTTCACTTCCATTGCCAGTTTTGTCAGTAAGAAAGCCAGCTGAGTGGTAGAGCGCTTGCCCAGCAAGCACAAGGCCCTGGGTTCAGTCCTCAGCTCCCAGGATGGGGTGGGAGGGAGAAGAAAGCCAACAACTAAGTAAGCAATCCTGGAGAGACACAGGTTCATTTCAGAAAGTCTCAGGTAGGCCTGGACCGAGCATGGAGTTGGTCTGGTAGGATTATAGGACACTAGGTTAGAACAGATTGGATTACAAATAGCCTTGATGTCAGGCTGGTAATGAAAAGAACTCTGGTGGAAGTTGAAGCCACACTGTGTGTCAGCCTTAATGATTAGTCCACTTGCATTGTTTACCTCATTCTTCACAAGCAGGGCTGCTGGTGAGTCAGTCTATGAGAATCATCCCTCTTCAGAGTTTAGAGAGGTTTGGTAACCTGCCCAAGGCTACACAGCTTGTAGTTGTAAATCTAGTATTAGAACCAAGTCATTCTGACTCTATAAACTGAGTTCCTAGGCAGCAAGGAGTATGGGTTTTATCCTAATAGTTGGGGAATTTGTTTTTGGTTTTTCTTGTTTCTTATTTTTGTCAAAATATAGTATGAAAGGCTAAACAATTAAGCAGAGCATGGTCCTCTCTCTTTCTCTATTATCATTTGCAGCGCAGAGGCAAACGTTTTTACCTGTTAAATCATCACTGTTATCACCATTTCCAAGTCTTGACTTCTTGATCACTGTGTCTTGGTTTTACAATTGTACCTATGATCTTATGTTTTTGTCTGTTTTGTTTTGGTCAACTTGACACAAGTTCAGTTCATCTGGGAACAGGAAACTTCAATTGAGAAGATGCCTCCAGCAGACTGGCCTGTAGCAAGTGTATAAGACATTTTCTTGATTCCTGATAGATGGGAAGAGCTCAGTCCTCTGTGGGTGGTGTCACCCATTGGGCCGGTTGTCCTGAGTTGTATAAGAAAGCAAACTGAGCAAGACATGGAGAACAAGACAGTAAGAAGCATTCCTCTGTGGTCTCTGCTTTGGTTCCTGCCTTGAGTTCCTGCTTTGCTTCCCCAATGATGGACTGTAACTTATAACCTGAAATAAACCCTTTCCTCCCTAAGTTGGTCACTGTTTTATCATAACAATTAAAAGCAAATGAGGGCATTATCTATTTCCCTAACAAATGATGGTAATTTAGGTCTCAGTTTCTATTTGTCTACATCACAAGCCTCATCTTTCACATAAATATCAATTCTGTTAAATAACATTCACATTATTTTGACAGGTGAATATCCTGAGCCAGGTAGTACCAATCAAAAGTATTACTCTTTTTATTCTTCCTTCCTTTCTGTTGGAATTCCTGGCCACTCCTCCAGCTATATGACCGCACATGCACAGTTCAGTAGCCAAACAGGGGCCTTACCTATGTGTGCTGCATGATCATGTAAATGGTATGCAACATGATCACACAACCTATGCGCATTTATGGCATAGCTCCTTAAACCCATATGCGTATGTGCAGTGGAATCCTTAAGAATCGGGTGACAGACTCCTTCCCTCCCTCTTTCCCTCCCCCCTCTGTCTGTTCTCCTCCCCCTCTCACTGTGCACATGTCTTTCACAGGCCTGGTCACTCTCTCTTCTGTCCCTCCCTTCTCCTAATATAACTGCTCTGATAATGGGTTTTGTCGTGCCTGGTGGCCTTTCTCACACGGTAATGGTGCCGCTTAATGAATAACACAGCACCTCAACATTAAAACCAACATTTAGCTGGGTGGTGATGGCGCACGCCTTTAATCCCAGGATTTGGGAGGCAGAGCCAGGCAGATCTCTCTGAGTTCGAGGTCAGCCTGGGCTACAGAGCGAGATCCAGGAAAGGCGCAAAGCTACACAGAAAAACCCTGTCTCGAAAAATAAATAAATAAATAAATAAATAAATAAATAAATAAATAAATAAATAAATAAATAAAACCAACATTCCCCCCCCACCCCACCCCCCACCACCCACCCCCCGTCTTCCTTTCTTTCTTTCAAGATGGGGTTTCTCTGTGGAATAGCTTCCTAGAATTCACTTTGTAGACCAGGCTGGCCACAAACTCACAGAGACCTACCTGTCTCTGCCTCCTGAGTGCTGGGATTAAGAGAAGAGCATGCACTACCACCACCCGGCTACTTTTTCCTTTCTTGAATAGCCTTTTTCTTTTCTTGGATTTAATTATTTTCTTGCTTTTAAAACATTGGCTTCAGTTTTCTGTCCCCAAACCATGCCCAGGGGAAAACGTATCTCTTACTATGTGTCTTAGTCACTGTTCTATTACTGTGAGAGATGCCATGACCATGGCAACTCTTATAAAGGAAAATATTTAATTGGGGGGGGGGCTTGTTTACAGTTTCAAAAGCTTAGTCTATTATCATCATAGTGAAGAACATGGCAGGTACTGGAATAGTAGTTGAGAGCTACATCCTAATCTACAGGCAGAGAAAGAAACACACTGGACTTGGCATTGACTTTTGAAACCTCAAAGCCCATCCCCAGTGATACACCGACACACACATACCTCCTAAGCAAGGCAACGCCTCCTAATCCTTTCAAATAGTGCCACTCCCTGATGACTAAGCATTCAAATCTATGCGTAGCCTACAGGGGCCTCTCTTATTCAAACCACCACACTATGTTTACACTCTATGAGTCTGATGAGTTTCCTGTTCCTGGGGGCCTCTTGTCCAGGATCTCCAACCTCAGGCAGTTTGGAACAACAGCTTTCTTTCTAATGCAGATGCGGCCTGGAATCCCCCTTAGCATCCTGTTGAGTATCCCTGGCCTTTTGTTCCCTGCATCCATCAATTCCTGAGTGTCACATCATCCTCTTGCCATTACCCTTCTCTTGGAGGAACCTCACTGTCTCTATTATTTACTGAGAAAAGAGGCTTGGGAAGAGGTTTTGTGCGAACGTCATTTACGAAAAGGTCATCTTCTACCCGTAAAATTTAGTAGGTTTAGTTGCCACTCCCTTTGGGAGCCATTTTCTAACAACCACACTAGGTGAAAAGGTTTTTCTCATAAGACCTTGCTTGCCCTCTACTGATGAGGAAGTCAATCAATTCTTGATTGTTTACATGCACAGTCAGCTTTCCACATCCAAGGGTTCACATTCATAAAGTCAATCAGTCGGATTGAAAATACTCAGAAAAGCTGGGCATGGTGGCTCATGCTTTAATCCAGCCCTGGGAAGACAGAGGCTGGAGAATCTCTGTGATTTTGAGACTGGCCTGGTCTATGTAGTGAGTTCTAGGACAGCTAGGGCTATGTACAGAGACCCTGTCTCATTCCACCTACCACTCCCCCAGAAAGAAAACGAAAATACTGAGAAAAATGATCTGTGTCTGTACCAAACAGGTATTTTGTTTGTTTGGTTGGTTGGTTGGTTTTTTTGTTTGTTTTGGCGGTGGCCGGTCATTATCCCTTAAATAATACAATGTAAAACCTATTTACATCACACTGTGTTGGGTATTCTATGTATTTAGAGATGAGTTAAAGTATGTGAGAGGATGCATAAGTGACATGCAAGCAGTCATTTCTGTGAGGAATTTATGCAGCTTTGCAGTTCCTGAACCCACCTTTGGCAGGCACTGAGAGGCAAGTATAGTCTACCCTTCCTGCCCACTCAAAACTTTTTTTATTTATCTTCAGTTTCTTAAATGATGAATGGGCATGGGCCTGACACATATCTCCTGGCCTGGGAGTTTTATAAATCATCTGAATTGGGACACACATGATCTCTAAAGCCTTCATTATTCTTCCTAATTTTCTCTCCTCCGTGTCCTCCGTTTTCTCTGTTCTCTTTCTGGAAATCTCTCTGTCTCTATCTGTCTGTCTGTCTGTCTCTCCCTTCATTCTTTCCCTCTCTCTCTACCTCCCCCCTTCCCTCTCCCTCCTCCCCAGGCTCTTGCTTTGTAACCTAGGCTGGCCTTGAACTCCCCGGAGCTGGCCTCCTGAATGATGGGATTCCAGTGTGCTCCTATATGCCTCGTCTGTGTGGATCTTATCCAGACACCGACCTTCCTAAGATGAGCTTTTATGGCCGGAGGGTCCGTTTTCTGTCCTTTATCTTTTGTTTACTCCTTGGGAGTTTTCTCCTCTTTGTTCACCTCCTTTTATTGAGGTGCCATTCTTGTAGTCATTAGCGTAATTCCCAAGAGCTCCTTTGTACTCTTTGAGATAATTTTGCCCCGTGGCTTCCTCCTAGTTTCCTGACTGACGCATTTTCTCTGTCTCTGTTAAGATATTCACCTTGGTTTATTAGCCATTTCCTCCTGCCCCAACTGTTCTTGATTCATCCAAGTATCTCTTCTCAAAAGCCTGTTTACTTTAGTAGGGGTTGTCTGGCTGTCTGGCCAGCCGGCCGGCCGGGAGGTCAGGGCGTTGGCAGGACCTTTGCTGACTGGTGGCGACGTGGTGTTGGGAGGACATTGCTGCACATTTTCATAGGGGAGTGTGAAATCTACTTTTATGTGCTGTAGAGCCCATTTGTTTGCTTTTATACCGGGCCAGACATTGTGAATATATTTTATACATGCAGATGCCATGTACAATATATAAAAGCAAAATACATACACGCGTAGATCAACAAGCAAACAAGAAAGTAAGTAGGCTTCCCAGAGGAAAGGAATCCTGCCTGCGTATAACAAGGAAGTTCTGCCTCAGTTTCCAACCTGTTGGCTTGTCCAAAGAATTTCAGACATCATCTCTTACCCCTTTCTCTAGCTTCCATATCAGCCATATAGGCTTCAGACTTTCTAGCCCTCACAATTATTCAAGCCAAACACACACACACACACACACACACACACACACACACACACACACACACACACACACACTTTTGGCTCTGTGGAGAGCCCTGTCAGACACAGGGAGCCTCTGTTTTCTCTATATTTAGGCCTTGCCTCTTCTGCTGGCCAGATTTCTCTACAAAGATTCCCTTGGTCTCCTCACTGAATGTGCAGCCTGCTAACCAAGGAGGAGGCTGCAAGAGTTTGCCTAGTCTCTTGATTTTGTGGAGGTACCCCCCTCCAAATCACTCTGTCCAGAGAAAAAGAAACCTTTTCTAAAAAGTTACAACCTTCATACAGAAAAAGAAAGTAAACTACCACCTGAATTTGAGTTCATTAACCTCTAACATTACACTTAAGAGTTCTTGGATATATATTCTGAGTCTTTATCCTCAGTTTTCAAGTTGTCGGGCAGAGGAATGTGTTACATTGTGGCATTTTTGTACACACTTTGTTCTTATTGGTCTTCCTCCACACACTGCTTGCCCAAGTCCTTGTTTCCACCATTGGATGCCTGACTCTGCTCTCGTGTACTCCATCACTGTCTTTCTGTTTTCACCTTAAGATCTCTTCTTCCCATCATGATCCCCTTTCTAGTCTCATTACCTAGTCTCTCTCTCTCTCTCTCTCTCTCTCTCTCTCTCTCTCTCTCTCTCTCTCTCTCTCTCTCTCATTTTAAAATCTAGGGTCTGCATATGAGACAACATGTGGCATTTGTCTTTTGAGTCTGGGTCTTTTTACTTCACATAATGATTTTTCCAGTTTTATCCATTTCCTGCAAATGTCATAATTTAGTTTTCTTTACAGCTAAATACAATTATACTGTGCCTTTGGACCACAATTTCTTCATCTATTTGTCGGCCAAGGGATATCTAGGCTGGTTCCATTTCTTGTCTGTTGTGAACAGTGTAATAATAACACACATGGATGTGTAAGCATCTCTGTGCTGGGACCTCAAGTCCTTTGGGTCTCTGCCCGGAGTCATATCACCAGGTCAGATGGTAGTCCTATTTTTAGCTTTTTGAAAAACGTCCGCATTGATTTTCATACTGGCTGCATACGTTTACGTTCCCACTAGCAGTGAATAGGGATTCATCTTTCTCCACATCTGTGCCAACAACATTTGTTGTCACTGTTTTCTTGATGTTAGTCCTGACTGGGATGAGCTGATGTCTCAAGTTAGTTTTAATTTGCATTTCCTGATGGCTGAAGATGTTTATTGGCCAAATATTTATTGGCCACTTATATTTCTACTTTTGAGACCTATCCCATTCATTAGCCTATTTATTGATTAGAAGATTTGGGGTTTTGGGTTTTTTGGTGGTGGTGGTGGGGTTAGTTCTTTGTGTATTGTAAATATTAAACTCTTTGTTTAAAGTATAGTTTTAAAAGCATTTTCCTCACTCTGTAGGCTGTCTCTTTATTCTTGTGATTGTTCCCTTCCTAGGCAAAAGCCTTTAGATTTCAGTTTTTGCCTATGCCTGTATCTTAAAGTGCTTTCTCTGTTTTCCTCTACAGTGTCAGGGTTTAAGGCCTGGTGTTAAGGTCTTTAAAGCACTTGAATTGACGGTTGTGCACGGTGAGAGATGTGGTTCTAATTTCATTCTTCTGTTTGTGAATAAATAGGTCGTTTACCAGGCAACCAATTTCTCTATGTTGGTTTTGTCTTCTGATGCTTTGATGAAAGTATTTATCAGATATTAGAGTTTTCTTGTAGCGTTTTTTGGTGTCTTTTAAGTATGGAATCATACCATTTGCAAATAAGGACAATTTGACCCCATCCTTCCCGATTCGTATCTCTTTTCTTTCTCTTGTCTTATTGCTAAGCTAAGACTCTTGCTCTAGCTAAGATTCAAGCACTATACTGAGTGGAGAGAGTAAGAGCCCTTATCTCGGCCAGGTGGTGGCGCACGCCTTTAATCCCAGCACTCGGGAGGCAGAGGCAGGCGGATCTCTGTGAGTTCGAGGCCAGCCTGGGCTACCAAGTGAGTTCCAGGAAAGGCGCAAAGCTATACAGAGAAACCCTGTCTCGGAAAAAAAAAAAAAAAAAAAGAGCACTTATCTCATTTCAGATTTTAGAGGAACACTCGCAGTCCCCCCATTTGGTATAATGCTGGATCTGTTTGTCACGTGTAGCTTTATTGTACTGATGTATGCTCCTTCTATTCCTAGTTTTTACAGAACTTTTATGGTGAAAGGATGTTGAACTTTGTCAAATAGCTGTTCTTTGTCTACTGAAATGATCATGTGATCTCTGTCCTTAAATCTCCTTATTTGTTTTATTTCATCAGTCAATTTGTGTATGTTTTACCCACCTTGCATTGTTTGATAAGGCTGTCTTGGTCATCATGTATGACCTTCTAAATGTGCACTGCATGTATTTTGTTGAGTATCTTTGCATCTGTATCCATCATGGAAATTGGTGTGTAGTTTTCTTTTGTTGTTGTTGCTATGTCCTTATCTGGATTTTATTACAATTATTTTTTTTAATTCATCTTGCCTAGATGGCTACCAAATTATGATAGTGTGTCTTAATTTGGGTTTTATTGCTGTGAAGAGACACCATAACCATGGCAATTCTCACAAAGGAAAACATTTAACTAGGACTGGCGTACAGTTCAGAGGTTTAGGCTATTATTGTCATGGAGGGAAGCATGGCAGCATGCAGGCAGACTTGGTGCTGGAGAGGTAGCTGAGAATTTTACATCTGGATCAGCAGGCAACAGGAGAGAGTAACCCTGGGCCTGGCTTGAGTATCTGAGACCTCAGAGCCCGCCCCCAGTGACACACTTCCTCCAGCAAGGCCACACCTCCTAATTGTGTCTCTCCCTATGGGCCTATGAGGGGCATTTTTATTCAATACCACATGGTTCAACTTGAAATTTTTATTACAAGATTTACATTCACTATAAGTCATACTTTGAATTTTGAGTTTTTGTGCTTTTTCCAGAATATTGATATGTGGTAGAATAGGGTCTCAAGCTGCTAGGCAGTGGCAGCCAGACACAAGTCTCAGAGAGTTATGTAACTACAGGGAAAGCAACTGAAATGTTACAGTATACTGTGCTCAACTCTCATATTCAGTAGGTGAAGTATACTACATTCATTTTCACATTCCGAACCTATGAGTCTATTGTATTTTAACCCCATTGTAAGTTAAGGTTCCTATGAACTCTGTCCAGTCATAAGTTATTTTGTTTTATTTTGGACCCAGGACATTTTGCATGCTGGACAGTACTCTGACATTGAACCACATCTCCAGGCTCTCGTTGTTGGGTTTGTTTTTTCTCCTTGTTATTGTTGTTGTTGAGACAAGATCTCACTGTCTAGGCTGTGTTCACACTCATGATCTTCCTTCCTTGGCCTCCCAAATGCTGTGATTCCAGGCATTCACTCCTGCTCAATAATTTTGTTTCTAGCCAGCAACTGAACCAATGTAGCTGGGACAATTTGTGTGCCTAGTCCTTTTACAACGTCAGGGGTCTAATCTTGACTGAAGAATCTTAAAACTGGAGACTCCCACAAAGGGGTCTCTATAAGAATATTCTTTGCCTACAAGCAAAAGATATACTTGAAGCTGTTTCAGTAGTAACCGACTTATAGTCTCATGTAGCTGGAACTCTAGGAGATGGAAATTCTAGATTTGCTCTGGTGGGACCCCATACCACCATGCACAAGTGCTTTCCTGTGTCTGGCTCAGCAGCTCAACATCCTATGTGTGCAGTCAACAACACCCCCTCACATAGGTTCCAGAAGTTGCAGCAGGTACCACTTGTGAGTATGAAGATGGCAAAGAATGGAGAGAATTGTGTTCCTATGTGTATCTTTCTGTTTTTAACTAACAACAAAAAGGTTTTCCAGAAGTGCCCCCCAAAAAACATACCCTTAGGTAAGGACGGGTCAAGGTGTCAGTAACTAAGCCTGTCTCTGACAAAAAAAAAAATAGACTACAGTGATCTCCTTTGCTGATGGCTGTCTTCTCTGAGCACATAGACCCAGAAACTCAACAGAGGGGTTGAGGTTGGGACTGGTTCTTCAGTAGGCAGTGAGTAATCTTGTCTGAGCAGGATGAGGTTGTATATACCAGAATTACAGAATCCAGGAGGCTGAGGCAAGAAGATCAAAAGTTCATGGCCAGTCTCAGCAACAGAGAGAGTTCAAGGTCAGCCTGGGCTACATGAGACCCTTAAAAAAAATCCCCAATCATTATCATCATCACCATCATCATCATCATCACCATCATCATCATCATCACCACCATCATCATCATCATCACCATCTTGCTGGAAAGAGCAAGATTTGCTATTCTTTTCTTCCTGTGCTGAACTCAGAACTCATGCTGATGAAGCATTAAAAGAGTTCCCAATAGGAGAAGATAGTTCTTACCTTTACTAAGGCCTATATACGTCACAAGCCAGATGGAAAGTGATAGGACATGCTATCTTGCATTTGACTTCCTATGAGGAAGTAATATTTGGTTTTAACTACCCACCTTCCAAAATATACTGAAATACTTGAGGCTGGCTCATAGTCCTGGAAAACAAGGTCAAGACACTACGTTTAGTGATGACCTTCTTGCTGGTAGTCATAAGACTGCAGAGCATCATGTGACAAGAGGTAGAGAGTGAGTTTATTATGAGTTAGTGTGTGTATATGTGGGTGTCTTCTGGTCTCTTTCCCTCGTACAAGGTGACCAGGATGCAATCGTGGGGGTTCACTTTTCAAAGGTCCAACCTCTAAACACTCTTGTCATATTAAATATGCACCCTCTTTTTACTTCACAGTGGGGATCACATTTTCTTTTTCTTTTTCTTGGAAAAGAAAATACATGTGATGACTGTTCTTGGTTGTCAGTTTTACTACATCTGGAATTAACTAAAATTCAATCAGCTTGGTACACTTGTGTGTAAGCAGATATTTCCTGTCCTCTCTTCCTGATCCCAAATAAATCACTCAGAGGCTTATATTAATTACAAATGCTCAGCTGATAGCTCAGGCTTGTTACTATCTATCTCTTACATTTAAATTAACCCATTTCTATTAATCTATATGTTGCCACATGGTTCATGACTTTACCTGTGCTCTAGCATGTCTTCTTCCTGGGTGACTGGCTAGTGTCACTCTTAACTTGCCCTTCTCATCATTCTCAGTTTGCCTTTCCTGCCTACCTTCCTGCCCACCTACCAGCCTATCAGCTTTTTATTAACCAATGAGAATAATACATATTCATAGTATAGAAAAGGATTGCTCTACAGCACTGTGAGGAATTTTTTTTCTTAATTAAGTCATACGATGTGGCAAGACCCATTTTTAATCTGGATCTTTCAAAGTGGGAAGATTGACTTTTAATCCAGATTTTTTGAGGTGGAAGATCCACCTTTAATCTGGGCCACAAGTCTGCTAGAAGCCCATATAAGAACATGGAAGAAGGATGCTTGCTCTCTTTGTCTTCTCTCTCTGGCAAGTCCATTCCTTCACTGGCATTACAGCCTACTTCTTCAGGGTTCTGGTGTATACTGAAGATTAGATTAGACATCTAGCCACATGTTCTGAACAACTACTGGATTCTTTACCTTCCATTGGCAGACCGCCATTGTAGAACTAGCTGGACCACATCCTGTAAGCCATTCTAATAAATCCTACCCCTCTCTGCTTATTATGTAAGTTCTGTTCCTCTAGAGAGCCCTGATTAATATAACATAATTTTATTATTTTTAAATGCATCCTGTTGAGTGTGTTTAATATCGGTCATGTGCACGTGTGTTTAGGGCTGACATCTTGGGATCAGATAACCTATCAGAAGGCTTGTCCCCAGCAGCCATTGGTTGTCCGTAACTCTTTATCCAGAGGTGGGGCCTTATAAGATTTCCCCATCCACACTGGCTTTTCACTTGGTGTCATTATTTATCAGGTTATTGTAGGACCATATTGTTGAGATGTCATGGGTACAACTTCTAAACAGATATAAAAGACACTACTTCACATCAGACGTTCTGGTTCTCCGGTTCTTAGAACCTTGCAGCGCCCTCTTGCGAGTCGTTCCTTAAGCCTGAGGTGTAGGGTTGTAGTCTAAGTGGACCCCTCATGGTTAGTTGTTCTCTGCATTTCGACCAGTGACGGCTTTCCGTAATGGTCTCCTGCTGCCACAGAAAGAAACTTCTTTCCTAAGGGGTGGGGGAAATCACCTTTCAGCATAAGAACTCTTGGGGGGCATTCAGAGCATATCCCAGTTACAGCAAGAGGCAAAACAGAGAAGATCAGGGCGTACCTGAGAGCAAAGGTATGTTCCCATCACCACCACCTTCATCATCGCCGTGATGTTTACCGTCATCTTTGTCGCATCAGGCACCTCTGTGAGATGCTCACACTGTGTTCCGTGATGATGTAATCATCCAGAAAGACGTGACCTTAGCTTACCACAAATGATGACTGGGTCCCCTCTCACACGAATACCAACACACTGGTGGTGGCTCCTGACATCAGAGCTAAAAGCTACTGCTTGTAAGAATTTATAATCCAAAAGGACTGATTACATAGAGAAAACGCTGGCAACCCTGAAAGGGATTTTTAAAAGTAAGTAGAAGAGTTTAGAAATTTTCATGACTTAACTCGTCATAAGCAACTGCTGGGGAAGAAGAGGAGAAATTCTCGGAATGAGGAAACCGCCACCACTCCACAAATAGTTCTTAACTCCTCAGCTACAGTTCTGCTACTGGATTAACTGATAATCTTTGACATAAGTAGCTAAACTGCTCCAAAAAGAGTTAGTGATGTCTGAAATGTAGATCAGTATTAGAGTGCATGCCTAGCACACAAAAGGCTTTGGGTCGAGTTCCCAGCATTGTAATAGTAATAACAGTGGCTATAATAAAGTATGATTTCAGGTTTGTCCATTTACAAAAATTATTTATTTGCATGACTATGAAATAACAGGTCTGGATCAATGCCTTTTTCACTGCTTGCAATTAAAACATCCTTAACAAAATTATAAATAGCGAAATTAAATCAAATTTCTTATTTGAAAGTCAGTCTATTTTGGTACAATAACTCTACTAGATGTAATTACATATTACAATATTTTTTTTTCTAATGTGCCGTCACCCCCAGCTATATACAGTACCACAAATAGAATGAGGAATGTGATTTCCTGGCAAATAGAATTAAAACAGGAAAATCTATGAAGTGTGGAGCATTTGTTCTATCATTTTTATCTATAATGAGCAAAACAAAGATTTATGTCTTAAAGATTTTTCTTCTAAATTTAAAATACCTCCAAACCAGATAACACTGTTATATAGAGCTATTCATTTGAGTCTCTTGTCCCAGGATTTTTAAAATAGGCAAAACTTGGGTCTATGAACAGTAATAGAGATCTTTCCTAGTGTGCACAAAGCACTGGGTCCAACCCCTGGGGATTCAAAATAAGTAAATAAAATACACCTTGTTTTCATGGGTTCCTTTGTTATGTTTTTGCTTTCTCTTCCTCTCTCCCTCCCTTCTTCCTCACGCTCCCCCCACCCCCTTCCTTTTTTGGGGGGGGGCTTTCAAGACAGGCTTTCTCTATGTAGTCCTAGTGACAGGAAAAGATAAAACTTTATTTGTACTTTTGGCAAAAGAGTGGAGACTGGAAAAGGTTTATTTGGCTCACACTTGCGTATCACTGTTGATCTTGGAAGGAAGTCAGGGCAGGAACTCAAACAGGGCAGGAACCTGGAGGCAGGAGCTGATGCAGAGGCCATGGAAGGGTGCTGCTTACTGGCTTGCTCCTCGTGGCTTGTTCAGCCTGCTTTCTTATAGAACTCAGGACCACCAGCCCAGGGTTGGCACCATCCACAGTGGGCTGGGCTCCCCTCCATAGACCACTAATTAAGAAAATACCGTGCAGCTGGATCTTATGGAGGCATTTTCTCAGTTGAGGTTCCTTCCTTTCAGATAACTCTAGCTTGTGTGTCGAGTTGACACAACACCAGCCAGGACAGGCAATGCCCCTACACCTATGAACGATTCACCTAGCCTGTAATAACAGTGGGGGAAGTACCAGCTACACGGGGGCCCCTAGGCAGCATTGCATGCTGTGTCGTGAACATGCTACATCTCAGCAGCCCAATCATTATTTTAAGCTAAAACCCCCAAAGGATCATCGACTTAAAAATACTTAATTTCAACTTCTCTTACTGCCGGGCAGCGGTGGCGCACACCTTTAATCCCTGCACTCAGGAGGCAGAGGCAGGCGGATCTATGTGAGTTCGAGGCCAGCCTGGTCAACATAGTGAGTTTCAGGACAGCCAGGACTACACAGTGAAACCCTGTCTTGAAAAACCAAAACCAAAACCAAAATAAATTAAAAAAACAAAAAACATTCTTTTACTGATTTAAACTGCACCTTCTAAAAATTATAGTTATCCTAAACCTCTTCACAGTTGCTTTACATCTTGATGGAAATGAACCATGAGCACAGCAATAAGGAATCAGTTAAACTATCTGAAACTCCTGGCTTTCCGTTTTCCTCCTGCAGACGCTCCTTCTCCAACCTCCTCTTCCCCCGTGTGGCTGCAAACCCTTTTCCCTAGCTGTGTGGGGGGCCATTGCATCTAAAGGCCCACATGCACACACATGCACACACATGAGACTCGTCTCTTCTCTTCCTCTGTCCGTGGTCAGTTAAATCCAGTGCCCTCCTCCATGCACACACAGACACAGAAAATGAAACGGCTTTGCCTATTAACAGTATCGTCCTAACACTGCCACCACCCTATCCTCCTTCCATGATTCAGGTGAGGAAACTGAGCCTTGCAGATGTTCAGAAAACGTCCCACGGTCACACAGTAGTTACACTGCAAAGGCAGGCTTTGAGGTTTGCATTCTGGTCCTCTGAAAAAAGCATCACCACAGCCTATTGTCCTGACATGCTGAGTCAGGACGCCAGTGTCCTGGAATAGCCAGGCAGTTGATGCTACTTCCCCTTTCCCTGTGGATGCTTGGAAGCATCAGCTTGGTTCAAGATAACCCAGGAAAAGTTTACAGAGGAAATCCACATAAAGGCAAAGAATCAGCGGAGTGTTGTACTTATACAGACTACAGCACCTGTGGTCAGACATCAAGTGAGGAGGAAAAGGAAAGAAAAGATGTGCGTGCACCTACATATGATCATGCACCTGCTTTGAGGCTCAGAGACCCCCCTGAAAGACTGTAAGTGGACCAAAGATGCTCAGCCTCTTTCTGAACTTAACATCCAGCATAGCACAAATGCATCCTCAGTCTCTGCCTCCAGGAAACTCTCTGGAATGGATCTAAATAAAACTGTTCTATTTTCAGAATCATTACTTGTTATTTTATTAATCTTACTTTAATAACTATAATGTTATTTTCATATTCTTTTTTGTTGTTGTTTGGTTTTTGGTTTTTTCGAGACAAGGTTTCTCTGTGTAGCTTTGCTCCTTTCCTGGAACTCACTCTGTAGCCCAGGCTGGCCTTGAATTCACAGAGATCCACCTGCCTCTGCCTCCCAAGTGCTAGGATTAAAGGCGTGTGCCACCACCGCCCGGCCCATATTCATTTAATTTATACAGTGTTTGATACTGATAAAGAGTCTAATAAGAATGTCCAACGTTTTGACATTGTGACATGATGTTATCAACTACAATAGTGTTAGGCCACATTCATAGCTATTCTGGGGCACGCCTGCCTATAGCTTTATCATTAGTAATAATAACCTAGATTATAGAAAATCAGTTATATTTAGTCTACCAGGAAAGTATCTCTGGACTGCGGTCTATCTGAGTTCAAAGTAAATGAATGGCCACAAAAGGTGGCAAACTCTGTGTCATCTCCCAGAGGCTGCATCTGACTTGCTCTTCTCTTAGCTCTTGCTTCTCTCCTTCTTGACATATAAAAACACCAGCCTGGAGAGACACCAGAGATTATTACCTACTTGTATAATCTTGAATATAGAGGGAAAACTATAGTCAAATAAAGTTACCAGGATACCGATGAATGCCTACAAACAAAGCTGCAATTGCAGCACTAAAGGAAGAATCTGGGAGTGCCTTAAATTGAGCCGTAGCTTCCATGGCCCCCGGGGCTGCTCCACAGCGGCAGTTAATCATCTGCCTGCGCAATCAGATCAATGCTCACGACCTTCTCTTCGGTTGTCTTTTCCTTTTGTGGTTCCCTCTATCCCTGTAGTTGAGAGGAAGACAGTGGAATCATTTCCTTGGGGTGGGGAGAATTCATATAAAACAGTAACATGTTATGTCCTATTCAAGTGGAGTGTTCTAATAAAATTATGATTAGACAGTGTGAGGGTAAAGTTTATCTTGGGAATCATTTAGAGTCTTAAACATACTCACACATCTTTATCCAATTGACTCGTGCCCATCGTTGTATAATAGAGAGTGTGGAATAAATCACCCCTGGATGAAGGAAATACCTGTTGTTATATCCAGGATAGGTTGAGATGGGGGATATGGTGAGTGAGCTGTTAAACTTTCACAAGTGAGTTCCCTGAGAAAAATATCTAATATTACCTAGAATGTAGAATTGTTACATGTCTACTGATAGGTCCCCAAATTCAATTTGAAACACTCACAACCTGGTGGTTGTCTACCACACTTTGGTGTCATCGCAAACTGAACCGACTGTGAGGAAGTCTGGGAGCTGTCAAGCAGTCTTTGTGCCTGCAGGAGAGGCCCGCGGAGCTGGCCTTCTAGAGTTTCTCTTCCAGGAGACGGCAGACAATCCCTCCCTCAGCTTGCCTCTCGAGTGAAAAGGAGGTGGGAAGTGGGAGGCGAGCAGGGAGCGCTCTGGCAGGGTCAGGGGCTGAACCTGAAACCCATCCAACAGATGTGGGTCAGTGTAGACTGTGTTTAAAAGACAAGCCTGAACCTGGAGTTCCTCAGGTTTCAGGGACACTGAAGCACCTTGCTCCTTGCAGTCCACTGTTCTGACAGCAGCGTGAAGTTTCTTCTGGCTAGATCCTTCTCGGCCAGGACTGACGATCTTTGTGATTTTTCTAGGTCCTTTTTTTTTTTTTTTCCAACAAAGGCCTTTCTTGCCTTTGTCAAAGGCTGAGTGTCCCCTCTCTGGAGAGTTGTAGCACATGAGTCTCACCCTAAAGCATTTGCTGTATGTACAGCACTTGCTATATAGGTTCATGGGGCTCATTATTTTTTTGTGGGGATCACTCTGTTGGCAGTGCAATAAGAAGAGAACAGAGAGGAGGATACCAATAGAAAGCTCTTCCAGGGCAAAGGTGAAGAAAAAAGGCAGAAATCCTGTGTATGTAGAAGAGACCGTCAACTAAGTCAACAACAGCACTGGCTATCAGTTACACACTTATGAAGCAAGGTGGGGGGTGTAACTTAAGATGGTTGTCTGGTGGTGGGACCACGTGCCATAGGAGGGACTGGAGAGGATGTGGAAACCGAGACATGAGACAAAGAGCACTAGTTTATCACTGGACATGCTGAGGTTGAGAGTCTGTAGGACTTAGATGGACACAGGATTAGTATCCTCAGGTATAGTGGATAATGGACCTCTACAATAGTCAACGGGATCTTGGAGGAAAGTAGAAGACCCAAATAACCATACCATGAAAGAAGCAGAAATTTTAAAAAGTCATCAGCATTACACACCCACAATGCCCACCACTGACCAAAATGAGAAAGACATTAAGAACCAAGGATAAGGTCTGTTTGGAGCTGTGACTGCGGGTCTCTGTTCCACAGGATAGGGATTGTGAAAGTTGTCAAGAATAAAGCCTGCTTTAAGAGACTCCAAGTGAGATTTAGAAGGCGGTGCCAGGGTAAAACTGACTACTATGCTCAGAAATGGTGATCCAGGACAAAAATAAGTACAGCACACCCAAATACAGGATGGTAGCTCATGTAACTAACAGAAATATCATCTGCCAGATTGCGTAGACCCATATAGAAAGGGATATGATAGTCTGCGCAGCATATGCACAGGAATTGCGGGAGTGAGTACAGGGCGAAAGTCGGCCTGACAAATCTTGCTGCAACCTACTGTACTGTCCTGCTGCTGCTGGCCCGCAGGCTTCTCAGTAGGTTTGCCATGGACAAGATCTATGAAGGCCAAATGGAGGTGACTGGAGATGAATACAATGTGGAAAGCATTGATGGTCAGCCTGGTGCCTTCACTTGCTATTTGGATGCAGGTCTTGCCCTGACTACAACTGGCAATAAAGTTTTGGGGGCCCTGAAGGGAGCTGTGGATGGAGGTTGTCCATTCTTTATAGCTCCAAATGATTCCTGGGTTATGATTCTGAAAGGAAGGAGTTCAACGCAGAAGTACATCGTGAGCACAGCTTGGGTCAGAACGTGGCAGACGACATGTGTTCCATAATGGAAGAAGACGAAGATGTTTATAAGAAACCATTCTTTCAGTTCATAAAGAGCATCACAACTCCATACACAATGGAGGAGATGCATATGACAACTCATGCTGCCATCAGAGAGAATCCAGCCATTGAGAAGAAGCCTGAGAGAAAAGAAGAAGAGGAGGAGGAGGAAGAAGAAGAAGAAGACGACAAAGAAGTAGTGTTGGAACCATCCCCAAATGCCCCTTGCCCAGAAGAAAGATCGTGTTGCTCAAAAGAAGGCAAGCTTCCTTTGAGCTCAGGAATAGGCTGCTGAGAGCTAAAGCAATTTTCTGTGAAGAGTTTTTCATGAAGATAATAAACTTACTGGCCCAGCAAAAAAAGAAGAAGGAGAAGAAGAACCAAGGATAAGGTGACGCAACACCCAAGAGCCTTGGAAACGAGTGGTGATTGGCAGGAGCCATCTCCATGGGATGAGGAAGCCGGAGCCAGAGGATGTGGCTTAAGGAATGAATGGTGGGTGAAAAAGTGAAGGAAGGGAGCAGTCTCCTTGTCTCCTGGGGCTCCGAAGTAAAGGAGAAAGGGTGCTGGGGAGGGTCGTGCCAAGTGTCAAACGGGAGCCAAGAAGAGAGTCAGTGTCGTCATTCACGGAGGGTAACGGACTCCAGGAACGGAAGAGAACGAGGCTCTGGGCAGCCGGAGGTCCTTGAGAATCAGGAAGGAACGGGCTGTGACCACGGAAGGAGGAATTCCCATGTAAGAATTCAGGATGGATGATGCTATGAGACCCCAAAATCTGAGGAAGAGGACAGGTAGAGATCCAAAGACATGGATCAGAAAGCACATCCAAGCACTGGCTTCTCTTTTTTTCTCAACAAGGGGGAAAAAAAAAAAAAAACCCACCAAAGTTTTACCTCTTCAGGAGCTCAGGGGTGGGAAGGCAACTTGAGGAGAGGGAGGGAGGTGTGTCTTGCGGTGTCGCCCCTCCCCCATAGCTGTGCTTCTGATGTTCTTGGGTCTCGGACTGAGAACGTTCACACAGTGGCTGGCCTTTGCCACCGTCACCACTGTACGGGGCGGTCGTGGGTATTCCCGTTTCACAATTGTAGCCAGCTGGGCCTCAAGTAGGAAGTGCCAAGTCTAGGAGGGTGCCTAGCCATACCTGCCAAATGAATGGGCCACGTAGACTCCACTCTCCAGCTCTTTACACCTATGTGTGATGCTTCTTTCAACAGAAGTTTTGCTGGCGAGTCTGTTCACATGTAGTCTTGAATCATCAATAAGCTCAAAAAAAAAAAAAAAAAAAAAGTCACCATATGAAAAACACAAAAAGTGGCTGGACAAGGAAGTGCCAGGGCTACTGTATTTACTCCAAACAGAAAGGCTACTTGCCTGGTTATGACTGACTGGGAAATGAGGTTTAATTGGACAAAGCCCTTGAAGCTCCCAAGTCTAGCACACTTCCAGCAAGGACCTCCCCGGAGTGCAGGAGCATTGGAACTGACGTGTGCTCAGTTTCTGTTTTACCACGATTACTATCCGGATGAAAATTCCTGCCAAAACATTTCACTGAACGATTTACAGAAGACTTTCCAAGGCTCTAACTGAAGGGCGGCAGCTGATGTCAGCGTGAGCATGCTGGCACTCACCAGTTCACCCGGCTGAATAAGAAAGAAGTAACCAACGGTGTCTTTGGGAACCCTGCAGGTTCTTCATAGTTGTAAGTCAAAATCTAATGTGTGTTCTTCTCACCATTATGCCAGCAAAAGAGGATTGTGCAAATAATAAAATGTCATGTAGTGTACAGATAGGACACTGGACTCACAAGTTCCTGTGGGCAGGTATTTAACTTTCCCCAGTGGTCATTTCAGAGAACTGGACCAATGTTTGGTACACAATGCGGGGTAAAAATTGCATGTTGAATTGAGTCGAACTGCATTAACATTACAGGTGGTTTTTTTTTTTCCCTCCTAGAGCTGAGCACAGAACTGTCCCTGGAGGATGCTATGTGCATGAACACTCTTAATTCATTATTGAAGTTCTGGATGAATTATTAATCCCGGAGAAAAATCCATAGCCGGAGTTGTCTGTCATTGCCGTGGGAGGATAATGGGTAGTAACCCATTTAGGTAGTTTTCCTACATCATCACCCCCTTTTCCCTCCTCTGGTCTCAGATTTTGCTGCCCCCCAAAGCTGTGGCTGTCATTCTCATTCTGTCCCTGATTTATGGTTTGACCTCGAGATGAGTCACTTAATCTCAGTTTAGTACTTGTTTCCCCGTCAGTGAGAGCCAAGGAGGCCTGGCTGTGCAGCTAACCAGGCCTAAAAACTGGCTGTGTTACTCAGTGCCATCCATCATTTCTGTAAGGCCAACGGAAATGAATCACAGACACAAAGCCCCAGTGGGCTTCCCCAACTCCTACCAAATGAGCCCTTTGGGGTGGCTAAGTCAGTGTAGAGTGCAGTGCAGGGGAAAAGAGGGGGAGCTGGTGATGACTGCCTAAACCCGAAGGGGAAAATCTGGCCACAGAGGGCAGGGGCAGGGTAGAGACACAACGCTGGCTGGAGTGGCTGTGAATAGCTTGCACCCTCGGAGAGAACCCACCAGCCTCTGCTTTTTGTAGATAAACACGAAAGACAGGATGTGCGCTCTCCAGCCCTTGGCACTTAAAATCAAGTGAACTTACACACACACACACACACACACACACACACACACACACACACACACACCATAAAGCTACAGGAGAGATGTGAAAGAGGACTACGCAGTGTGTCTCATAGAGTGGTGAGTGATAAAGGATGAATTGCCCAAAGAGCAGAGGCTGGGGTGGGATTCCCCTACCTTGACTCCTTGTACCCTAAGTCTGTTTTCCCCAAGGAGTAAGAAGATCCACAGAGATGAAGGCCCACATCCTTATGAGAACAATATAGAAAGGTCCAGGGTGGATATCACACCTTCACTACAACAGCATTAAGAGAGGACCACAGAGTATGATCCATTGTCATAGCTGTGGTCATAGCCCCGAGAGGGGCACAGGACAGTTGGAAACCTTGCAGGCACTGCATTAGCTAACCAATGTTTAGAACAGGGGCCCCTGCTAATCAGAGGGCAGACTTGAAATGTGTCCGCATTGTCTTCCTGGGCATGTTTATATGCAGGGTTCTCCAGGCACCAAAAGAATGCCTTTGAGTCGGCATCAGCTTGTAGCTCAGCTCATAGCATCGTCTAGGTAACAGCAGGAATTGATGGGCACTTCCATTACACATAAAAGCCTCTAACATTTTATGTGCAATACTGTAAATCTTATCTGTAGCATCCAATGTGACTGATGAGACAGGTCCTCAGCGCAGCAGAGTATCTCAAGAATCTCACGTGTAACAGTAGTTTAAGAATCTTTGTTTGCTGACAGTATTTATAAGCTACGTGAGCCATATTAGAAGTCAATAAATATGCAATATCATAAAACATTAAAATCATAAACAGTGCTTTGAGAGAAAAGGTAATTTCTCAATGTTTAAAAGGGACAAAAAGAAAGCAAATAATATACTTCATAAAAGAACAATCCAGGGGCTGGGCAGGCGCCTTAGTCACTAACACTCTTGCCACACACACACACACACACACACATAAGGACCTGTGTTTGACCCCCAGAACCCACATAAAAAAGCCAATCACGATGGCCCACTCTTTAACGCTAGCGCCAATACCAAGATAGATATATCCCTGGGCCCTGCCATTCCTCCAGTGTATCCTAGTCAGGAAGCTCTAGGCCAGTGGAAGATCCTGTCTCCAGAACAAACAAAGAAAAAAGTGAATGGAACCCGAGGAACAACTCAGATGTGTCCTCTAGATTCCACACACCCGTACACACACACACACACACACACACACACACACACACACACACACACACACACACTATTCCCACTGAGCACCGAGAAAGCCCTTGGTGGTCTCTGACAGTAGTTTTAAGTCTTGTAATTAGTGATCAGATTGAGACTTTTATTCCATTCATTTGTCAAGGTCCATTCAAATGGAGACTTTGGCTTTAGGTTCAAGTACAGTGGATAGATCGTTCAACTTCCTGTTGGAGACAACTGAGATCAGATCCAATCTAGTTATCTGCTTCTCAGTTTACTCCTCTACTGTAGGTGTTCAAGGGAAGGGTGGGGCAATCATCTTCCGTCACCCCAAGTCATGGGGTGGATGACCAGGTGTGGGTTATGACTCTTTAATGGAGCAGTACTATTGAATGCTGATTATCTTTCATTTTCCTTAATGTTACGCCGCTGTTCTCACTGCTTTCTCCAGTGGGGAGGCACTGGCCAGCATACCCATCTGCCTTCCTCTGGGTAACAGTGCCTGGGTTGTACTTCAGGGAGCCGTTTCTCTCTTGCCTTCAAGAAAGAGGTCAATGCATATGGGTGACTTTACTTGTCAGCAGCAGTAAGTTTGCTGCCTTTATCTTAAATGCCCTTTTTTGTCCTGTCCCAGTTAAGATGTCTGTGTGAAAAATGTGCAGTTGGGTTCCGGAGGGTGCTGGGGATCAGTTCCCCTGTGGTGTTTCCTGTTTGGAAAACAGTGTCTGGCTTGCCTCTAGATACAGAGTAGTGGTTCCTTGACCCCTGCTGTTGGAGGGGTATATAAGCCCATGTTGGTACAAATAAAGAGAGCTGCTTCCCTGACGAACTGAGACTGGGTGTCTAGAGACTGTTCAACCTCGGCGCCCCTCACCGGATTTCGTGCTCCAGCTGCGCAGGTCGCAGCATCTACCCACTGGGACAAGAGATCTAGTTTGGGCCAATCAGAGCGCAACACTATGTTGCATCTCTGGCCTTCCGTCTTTTCTTATGGGGGTTGATCACTGATGGATGGTTTGCCACCTCTGTTCCATGAAACAGCAAGCCAAACAGAAGTCTCCTGAGAGAGAGAAAATGACCCCATCATCTAAGCCTCCCTTTCAGAGAAGCCTGTTTGGATTTAAATTCTACTTGGAATTAAAAATGTTCTAATGTACATATTTCTTGTTATTTTTTTCTTCTTTCAGTTACTTACAATTAAAGTTTCCAAACCCAGAGAGGAGTAAGAAGAATGGTAAGTTAATGTCTGCATTTCTTCTAAAGTTACCAATTGTTAACAACTTGATACATAAACATCATCTCTATGTGCCTTCTATTTATTACTATGTATCACTATATCTACCTGTCCGTCTCTTTCTGTATCTATCATTTATCTGCCAGTCTGTCTGTCTGCCTGCCTATTTATCTATTCATCCTTCTCATTTTCTTTTGCTATTGTGCAACACCAGTAGTATTATCATGCTAAGAAAATCCGTTCAATAAGTAGCTCATTTTAAAATTTTCTCAATTTTCCTTAAAGTATCTTTTTTATTTCATTTAATTTTTTTTTTAAGATTCATCAGTCAGATATTATTACTGCATTTGGTGGGTTTTGCCTGTATGTTTGTCTGGTTTTTTTGTTTGTTTTGTTTTGTTTTTTGTCTCTTTTAATTTACAACAGTGTCCTGGATTTCATTGTATTTTTCCTTTAATGACATTTTGTGCTGGCTAATTGTATGTCAACTTAACACAAGCTGGAGTCATCTGAGAAGAAGGAACCCCAAGTGAGAAAATGCCTTTACAAGATTAGGCTGCAGGCAGGCCTGTAGAGCATTTTCTTAATTAGTGACTGATGGGGGAGGGCCCAGCCCATTTGGCTCCAGCCCTGGGCTGGAGGTCCTGGGTTCTATAAGAAAGCAAGGTGAGCAAGCCATGAGGAACAAGTCGGTGAGCAGCACCCCTCCACGGCCTCTGCATCAGCAGCGCCTGCCTCCAGGTCCCTGCCCTGCTTGAGTTCCTGTCCTTCAGTGACAGGCTATGCATGCGGAGGCATAAGCCAAATAAAAACTTTCTTCCCCTAATTGCATTTTGTCACGGTGTTTTATTATAGCAATAAATCAAACAAAAAAATCTAGTAGCCCTAACTAAGACATACTGTATTCTAGTTCATATTTAGGAACCCAGACTATTTGTCTTACAAAATGTGCTGCATTTCTGGATTTTTTTGATTACTTACTTAGGATTAGAACCATAATTTTAGCAAAAATTCTTTCTATGTAGCATATTATATTCAATCCTGTACCTTTCTCTCTCTCTCTCTCTCTCTCTCTCTCTCTTTTATTTTTAACACTATGTAATGGGAATCACTTCACTTGACCTGTAACGATGTTTCCCATATTTGAAATTTTCCCATATTTACAACTATAAAATCAACATAATGATATTGTTTTAAATAATGTATGTTAATTTCCCTTATAATTTATTTGACTAGTCTTCTGAGGCTAGCCATTAAAGGTGTTTATTAGTTTTTCTGTTATAAGTTTACCACAGGGAAACCCTCACACACATGTTGTTTCATACGTTTGCAGTTCCATGTGGGAGTCGATTCCCGGAATATGAGTGCTGGGCCAACGTGAAATGTGTATGTAGTTTTTTTTTTTTTTAGATATTGCCAAGCTCCCTCCCTTCATTTGAGAACTGGCAAAATGTCTTGACACCTAGTGTTCTATAAAAGGTTCACTCTTCCTGTACATTCCACACAGTTTTCCCCTAATGTCCATAAGGACCTGCCTGCTTTTCCTGTGTCCTTTTTGGCTTCCCATCACCTGGCTCTGTGTTTGTAGAGATGCTTGGTGGGTACTAAGCAAGTGAATGAGTGCATCTATGAATGAACAAGCTATTCTTTTCCATGACATCAGCACTCATGCTCCTGTCAGGAAACTGAGCCCCAAATCCAGTAAGAACATTTGAAGGCCACTGTACCAGTCAGCACAGAGGGCGTGATGCACTGACGTGCCAGCAGGCGAGAAAAGGTAAGGTGTTATTTCGGTTTCTGAAATAGCGACTAAAACACATTTGGTTAGCGCCCGCAGCGTGCCGAGCAAGGGAGACAGACACCAAGTCTAAAGAGGACATCCTCGGGGCTGGTGCGGCGTACCTGTAACCCAGGCACTCAGAAGGCTCGGGCGCAAGTTACGATGCTGAACCCCAGGCCAGGCGAGGCTACAGAGTCAATTCCAGGTCAGGCTGAACTACATAATGAGACCTTCCCCTCCCAATAACAAAGCAAAACAAAGGTTCCGGAGCTCAAGTTTGCCGTGCGGATATGTCTGTGGGGATTTGAGACACATGTGTACGGACTGTAACAAGAAAAGGCATTGCGTGGTGAATACCCAGTGGACAGTATAGACGTTTTGATGCAATAAGAGTTACAAAGAGGAAGACCACACTGCACTCTGGGTGTGGAAGGGCAAGAATTCAAATCAGAGGGGGCCACGGGGAAGACAGGGCAGTTGATGGCATAGCTGAGCGACAGGAAGTGAACCAGGGCGGCGAGATGAGGGAGGCCATACAGGAGAGTGGCGTGCCGCACATCGGAATTGGCAGCTTGAGGCCAAATTCAGAGGAAGGCCTGCTAAGAAACACCATGGGTCACAGTTGGGCTGGTTTTAGTTTGAACCAAAGTCTCCATGCTTTTCCGTGATCCTCATGTCTTTTTCTTTAGAGTGGTCCTTCCCCGCCTTGTAGGACCCCGCCCGGCGAGTCTGTGAAGACAGTCAGTCATCCTCCCCACGGCTGAGCTCAGCCCAGGGCCCTCTACCCCAGCCGGAGCAATCAGCCCCCATCAGATGCGCACACGGACATGGAAGAACAAAGGCCCTCCTTCTTGGAACTGCTGGGCCGGAGAGCGTGTGGGTTTGGAGCAGGCAGCCCTGGCACCGACCATCTCCTGGGGAGAGCCCACATGTAGAGTGAAGCTGAGCTGAGCGAGGCAGAGTGCGATGTTGGAGGGACAGACAGAGTGCTGGACACACTTTGAGCTGGTGCATCCTGCACTGGTGACCCTTCCTGGACTTGCCAGCTCCCTGGGAACCAGAAAATTCTCTTGCTGTTTCAGCTAGCTTGGGATTGCTTTCTGACACTTTTCATCTAAAAGAAGCTTCAACAATACAGGCAATACAGGAAGCTTAGACTTCACCCCACAGATCAAAGCTTCCCAATGTCTTTTCCTTTGATCACTGGTCCCACAAGTCCTTAAAAAAAAAAAAAAAAAGAGTTGCATAGCAAATGTAGTTTGAGAATACTGCCTTCCAGAGCCTTTTTTGTAGGTCCATTAGTGTAGTAACATATTAAACACCAGAAGGTTCTCCGTGCTTGGAAGCCTTCCATTTGCTCTTCCACATCCACTGTGTCCTGTTCCCACCCTGTCCTGTGTCCTGGGAGACCTGATGCTCTGAAGCGCCAGACACCTGACCTTTGACCCTAGCTGGATTTGGATGAGCCAAGGAAGGAAGCATCCTGGAGTCTGGTGAAGGGAGGTTGGTTTCCCAGTATGTTCATTTGCCTGGCACTGCCCAGCCCAAGCTATTGTGGCCTGGTTGTGTCTCTCTCCTCTCAGGGCACAGATGCTGCTGGGCGTCACCTTCCAGGCAGAGTCCCCTTTCACTCTCTGGCTTTGTGAGTGAGTGGGACCAGCCCAGGGCCATTGCACCCTCCTCCGTGGTTCCCTCGAACCCTGCCTGTCATCTACTAGCTGTTTTGAGGTTAGTCATTTGAGTGTGTTATGTTTCCTCCCAGGGCCTGTTTGAAATCATATTATCAATCCCAATTAATTCATTACCTCCTAAACCCATTAAACCTGTAATTTGTTTTGAACAGGAAAACACCTATTGGTGTGTTATTGAACAGAAAAGTTTTGACCACAGAGGCCTTGAAAGGGCAGTGTCTTTGTCTCAAGAGTCTAGAAGGATAAAAGTAGTGGGGCAATTTTTTTTTTTCTTAGCCTGTAACATTCTCCTACAAGCATCCAGGGCATCTACCGGACCGCCATGTTAGGCCTCAGTTTTCAGTACCTCTGTGTGGGAGGCCCTCTTCCTGCTCTTTTCCTACCCAAAGCACATTCTTTTAATAATGGTCCAGTGTGTACCACCCTTCACCCGTCAACATTCCCCAAAGTTCCGCATTCACCCTGACCCGTCCATTCACACAGCCACTGCCGTTCCCCCTCATCCCTATGGATAAAGCGCAGGCTTTAAACCCTTGCATGGGTAAGTCAATTTTCTTATTCGATATGCCACTCATATCTCACAACTTCTGTCAAGCACATGCTGCTCTACACAGAGGCAATACCTCCTTTTCCCCCATTGATTTGTAAATTAAGCTGTACCCTTACACATACACACACACATACACACACACAAGCATGCACACATGCAGTACACACCCATGCATGCACATGCACAATGCAGCATGCACCCATGCATGTACATGCACCCATGCACTTATTATGTTGTCCAGACTTGTCTTCAACTCTTGGGTTCCTCACACTTCAGCCTCCTGGGACTACAGTCTCTCAATACAGGACTTAGCTGCCATTGTTTCATATGAAGTTTAAATCTTGTCATTGTAGAAGTCATTTCCTGATCATCCCAGATAAGTCTGATTTCTCAGGTTTCTGAGGGACCAGCACTAATAACCCACTGAAGCAACATTCATGTATTCTGAAATCATGGTACTATCTGGGACTACTGTCCATGTCCTAGGACTAGTCACCCTGCGTACTTCTGTCACAGAGCCTTAACAGACTTACAGGCATTGTTGAGGACTGAATTATATCCTAGTCCTCAGTCCCCCAGAATGTGACCTTGTATGGAAATGAGATCATTGCAGATGGTATTAGTTCAGATGAGTTCATCCTGGAGTAAGGTAGACTCCTCATCCAATAAAACCAAAATCTTAAAAAGTAGACCTTGGCTCACAAATACCGAGAATACCATGTGCAGATGGGAGTCTTGCTGCCACAAACCAATGAGCACCAAAAACAGTTAGCAAAGCACCTGAAGCTACATGACAGGTATGAAGCAGAGGCTCTCTCATGGCCTCAGAAGGAACCAGCCCTGCCGACACCCTAACCCAGCGTCCCGGAACTGTCAGGCAGTGCATTGCTGTGGCCCAAGCCACCTAGCTTGCTCTTTGTTCCGGGGCTTCCATCCAACCATTACAAACAACACAAGGAGAAGGCCACACCGAGGAGGAGGTTGTCCAGCTAAGACCTACCACCTGAGTCTTAGGCCATTTCTGGCTAATTAATTCCCTTCTCGGAGCCTCGATGTTCTCTGTAACGTGCAGATAAAATCTACCTTGGAAAGTTGCTGTAGGGATTAAAGAAGATAACATTAAGCTATTAGGCACAGTGCCCGACACAGTTAACATGTTTAATAAATGCTAGGTCTTGTCTTTGTAATCCTCTTGTGCAAACGAGGTCGGACTAGACATGTAAAGTGCCTGTCTGAGTGACTACGATGAAGTGGCAACAGATTGAAAATTAAACAAAAGCCAGGGGGCCTGCCTCCCACCCACAGGCCTCAGTTCCTATACTTCCCACGTCTTACCGGGCATCGTGAAAGAGAACAGTGAACACAGGGGCATTGACTGAGCGGCATCTGATGTGTGCCACTTAACTTACTTAGCGGCAGCTGGGGAACTGAACTTAAGGAGTAGGGCCTTTGTGGATCCCCTCCCATCCACAGGTAGCTGAGATGAATTGTATCTTAAAGCAAACTATCTCTGTTTTTTGGGGTTTTTTGTTGTTTTGTTTTTTGTGGTTTTGTGTGTGTGTGCCTGCCAAGTTAAGTTCTTTTTCTTAAGGATATAAATCATAATACATAGTTATGTAGTGGACTAGACTTGAGAGCATAAAAGAATGAGCCAAACTCACAGGACTCGGCTCATGGAACACCACTAATTCAAACACTGTACAACCACTGCCAACGATGCTGGGATTCACTTTAACCACACAATCCTCTGGAGCACAGTCTTCACCTTACGTGGGTCTCCTCGAAACTTGCCCTTCTGGCTTCAACGCCCTCCCCTTCCTTTTGAATCTGACTGAACATGTGGACTGCTGAGGAAGGAGTGCCTTCTTCACAGGTCGGATGAAACACACCACTTCCCCCTCAGAGTGACGCTTATTCCCATTCTTAGACGAAAGTCAACATTGATTGTGTCTGATAAATTATAGTGTCCTTTCATCACTGGTGGTCAATGCCCATGGTTTTTATGCATCGACATGTTCAGAAATCAATTGTGAGCCAGAGCAGTGGGAAGGAAAGCTGGCTGCCATGCTGGCAAGAGCCTGAGGACCCTATTTCATATGCCGCGGGAGTCTCGTGAATCTATCGCTAGAAGACGCAGGTTGCTCAGTGAAAGCAAGGAGAAGAAAAGGAGCGTGAAAGGAGTGATTAAATTCTATGATCTCACCAGATTTTTCTGGTCTCTTCCATTGTGCCATGACAACTTGCATGAGGAAATTTTTTTTTTTTCTTTCTGAATTACAAAGGGTATTGAAGTACCTCCCTCTGAAACAGACTCTCTTGGAGGCCCTTATTTCTAAGAGGAAGCTGTCAGGACATGAAGTGAAAAATCAACACTGACCCATCAGCTTTAATTTTTAAAAATTTTTTTTGTAGACCTAAGACCTCTTTCTACTAACGATCCTATAAATCCATATACTATTTTGAGGCCCCCTCAAAAGGGGATACAATAAAGAGAGGGATGTGGAGAAGACCCCATAAGATGAGAAATAGCCCATGTTGTCAGCTTCTTCCTTGGGGACAGTTAGACCTCCCCGGGGCCGCCGAGTTAGGGCAGAGGGTAAGCCTGGATGGCTTTTATGGTCACCTGCGGGCTGCAGAACACCTGCCTATGGTTCTAAGCTCCGACAGTGCAACGTCAGCCGGCTCCTTTTTCATTTCCCACAACCACGTGGCACAGAGATGGTTGACGCGAAGATCAAATGTCCTGTGCCTCGGCCCGGAGTGCGCGACTGCCTTCTGTCTCAGAGTCGGTAGTGATGGTCCCGCGCTCAGTATTCCTAGGACTAGGTGACAGGGTAGGCTCTGGGTGTCCCAGGTGGAAAGAGGCAAGGGCTTTCACCTTTCTTCTTCCCCAGCAGAAGTAAAGGCCTCAGGCTGTACTTCAAGGTTTCCTGAGCCCCTTGAAATCTGATTCACATCTGTTCCCCACAGGGGATCCAGAGCTCTCAAAGGCCTTCTGCTTCTTATGAAAGAGCTTGGGGGTTTTGTTTTTGTTGTTGTTGTTGTTTTAGCTGAAATAACAATGCAATCTTGGCCTTAGTAATTAATTGCTAATGTGAACTGTTGAATGGGGTGGGGCTTATGAGTATGGATTAGCCCAATGTAACTCTCAGGTATATAGTTCTTGAAGAAGGAAAACAAATAATTTCAAACGAACCTTTCTAATAACTAATATGTTAACATAAATGATTTGCCTCTGCAATTATATTGTTTTATCTCCGTTATATCAGGCCTACAAAACTTGGCAGGATACTTTCCCTAACCTTGTGTAACTTAATTTCTTTGATGGAATAGGAAATACAGATAACTACAACAAGAGCATTAATGCAGCCACAATAGGAATTGGAATTGCTAATGAGCAGGGCAAGGAGGAGGCCATTTTTGTTAGTTATTTAGCCACGTTGTGTTCTTACCCTGCAAGGAAGTGTCACGAAACACGACAGAATCCGCTTATAAGAGTTTTATTAGAGATAAAGGGACAGAGAGTGCGCAGGCCTGTGGGAGAGACACATGTGTGGAGAAGAAGAGGGACTGGGAAGCATGGCGCTCCACTTTAAAACCGGTTGGGGGCATGGCCAGGTCACGTCACTACTCCACGCGTGTGCGTAGATCACATGGTCACGTTGCGCGCTTACGTGGCCATGTAACATCATGGATCCTGGTTACGCAAGACACCTTGACCTGGAAATGGCTATCTTGACCTGGAACTGGCTAGGCGGAGGTGTCCAGGTCCGCCGGGTATCCTGGTTACAAGAGACGCCCTGACCCGGAAATGCCTATCCTGACCTGGAATTGGCTAGGTGGAAGTGTCCGCCTGGTATATGCGACCGTGGGGGCGTGTTGTGAACCCTTCAATTTTCTTTGCTTTAGAGATAACAAGAACATGGGAGCTGCTGACTCAGTACATAGACCTCATATGAAGGCCAGCGTTCGATCCCTAGCAAAGAGTAAACCTGGTATGGTAGCTTAGACTTGTGTAACCAGCACTTGGGAGGTGGAGGCAGGAGGTGGCTACCTAGAAAGTTTGAGGCTGGTCTAGGATACATGAGACCCTGCATCCATACACATGCACTCAAATCAAGCAAACGAACAAAAAGTAAAAATCTGATGATGACCAAAAATGGAGAGAATATACATGAGAGACATGGATAAATTATATTATTGGGAAATTATTTTATTTGTTCACTCATTCTTTCTTGAATTAATCTCTACTATATTGTGCATTTCTTTGAAACATTCAGGAGAAAAAAAGCATGTTATATTCTCTGGCCAGTTTTGAGCAGTTTCTTTAATGTAGCCACAATACCATCCCCACACTCCTGCAGTGTCTGTTCATCTCCTACATCCAGAAACATCTGTGCCGTACCCTTACAAATTCTCTGCGCTGTTTCTAGTCACAACTTATTTTCTTGACAATGGGTCCCCCTGGCTCCCTTGGCAGCCTTCCAACTTTATCTTTGGCTTCATTTCTTACATTCACTTCCTACTTCCTGGTTGTGGGGGAGGCTGATTTTTAGGTGTTTGGGGTAAATTCCTGTCTCGTCTAGCCGAGCCCTGTGGTCTTGGCACCTAGGCATGAGTTTTCATGGTTACTTCTCTCTCTCCCAAACAGCCACACATTCAGAGTTCATTATACTGAAGGCTAAAACTAATGAAGACATGCTGGCTTCCTTCCTTATTTCCTCCTTTCCTCCCTCCCTCCCTCCCCCCTTCCTTCCTTCCTTTGGAGACAGACTATCAGTATGTAGCCCAGGCTGGCCTCAGCTACTCCTGCCTCAGTCTCCCTAGGGCAGTTGTTACAGCTGTACGCCAGTATGCCTTGCACTATCAAGGCCTTCTTGTGGACTGGGTACCGTGCTCTTACAGCAAGGTGGGAGCAGAATCTGAGCTGTTCGGCAGGGCTTCCTCGTGGAGCAGACTACCTTCTTAAAGAGGCTCCCACTGGGTTGAATCAGTAAGAATTTATTGAGATGATAACCAACTCCTGGATCTTAAAGGTCTGGAGCAGACGTGATGGAATCAGCTGTCATTTCTTATAAAGAAAGAATCAAAAGCACTTCTTGAATACAAGGAGTGCTTTGAACACTCACCCTACCCAGGGCATTTCCCCAAACAGCACACTACCTCACTACAGTTCAGTGGCCAATGAGAACAAAGGGGCTACCTGAGCTCTGGGAGGGGACAACTTAGGTGATCTCTAAGAGGCCCAGACACCTGCCTATTTCCTCAAGCGTCTAAGAACAGATTTGAGAAGTGAAGCAACCAAATACAACAGATACAGGGGTATTCCAGCTGTGTCAGTGACCAAGAGATCGACACAGTGACAGGTTTGCACAGGGATCCTGAAAAGGTGAAGGAGGAGTCTTGTACTGGCTGGTTTTGTGTGTCAACTGGACACAAGCTAGAGTCATCAGAGGAAGGAGCCTCCGTTGAGGAAATGCCTCAGTGAGATCCAGCTGTGAGGCATTTTCTCAATTAGTGATCAGTGGGGGAGGGCCCAGCCCATGGTGGGTGGTGCCATCCCTGGGCTGCTGGTCCTGGGTTCTGTAAAGTAAGCTGAGCAAGCCAGTAAGCAGCACCCTCCACGGCCTCTGCATCAGCTCCCCCCTCCAGGATCCTGCCCTGTTTGGGTTCCTCTCCTGACTCCCTTCAGTGATGAACAGCACTGCTGAAGCGTAAGCCACATAAACCCTTTCCTCCCCAGCTTGCCTTTTGGTCATGGTGTTTCTATTGCAGCAATAGAAACCCTAACTAAGGCAAATCTCTAGTAATCTGGATGCTTCCTACTCTAACTATGGTCTGTGACTAGTAACGGGAGTCTCTCTAGAAATGCAGCTTTCCAGGCCCCCCTCATACCCAATGGAATCACAGCCTGCCCCCAGCTAGATCCCCCAGCACTCTATTGGAGGGATGAACAAGCAATATATTACATGGACATTTTTCCCTGTCTAGTTCCCATCGTATTCAGGGTTAGACACTGGTTTAAAAACCCATCACAAACGAGAGTCGCATGGGAGCATGGATGTGACTGTGCAGGAAAAGCCACTACAAATCACACGAGGCTTTTACTCCTTGAATCTAGTATAAAGCTCCCCAAGCCAGCCTCCTCTGCACTTTCAACGATGCCTAGCATCACAAAGGGTCTGTGTTTATAAGTAAGAGATGCTGGCAGATGGGCCAGGGTGATTAGGTAGGTGCTTCTGCCCAAGACCCAGGAAAGTCACCCCTGCCCCATGTCTCACATGTGGGATGGGAACACTTACTTCGCCTGTGTATGTTTTGACCAACCCATAGAATGCTTGGCTTCCTGGTGAAAATGTGTGGCTTCGGATTCATCATCTTCTTTGTAAAACCATTTTTGAAGAATAAATATAAACAGTTGCATGTGAGCAGCCATCACGCAGGCTGCGTTTTATCTACTGCACACTTTCCCGTATGCCTGGGTCCGAGTAGAGACAGGAGTCCCCCAATGTCTATGGATGCTCGTCTGTAAACCAGGGCAGCTCAGAGCTTCTAAATCCCAATTAGGCGGCTCAAACAGACTGAAATGCCACAAATGCACCCTAGTGGCTTTTTTTTTCCCCATGGGAAGTCAGAGAAGTGGGAAATATTTCAAGCCATTTGGTACACTCACATAACCCCTTTGTGTGAATTCCTGCACTAACAATCTGCAATTAAAGTGAAAGTGAGTAAAAATAGAATGACCTCTCCCTTCCACACCAGCTGTGTGTGGTTGACTCTGACGGATGAACGTGCTTTACATCTGACCCATCCACAATGATGAAGGACCAAAGAGGTGCCAACTTTGTATACAGTGTACATACTGGAGGCAGGTTGCTGCTGTAACAATGGCAATCATTAGCTAAAATGGAAGTCATGACTATATACAATATGCAAGTCAACAACAAAGAGACACACCCACAATCTAGAATGCAGTCTAAATGTATCTTCTGTGATTCCACATAATGTCTTCTAGCTGCGTAAAAACACCCCAAATTTGGGGTCATCCCCCAATTTAGGCTTAACTAGTTGGTCTCTGGGGTTGGGAATTGTCACTAGCTTCATGAGAAAAGTTGTTCTGTAGGATGGTAGACGTCGTTACACAACCAAATATACTTATTTCGGTGCTTGGCGCTATGAGTTATCTCTGCTATTCCCTCTCCTTTCATTCTGTATAAAAATTTCAGGGTTGCTTTATCATTATGATGTTATTATGCCATGATTCTTTAAAACGTTGCTGAGATGCCATCAGATAGTTTTCCTCTGACATTTTATAAACTCTATGATTAATGTGTAGATCGTTGGTCATTTGATGACTAAAAATAGCCACCCGAGGAATTTTTCTGGGATCAAATCACCACATGTGCCAAACAGTTCAAGTGGGCCTGGGCTACTTGGCAGAGGAGACAGCCTGTGAGTGAGAATAATCAGTCAATGAACTGAGACTGCAAACTCAACAGAGGCCACATGCCACTCTGCCTTGGGCTGGGGGCACTTTTTGCAAGGGGTGAGCGTGAAAGAATAAAGTGGAGCCCGATTTGAAGGGCATGGAAGGGCCCACAACTGCTTTTGACAAAAGATTATTGTCAAGGCATTTTGGCAAGGTGGCTGTATGAGGTTCCCCCCCACCCCCCCAGCAAAAAGATTGTTCTTGCTGTAGTTGGAGGGTAACTGGAAGGAAACAAGTTTCCTGGATAAGACCTTGTAAGTGTTTAAAGACAGCAGAATGAAAATGTGGAAACGGAAAAAAAACAAAAAACAAAAGCAACTGTCAGAGTGCAGAGATGGAGGGAGGAAGTTGGGTAGATGGAGGGAGGAAGTTGGGTAGCAGGGAAGAGAGCGTCAATGATGACTGCGTCTGTGTTTGGAGCACAGACATGTGGTAGTCCCAGTCACTGCGTTAGTGATCACAAGAAGCGAGAAAGAAGCCGGGCGGTGGTAGTGCACACCTTTAATCCCAGCATTCAGAAGGCAGAGGCAGGTGGAGCTTGGTGAGTTTGAGGCCTGCCTGGTCTACAGAGTGAGTTCCAGGACAGCCAGGACTACACAGAGAACCCCTGTATCTAACAACAGCAGCAACAACAACAAAAAACAAAAAGAAAGAAGGGGAGAAAGAAAGAAAGAAAGAAAGAAAGAAAGAAAGAAAGAAAGAAAGAAAGAAAGAAAGAAAGAAAGAAAGAGGAGGAAGAGGAAGAGGAAGAAGGAGGAGGAGGAAGAAGAGAAAGAAGAATAGTTAGCTACTGTTGGACATGCCCAAACATGACATGCATATGGAGTCTGAGTCTGGAGTTAGTGAGTGTGGTCTTGACAACTTTGGATTGAAATCTGCCCAGGAGATTAATAAAGCATACTTCTGGGTGTGCTTCTGAGGACATTTCCAAAGATGATTGACATATTGGAGCAACGGGGTAAGGAGTGGGAACCTGGATGGAACAAAAGCGAAAGGAGTGTGCCTGCTTCCTAACAGCCATGGGTTAACCATCTCTGCTTCACCACGCTCTTATACCATGATGTTTCACACAGCCCAGATCAACAGAGCCAGCCCACTGTGGACCGAAACCTTTGAAACTGTGGACCAAAATGAACAATCGCTGTCTTAAATTACTCTCCTTGAGAATTTCATGACCACAGTGAAAACCTGACTGAAGCTGGGAAAGCTGAGCCAGGGATCCAGCAATTTTTAAGCACGGCAGTAAACTGCCACAGTCTGCTGAGGTGCACGAGATCGCTTGTGTTTTTTCAACTTTCCACCACAGTAAAAATATACATGAGATAAATTAACTTAAAATGAGCCTGGAGAGATGGCTCAGTGGTTAAGAGAAGTGGCTGCTCTTGCGGAGAACCCAAGTTAGAGTCCCAGCACCCACAGGGTGGCTCACAACCATCTGTAACTCCAGTTCCAGGAGATCTGATGGCCCCTTCTGACCTCGGTGGGCATCAGGTACCATTGGTCTCAGCCAACACAGTAAACCATGGTGGGAATCTATGGAAGAGGAAGTGGTCAGAGAAAGCAAAGAGAGAGGAGGATGGAGTTGAGATCCTAAAGAGTGTGACTTCAAGAACCTGACTTCCTCCCTCTAGACCCCACCTCCTGAAGATTCTACCACCTTCCAATACTGCCATAGACTGGCGTCCAAACCTTTAATACATGGGCCTTTGTGGACTATTCATGTCTAAACTGTAGCATTACTCCAGTGAGAAGGTAGTATTAAAAAACAGTGAAGCAATCAAGTGGGCCTGAGAAGAGGCAGAAGAAGAAAGGAGTTTAGGGGAACTGTAATGACGATAGATTTTAAGTCAGTTCACAGAATTGTGTGCCTTAGAGGGATGTGAAGTAGCCTAAATTCCTGGAAGAATTGAGTTTGACCTAGGAAAAAGCCAGTTAGGTTTGTTTTATTTTTTTATTTTTCCAATACTAGGGATTGAGCCCAGGGCCTTGTACATGCTAGGGAAACACCCTGCCTCTTAGTACACCAGCAGCTCAGAAGCTGAGTTTATAAAAGGGGCTCAAAAACCATCATCTGTGATTATGAGATATTATCTATCATAGAGCTGAAGATAGAGTGTGGTCCTCATAGACAAAACAGGAACTATGGAAAGAGACACAGTATTCATTCAAGTGGCTTCAAGTTATACAGGAGTGGAGAGTGTAGGGGAAGATAAGATGGTTCTGTAGTACGTTTACCCCGATGAACCATACATCTCCTGGGGAGAGAAAAAGACAACGGAGAAGCCTCAGTTCTGGAAACAGTTTGAAGAAGTGGAAATCAGGATGGGGTGTCGGAGTCATCCGCAGAAGGGAGACATTAGTTCTCATGAGAGCTACCATCTCATGTGTGCTTTTCATGTGGCTTCAAATCCATTGTCTCCTTTGAGCCTCCAAACAACATCATGAGTACGGTTTAAAAATAAGGAAAGTGAGTCTCGGAGACCCCAGGACTGTCCACATCCAGCAGAATGGCAAGGCAGAGTATGAACCCATGTTTGTGGAACCTCAAAGCCTTTGCTCTTTTCATGGCCACAGAATTGCTTGTATCAGAAACATCTGTTTGTGAGCATCAGGGCCTCACCAATAGGCCTGACTTAGTCTGTTTTCTGTTGCCAACACAAAATACCCAAGACTAACAAACAATGGAAATGGATCTCCTATAATTCTGGAAACTGGAAAAGCCAAGATCACCATGCTGGTATCTCCCCAGCATTTCCTCTTCTGAGAAGGGCATTATCCCCACATTATATCATGGCAGATGATATCACACAGCAAGGCAGAGCAAGCAAGCATCAACTTTTTATTATTATTATTACAATAAATATGGTCCTCTAATAATCCATTGTGCCATGAATGGGCTTTGATGACTTAGTCACCTACAAAATGTCCCCCCTCTCCCACATTGCTAACATACAGATGTGAGGATAAATTTCTAGGACATATGTTTCTTGGGACACACCCATACCAAAGCAGGGCTAACAAAGGAACAGGCTCCCAGTGTGTAGGGAAAATCAGGTCCAAGTCAACCAAGCTACTGGGCTCACAGGCAGGGGACATGACGCTTGATGTTCTGCAGGGGACTATGGTGTGAGGAAGGAGACCAATCAGAAAAAGAGACAACACCCAGCTTCTAGGGCTTGCACCAGCTGAGAGGAGGTAAAGCAAGGATGGGAGCTGTAAGATACCGCTGGTGATCACTAGCAATACTGAACAGGGAAATGAAATGTAGCATATGTTACAGATAGAACTGTCCATCTTAAAGGGATGCTCCTTAAGACATAGGTTGCTAAAAGGGAGGTGAAGTAACAGGATGTTCTAAGGGGAGGTAAAATGTTCCCTCCTGGTGGGAAGCTCATTAAGTACAGGAAGGAAACAGCACAATAGCTTCAGGAAATCCCTGAAGCTGACTGAATTCATTAGGTCCCTCCCTCCTCAAGCATATTGAGCACTAAGGACTGCTGAGAGACATTCTCAGATAAGTAGCTGAGAGACCTAAAAGAGGCTCAGACTACCTGAACAGTCCCGGAACAGACACCCTCCGACCTGTTGAACTGCCTTCAGGTTGTGCAGTGTTCTTCAGGTTCCCAGGCTGTCCTAAGCTGTCACTCATGACGGGTTGGGTTTTTGGTGATGTAGCTGGCAAAGCAGTCATTTTTGCTCTCGAAGTAACCTCTCTCACATATTTCTGTAATTAACACCAACAAACGTGATTGGTTTATCAAGTTGGATTTGGTGGTATCTGTACTTCAATTTGTTATCAGTTCTCCATCTGGGTGAGTAGATATATTTTTTCACATCTCCCCAGGAATAGAGTCATATAATAAGAAGCAAGCTGGGTATGTCTACCAAGGGGATGTGAGTATTTAAGAATGATAGAAATTAAGCATATATATGGGAGACAGAGAGGTGGGAGGAGAGGATCATGGAAATGCCAGTGAAGACAGAGAGGATGAAAAGAGATGAGTACTAAATTAAGGATCAAGACTCCAGAGAGATGGACTAGCTCTAGAAAGAATGAAGTATAAATCTTCCTTCGAGACAGGAAGGAAAGAAGGATGGAAAAGACATGATTAAATTTGATGATGTCGGGAAAGGAGATGGAGAAGGTGTAGAACAAACAGCCTGTCACACGTGCAGAAGGATGCTCGATTACTGTTGCCATGTGATACAGAAGGAAAACGATAAGGAAGCAAGCCAGAGAATCAGAGTCTGGAAAAACAAGCTGGGTGGTAAAAAGAACATGGTACTGGGGAGTCAAAGAGGTCGGACAACAGCTCAAGCTCATTGTCACCGTGCTCTTCCCAGTGGATCGGGGGAGGTGGCACAGTGGGGTGGGCTGTGCAATCAGTGAGATGACCTGCAAGGACTGATACGGCCAAGTGTTCTACAAACGGTGGCATCTGATTCCGAGGCTGATTTTCTGAATTGTTGAAACTGATTCGGAGCAGCCACGGGTGCCTCTCAAGACTACGGAGGCATCACCAGGATTGGAACCCAGATCTCCCAGCCCCAGCCCTCTGCTCCTGCTGCACACCTCACGGCCTAGGATGAAGGTAAGCAAATGAGGTTGGAAATGGAGGTGGTAGTCGGAGGGCTTCTTCTCTCCTTCACTTTTATTTATTTATTTATCTATTTATTTATTTATTTTGCTTTTCAAGACACAGTCTTACTATGTAGTTCTGGTTGTCCTGGAACTCACTATGTAGACCAAGCTGGCCTCCAATTGACAGAGATCTACCTGCCTCTGTCTCCCAAGTTCTGGGACTAAAAAGGTGTGCGCCACGATGGCCAGCTTCTTTTCCCTTTTAACTCTTGTTCTGAGACACAGGGAAGTAAAATCTTGTGTATGTTCTGCCTTGATGGGGCACAATGTCCAGCTGTCCAGAGGAAAAAAATGTTCAGGACAATGAGGTGAGGTCAAAGGGCAAAGGAGACAGAGGAGGGTGGACCCAGAGGCAGAATCACCACGAGAGCTTCAAATATGAAAAAGGCAATTTCAAGAGGACACAAATTCATAACTACTCCATGGGTCTCAGTAATGGTACCTTGGAAAAGAGAAACCACATGGAAGATATCAGCCTTGTCTGCAGTTTTTGGAGAAATGTTATCTGCAAGATGGTGGGACTTGCCTGAGTCACCTAAGGAAATGGGAAGAAGTTCCAGACAGTGGTATCTGTGGGCATGGTTCAAAGACAATCTTTTTCTTTAAAAAGTGAGGTTCCTGTCGCTAACATCTTTCAAGCTGGACAATAATTTGGCAAGACCGCTGAAGTAGGAACCAAAAGTGTAATTCCCCTGGAGCAGCTCTCCGAAGTTTGTAAATAAAAGACTTCCAGGGATGGGTGGGAGCATGATGAAGTCTGGTCTCCATGCGCCAGAGCTGTTGCTTTAGATAGAATGAAAACCAAGTCTGGCATGTTTTGGAGGGAAACAAATATATACACCATTATAATTGTGATTTAATTATGACCTTTTATGATGTACAATTCATTATGAATGTCATCAAAATTTAAGGACCTTAGACATTTTTTTCAAAGCATAGATACTAAAAGCAAAGCTACCCTGTGGTATTTTGCTTTGTTCAATTTTTGACGAGATAGGCTTTGTTAGGTATCCCATGTTGGCCTCGAATTCACAGCAGTCCTCCTGCCTCAGCCTCCAAAGTGCGAGGGTTTTTTACTGAGTTGGGGTTTGGTTTTGTTTGTAAGATTGCAAGGAATCTTCATGCTCCCACAGACAAGATCTTTTTTTCTCAAGTCCTCTCAGGGCTGTGTATGCCTCCATGGCCCCTACACACTCCAAGGGCCACAATGGTGGGGAGTGGTGGAGAGGGAATCCACCTAAACTCCAGCGGCTGGTGTGCATGTGTGCACAACTCTTGCCCCTTCGGCAGAAACACAACATAAAAGTTCTCCGAACTGCCACACGCAGAGCAGGGTCACCAGCTGCAACTCATCGAAGTAGCGCTAGAGACCCACCATTTCCTCGTCCCACAAGCTGACATCTCTGTGGGTCCCAACAGCAAGGGTGTGTTTTTACCACTGCATATATTTAAGCACCCATCTAGTTTTTGTCATTTCCAAATATCTAAATATCATTTCTAAGCCCCCCCCCCATCCCCGCCATACTTTAGCTATCTGGCCCATCTTCTTTGTAACTCATTTACTAATGGAATTCTTTTTACTAGAAAAGAAGTGTTCGAAGCCAGGTGGTGGGTCATACCTTTAATCCCAGCACTCAGGAGGCAGAGGCAGGAGGATCTCTGAGTTCGAGGCCAGCCTGGTCTACAGAGCGAGTTCCAGGACAGCCAGGGCTACACAGAGAAACCCTGTCTCAAAACCACCCTCCCCCCGCCAAGTAAAAAGAAGTGTTCATATTTTCACCACCATCGCTGTAGCAGAAGAGCAGGGACCCGGGTCTGAAACACCAGGAGTAACATTAGAAGGAAGCCAGTTTGCAGAGGAAGACTGAGGCCTTTCCTGCCAGGACTTCATCTAAGGAACAGAACGTGTGCAAGAAAAGCCTGTGCTATACAATAGGAGATGGCCAGGCATGGTGGCGCAGACCTTTAATCCCAACAAAATCCAGAGACAGGCGGATTTCAGTGGTTGTGGGGCTAGCCTGGTCTACATTGCAAGTTCCAGGCCAGGCAGAGCTACATAGTGAGACCTTGTCTCAAAAACCTATAACTAAAAACAAGAACAAATAACACTTAGGAGAGGCAGGCGCTATGTAGATACACTATAAGGGGATAATATATACCTTGTGGCCCAACACTTCTTGGTCTTTTCTCCTCGCCCACTAGCCTACTCCTATGCTCAGGAATTCTGTCCCTTTCTTAATAGACTGTCTCTGTTTCTGTCTCTAACCATGGACCCCTGATGTGATTCCTTGCCCCGGAACACAGCATCCTGGAATAAGGTGCAGCTCTCACCTGCAGCCCTGGCACTAAGGTACTTTCTCCCTTTGCTTCTCTTCATCACCTTTGTACATCCTGCTCAAGTGTGCGTTCCCTAACACGCCGGGCTTTCTCTCTCAGGAGCCCCTCTGTCGTACGGTGCTTGTGACCCGCATTGCTGAGCACGCTTCTTTCTCAGATCCTACCTCAAAAGTGTGACTTTCTCTTCCTGCTTTCCATCTATCTCTCCCTGACAATTGTTGAGATTTATAGCCTGCCTGTCCGGATGCTTCTTCTTCCTTTTTTTTCAAACTAGTGAAATTGTCCTGGAGCTCCCTTCCAGGTCCATTTTAAAATTCCTTTATTAATGAGATGAAGAACCCCAGATTCCCCAGGATCATCACCATCAAAAGCATTTATACATGTCATGGGATCATTTTGTTTTGCTCCAGCAAAGCACACAGGTGTCATCCCCCCAAGATCTATTATTTTTTGTTTACTGTTACGGTACAGTGATAAACACATTGTGGATTCCGTCTACGGCATCCGTCTCATAACTCTGGCCTGCTCAGTCTGCAATTATATCACAAGACTTTCCTCTTTCCAGAGGGTCCTGGAGAAATTCTGCACAGGGAGGACATGGCCCGTAAACAGTCAGGCCTAGGCAATGGCATTGCCATAAGTTGAAGAGGACAGAGTTTCTGGGGCAGCTGGATGCAGAGGTCCCTGGAGGGTGACACACCCAAAGAGGGTGGAGACTGCCCCTTCCCTCTGCCTCGTCTTGTGTATCATTTCATTTGTGTCCTTCACATTAGCCTCTATAACGAGCCAGTAATGTGTTTCCCTGGGCTCCATGAGTCTCTCAAGAAATTAAACTCCAGGAAGGAGCTGGTTGCAGGTAGCCTGATTTGCGGGCAGGTGGGCAGTATCAGTACTGACTTGGACGGGGGAAGGTGCAGCTGGCTGCTGCTGCAGAATTGCATGTTTACTGCTGGGAAGAGATGGTCAGACCTTCTGAGGTCAAAGGAGCCTTCTTTGTTGATGGTTGTGTGAGAACAGAGAAAAGGCAAGACAGGCATTTATATATCTCCTAATATTCCATGTGGGAGAATTGAGATGAAATGTGATTGTTTTTAAAATCCATGTATTTTCCTTCCTACAGACATTCCAGTCTTTATTCTTCAAATACACTTAGTTGAAGAAACTAGCAGGACATGCTCCCCCAAGGAATTTCAAGGAGCAGACACCATTTTTCTTCAGAGCTCGACACGTCTTCCTTTGGTAGCTTTTTCCTTACAACCAACCACCACCCCTACACCACCACACGTTTTGTCTTAGTTAGGGTTTCTATTGCTGTGAAGAGATACCATGACCACAGCAAATCTTATAAAGAAAAACATTTAATTGGGACTGACTTACAGTTCAGAGGTTTAGTCCATTATCGCCATGATGGTGGGGAGCATGGCAGATATGGTGCTGGAGAAGGAGCTGAGAGTCCTGTATCTTGCAGGCAACAGGAAGTTGACTGATACACTGGGTGGTATCCTGAGCACAGAAAACCTCAAAGCCCGCCCCCACAGTGACACACTTCCTCCAACAAGGCCATACCTACTCCAACAAAGCCACACCTCCTAATAGTGCCACTCCCTATGAGATTATGGGGGCCAATGATATTCAAACCACCACACCTGGCAATCTACTCCTGAAGCTGTTCTGAAGCAGGTTCCCATGTAGTGCCGTCTTTTTTTTTTTTTTTTCTTAAATCATATCTTCTTGTGGTGATAAAGAAAAGATGATGACCATTGTAAGGACAATGGCATACACACACACTGGCATCCCTGACTCTCTGGTGCTTGGTCACCCACCTCTGCACTTCTTTCTTCCATCTGCTAACACCATAGTGACCTGGGTTCTTTGCCACAATCCCCCGTCTGTATTTCTGATCGCACTTGGATTTCATCAGCTTTCCATGAAGCAGATAGCTTTTGTCCTGAGTTTTCTTCCATAATACACAGCACTGATTGAAAATCAAAATATTGCTTGACATGAGTGTCAGTGTGAGAACAGCTCACAGAGTGATACCTGAAAGCTTCCCCGAGCCAGGCAGTGGTGTCCTACACCTTTAATCGCAGCATTCAAGAGGAGGAGGCAGACAGATCTCTGAGTTCAAAGCCAACTTGGTCTATAGAGCTAGTTCCAGGACAGGCAGAGAAACCCTGTCTTGAAAAAAAATAAATAAAAAATTTTACTGAAATCCAAATCCAAAACACAGTCCTTCAGTTCTCTTCTGAATGACTTGATCTATTGATTTACCTGCAAGTATACTTACAGTCCATGAAGGATGTCTAGAGATTGATTCTGGGGTCTCTGACTGTTAATATTACTGAAACTTCACATCATCTCAAATACTGGCATAAAAATTCCTGGACTGTGAATATCTTCTGTGGTAGGTGAGACTCTGCTTTCTCTCAAATTGAAATAAGAATGGTATTATCTGTTTAATCCACTCAATAAAATTTCTGCTTCATTTCAAAAGAGCTAAAATATTTCAGTCCCAAATAATATACAAAGCTAAGACCTTTTTTTGGTAGTAATTAATGACAAATGATGGAAAATTTGCCTCCTCTCACACTTATTCTAGAAGGGTGTTCCAGGGGCCTTAGACCCATGTCTCTCGGTGTGTGGGCTATCAGCCAGAGGCATTGGCTAGGCTACTGGGAGTTTGTGAACAATGTGGAGGACCTCAATCCTACCTACTGAGTCAGAATCTGATGTCAACAAAAGCTGCAGGGCTCTGTGTATGTATAAAGTGAGAACATCAACTTCCTAGTGTTTCCCAGCCTTCTCTTTGTTACCACCACCCACTAAGGGAGACATTGGTTCATCTGCCTCCAGGGTAGGAGCGTGACATCAACTCCTCAAAGAAGAGTGTGGATAGTAACAAGTTCTGAGAAAGAAAAATATGAAAGAGGGCCATTCTTAGGCTTAGGACTGGATTCTTTATCCCAACCTGCGTCACCATGCTTCTGTCTTACAGGAGTTTTCCTAACAAAAACTATTCTCTTAGGTGAAATTTCTCAAATTGTGGATTTCTTGGAGTCTGGTGGCATTCTTTCTTTCTTTTTGGTGACATTCTTTATTTCTCCCCCGCTCCCAGAAATACTATATTTTAATTTCGATGACAATCTTTAGAAATAAAATTATCAGAGCCCCGTGAGCCTCCAAGGACATCCACGCAGTGTGCACACTTTCTAGCGAGGATGCTGTCCGGCCAAAAGCTTCAGTTTGGAAAGAGGAGTGTGCTGAGAAGGTGAGTTCACTAATCCATGGTCCCAGGTTTCCATTCAAAGGAATCTACCCCACTGTTCCTGTGTGCAGGCTTCACGGTTGTACACACTAACTCGCAAAGTCCTGTCAGCAGCGAGCGCAAGAGTGAATGCACAGCAACGCGCGTTCTCTATGCCTTATTCAACGGGTCACCCCTTTAACGCACCTTTCAAACGCGCTATGATGTTACTATTACCATCTAGGCAGGTTGCTTTCGCTGCACTGATTTGAAAAGTTGGGATCCACGGATTTCTCACTGACAGCTTTGCGTATGTATGAAGTGAAATGCTGCCGAGCTAGAAAACAGCTTTTAAAATGTTAAGATCGTCTTGTAACGGTGGTTCTCAACCTTTCTCATGCTGAGGCCCTTTAATACAGTTCCTCATGTTGTGGTGGCCCCCAACCATAGAATTATTTTGTTGCTACTTCATAACTGTAGTTTTGCCACTGTTATGAGTCGAACGTGAATATCTGATAAGCAGAATAGTTTATATGCAACCCCTGGGAAGGGTTGTGACCCACAGGTTGAGAAGCACTGCTTGGAATTATTGACATTAAAATCACATTAGTACAACTGAAGTCAGAGAAAGGAACAAGAAAATCAGACATTAGACAGCTTTTAAAATTTAGTTGCAACAAAATATCCTTCCCTATCATACTAAAATAGTCAGTTTGAATATTTGTTTTATAGCTTTATTTATATTTCATTTATAGTTTGTTTCAGCTTTATAACTATGTAATAACTATAAACACTAGTTTATATCTTACTTTATATTATTTGAGTAACATTATAATAAAAATAATTCAGTAATAAAGGTTTATGATCACTATTTATCTTAAAAGAAAATGTCCATTAAAAACATTTTTAAAAGCTGTAAGAGATTTTGATGATTTCATCTTTCATTAGTTCTCATTATGTAAAGTTAAATGTTCAAATAAAAATAGGGCATGAAAGTGGAAAAAAAATAAATACATAGAATGTGAAGAAACTACTCTCAAGTGGTAATATTTAATTAGTTCAATGGTTTTGTTAAAAAATAAGGAAATCAATTGTCAGGAAATGAAAGAGGTATCTGGTATTAAATTTGAGAAGCATCCCTTTAAGGGGGCTGCCCCTCTGATTCTTCCCACCCGGGGACTTAGCATCTAGACCAATGAGTTAGATGGCTTTTATCCAATTTTGGTGTCTACCTTTAATCTTGCTTGAAAAAAGTTATTTAATGGGGTGTTTTATTGCGATAACAAAATGCATTGGCTAAAATAGCCAAACTCACACCACAAAATAAGAACTGTTAGCTCATTTATAGTCTCTCTTCTTCCAAAAAGGGTTATAGTGGTTTAAATGTAAATAAACATTGCAAGAAGAAAGGAAAGGAAAGCGTGAGAGGAATAGGGAGAAGGAAGCCCAAGGAGTCAGAGGGGGCCAAGTGAGGCTGGACACAGATACCCACGCTGACGCCCTCCTTGAGAACCTTGCCTCTTCTGCTCATTCATATATCCCTAGCACCTTCCAGAGCCTGACATTTTTTTACATATTCAAAAACACGAATGAATGAAATGATTCATAAAAGTGCATCACAGCAGGAAGAGGGAAGATTGTAATTCACAAAGCAATACAGGGATAAGTCATTTGTGCGGTGGACATGTTACTGTATCTCAAGTTCTTTCCCGTGAGAGAGAACTGCTAGTTTGTATTTTTCTCTTATAGTTAGTTCAGGTGTTAGCATAGTTTGTATATCCAGTGCAAAGAACTGAAAACAAAAATCATCAAGATTAGCATCTCTTTTAAATAGAGATCAATACTGAATTTAAATTACTTTCCAAATGTACCTATATATAGCTAATAACACGGAAAAAAATAATTACGCTTCGTCCAATCTTCCATTATGCACACTGAAACCTGGGGAGCCTTATAATTCAGCTAAGGAAGATTCCAAATAATGGGTACCTAATTTGGGCATAGTACGTGTCCTGGTTAGTATTCATTGACAACACAATCTAAATTCCCCCGGGAAGAGAAAACCTCAATGGAAGAGTTGTCTAAATCACACGGTCCTGTGGGCAAATCTGTGGGACATTTTCTTGAAAACTGATATAGGAGGGCCCAGCCCACTGTGGACGGTGCCATCCCCGACAGCTTGTCCTGGGTTGTGTAAGAAATCTGCCTGAACAAGCCAGAGAGCGAGCCAGTCAGTAGTGTTGTTCATCCGTGGCTTCTGCTTCAGTTCCTGTCTTGAGTTGTTGCCCTGACTTCTCTTAGTGATGAAGTGTGACCTGGAAACACAAGCTGAAACACTTTCCCCCCCCAAGTTGTTTCTGGTCACAGCGCTTCTCACAGTGTGGTGATTTGAGTGAGGATTACCCCCACAGGCTCATGTGTTTGCATGGTTGGTCCCCAGTTGGTGGAACTGTTTGGGAAGGATTTGGGGGTGTGGCCTTGTTGGAGGAGGTGTGTCCCTGGCAGCATTTGGAGATTTCAAAAGAGTTGTACCATTCTTGGTGTGCCTGCTTTGCCTCTTGATTTTTTGATCAAGCTGTGAATTCTCAGCTCTTCTGGGCACCATGGCATTGCTCCAGCATCATGGACTCTAATCCTCTGAAACTCTAAGCCCAATTCAACATTTTATTTTATGAGTTGCCTTGGTCATGGTGTTTTGTCAGAGCAATAAAAAAAAAGTAACGAAGACACACAGCAACAGAAAGCGAACTGGGACAGCACTACTGTTGTCGGGTATGTGCCTACAGGTATGATGTCATCTTGTGAGCAATGGATGGGTCATGGGTTATATAGCTGAAGCCCATTTTCTTCTCCCATGTGATAAGGATAGGTTCCCTACCACATACCCCATACTCCACAGCCTTTAGTCCCATATACCTTTCCCCCACAATGTGAACTTTGCATAGATTGAAATTTTCCACAGAACAACCCATTCACAGGATAATTTGCTGTGCCCCAGGTGGTCAGGTCTTCAGGGGATAACACAACAGAATGGTTACAGAGCATGTGCAAAAGCCTCTCCATCCCTCCATGAGGTTTATCAGGGGCTGTCTATCATAACAGCGGTTGACCCAGGGTTGGCCAGGGGATTCCAGCAAGGTCACAGGAGGATTGGTATAGGGATACTTGAGGAAAAAGCTTTACTTCTCTGCTTGTACCACTCATTTGGCTTGGGATGGTTGAAAAACCATCTACCTGGGATGGTTACTGTTATGTGCCAGGTTGCCTGGACCCTGGTACCCAGATACAGGAATGAACATTATTCTTAGTATTTTAATGAGATCAATACTCAAGTAGTTGGGGTTCGATAAGACAGATTACATTCCATGATGGGACAGAGGGCTCACCCATCAGGTGACGGTCTGTATAGAAGAAAGACTGACTTTCCTTGAGTGGGACAGAATTCTCCAGCCTGGTGGACTTTCAACTTTACCTTCTCCCATCTTTCCAGTCTAGCGGCCCACCGTTCAGAATTTGGGTCTATATCCTCTATAATCCTGGGAGCCAGTTTCTTAAAATATGTCATGCAAATGTATGTACACACACTGTCTTAGGTAGGATTACTATTAGGGTGATGAAACACCATGACCAAAGCAACTTGGGGAGGAAACTCAAACAGGGCAGGAACCTGGAGGCAGGAGCTGATGCAGAGGCCATGGAGGGGTGCTGCTTATTGGAATGTTCCTCATGGCTTGTTCAGCCTGCTTTCTTATAGAACCCAGGACCACCAGCCCAGAGATAGCGCCACCCACTGTGGGCTGGGCCCTCCCCCATCAATCACTAATTAAGAAAATACCCTACAGGTTTCCCTACAGCTCTCCCTCCCTTATGGAGGCATTTTCTCAACTGAGGATCCCTCCTCTCCAATGACTCCAGCTTGTGTCAAGTTGACACAAATCTAGCCAGCACATACATGCATACGCATGGTCAGTTGGCTGTTTCTCTGGAGGACACTGACCAAAATACCATCCTTCCTGTCTCTTAAAGTTAGTTACAAAGATGGGGCCAACTCAGAAAGAAAGACAGACAGACAGATGGACTCACAGAAGGAGTAAACCATCCATTCCCCATCTGTTTCAGAATCCTTTTGCTTAAGCTTAGGTTTCTGCTATATGAAAACAAAGTTTCAACTACTACAGATTTTAATTTCTCCTTATTCAGACCCAGTGGCAAGGGATATCTGAACTGATCATATTAGTTTATAATACACACCACAGCAATGTCCATGTAAAAATGAGTCCCAAATCACTGTAATGCGTCCTGTCCACACGCGACTTATAATAACATTTTCTTAAATAGCATTGCATTCTAAAGGTCCAAAAGGAATTTTCCCACGTGCTGTGTTCGACCCTGGAGTGTATCTGGGGGCAGCTGAGCCCTGTAGGAGGTGAAGCTGTCAAATCTACCAGCTACAAAGGTTACTGAGTAACCTGAGCACGTGTGCACCTGCAAAGCCCATTATGTTCATTCCTTCAGGATTGCCAACGTAGAATGTCAGTTCTCACGAGCTTTCCGAAAGTTACAGTAAAAGCGAGGCTCGGGATTGCACTCTGGATTTTAGGACTAAGAATAACTATTCCCCTTTAATACTTCAGTTCCTGGTTTAGTGTTAGAACGAGACCTTACTTTTCCCCTGTGGCCGTGTGGATCTGCCATTAGAATGAATCTGTCTTCCCCCTTGCTAAGCTGCTGGTCCTGCCTAAGCTGAACAAATTGCCAGCTCAGTATTCTAACCACTGGTGTTCAGACGCTCTTGAAATTGGTCAGTTTTGCAGCAACAGTCACTTCGGAGAGGTCGTTGCTTTCCCACAGGAGGAAGAAAAGAAAAGGCTTCACATTGCTTATGACTATTTATTAGATGCAAATATTCAAATATTCAAACAAAGCCACCAGAACTATTCTGTCTTCCTGTGCAGAAGGGGAAAAGCAGATGCATTACATGGTTATATTCAAAGAGAAAAGAGTCAAGCTTTGGAAAACTTCTCTATTACAATTTAACATTTCCTTTACACACAGAATAAAGCAATCGCTTCAGACTTACTTAGCCTTTGCTATAAAAGAAATTAAGTTTACTAAAACACCACACATGAAGGGGTATAATAAAGCAAACAGTCTTACCAGCCCTCCTCCATTGCAAGTGTTAGAAGTCCAATGGTCAGCGGCCAGATATTATTTTCCACATTGTAAAATATTGTTCCATAACAAAACTTGCTGGGAAGGTTGGGGTAATGTCTCTGATACCAAGGCACCAAGATTCATCTTGGATTTTCAAAATCTGAATTACACTGGCACATTTTGTTTCCAATCTGAAATCTACACTGCCCTAGCTTTCTATGAGCGTGTCTATGGAGGCATTTGGGGAATGTGTATCTGTGCAGACAATGCAACAGGAGCATAGAGTCTATGCTGGAGTTTTCCACAGAGCAGAAAATGGTCACACCACTTCAAGTCATCGCAGCCTGGGGTGTAGGAAAGCAATCACTATTTCATTCACAGACAGCTGACCTGCCTCATGTTCTCACTGGCCGGATGGTTAACCTCCTGTCTCCGAGAACCCCTTAGTTCTCCATCATATAAATCCCTCTCTCAGTGAGAACATGAGTGGCTTGTAGCAGCAATGGTCCACATAACGTAGTGTCCTCTTAACCCCAGCATGGGGGTCGCACCACATTGAAGAATAACGCATGAGAGACCCAGGCGATTTCGCCACTGGCGGTTTCTTTACATCGTTGCGGAGTGATTGATAACTTTGGCTAATTGAACCATGCCTAAGATGTCAAGCCACATGTTGTCATGAGCTGTTCAGTTCTAACTCAAAGACTAAACAATTCTGTGTTAAGAGAACACTATGACACCATCTCATGGCTGGAAGAACTGCAATTTGACCAGAAACTTCATCCACATCTGGGTTCTAGCTAGAGGCAGATATTTTGCATGAGGCCCACAAAAGAATCAATAAAATAACCTCCAAGATTCATCACGGCCCCAGAGCTTCCTGACTAGATTAGCACTGGTGACGATGAAGAGCCAACGGGTCCCATTTAAGAATTCTGCTAACTCAGCAGCAGGACTTCTTCCAGACCATCATGGGTGGCCGAATGATCGCTGTGCCAAAGCCAGCGCTCTGGAGTGGCCCTGCAGAACAGAGAGGAGAGATGGAAAGTTTAATTAAAGGAACTCCTCGGGAGCTAGAAGTTCACCCTTGTTTAATTAAATGACAGACATCTCAGAGAACTGAACATCTCAGTGACATATCTTATTTTTCGGGTACCCTTTCTCTGAATTTTGGACTCTTCTCCACCAAGTCCCCAGCCAGCCAGATAATATGTATCTTCTCGCCCTAGGAAAGCTACCTGGTGTTCCACAGACCCATTCGCTACTCCCTTCCCAGACTCTCAAGGGTGATGGGTGCGTGACATTTTCAGAATACTTCTTTCTCTGGCCCGTTGGAAATGGAATCAAGAGCTAAGCTTTTAGACGTCCCTTGGTCTAAAGGTACATGCCTGTACCTTGCCTGGATACTTCTGGCGATGCAGAAAGACAATGGTGTGTAGGCAATGCCTCGGTTTCGGTGTTATCCGTGTGACTGTGTGAGCATCTGGAATGCTGGGCTGCCCTCTGATTGGCAGAGCCCTGAGGATTCTTCCCACCTTCTGGGAACTAAACTGCAGCTCTGCTGTCTGGTGAGGGCATCCTACACCTTAGCTCTTCACCCTTGCTCGTGGGGGGATTGGAGACAATCCTAGGCCAGTGTAGGAGAGGAAGGCGTCACGGAGCCGATTATCTGCTTCCCGGCCCCGCCCCACCCCAGTCTCTCCCCTCTGGGTTGAAATATACTCTACAGGCCCAGTCCAGAGTTTGCTTTCTCTTCCTGTGATAAACACTCTGACAAAAAGCAACTTTGGGGCCAGGCGGTGGTGGCGCACGCCTTTAATCCCAGCACTCGGGAGGCAGAGCCAGGAGGATCTCTGTGAGTTCGAGGCCAGCCTGGGCTACCAAGTGAGTTCCAGGAAAGGCGCAAAGCTACACAGAGAAACCCTGTCTCGAAAAACAAAAAACAAAACAAAACAAAAAAAAAAAAAAAAAAAAAAAAAAAACAACTTGGAGAGGGGAGGGTTTATTCATCTTAGAGGTTATGGACCATCATCCGGGAAAACCAAAGCAAGAACCAAAGGGAGGAAGTGAATCGGAGACCATAGATCAATGTGCTAACTGGCTTGTTCAGCCTGCTTTATTACAGCACCCAGGACCACCTGCCCACAGGTGGTGCCACCCACAGTGAGCTGGGCCTTCCTACATCAACCATTAATCAAGAAAATGCCCCCACGGGCTTGCTTGCCTACAGGCCTTCTGAAGGAAGCAACTCCTCAGCTGTGGTTCCCTAGATGACTCTAGTTTGTGTCAAACTGACCAAAGTACTGAAGCCAAGTGCTCTGCTCTAGATGGTTCTGTGTCCTACCTCAGAATCCTTTTCCTTTAGCCCGTCCTCACAGAATGAGGTATAAATGAAGGTAACCTGCGAGCTACTAAGCCTCAGCTATCCCAACTAACATTTCCTTTGGGTCTGCCTCAATATTTCTGTACTCTAAATATTAAAATAAAACCATTGAAAAGACGAGAAGATGAAACTCTGCAATGAATGCACTCAAGGTGAAGTTCAAATGTGTGACCTGGAAGCAAAATCATTCACTCAAGTCATATCCAGTGACACTCTATCACGGTCAGTCAGACTCATAAAGGATTGAGGCATTCTTGGCTGAGATATGGACCCACTACAGCATCCATCAACCAATCAACAAACAGCCAATGAAAGTGTGATGTACATACACAGCAGAACACTGCTCAGATTTAAGAAGAAAGGAGTCTACCATTTGCAGGAACATGGATCAATCTGGAAGACATCGTGTGAAGTGAAATACGCCAGGCACTGGAAGAAAAGCCCTATGTTTATTTCACTTTACATGATCTCATGTGCATGTAGAGTCCAATGAAGTTGACTTTATGGAAATAGAGGCTAGACAATGGTCACCAAAGCCCAGAGTAGTAGTGGGTGGGGGAGGGAAGGAAGAGAGGGTGCATATAAAGTCACAGACCGGAGGAATCAGCAACAATGCGCTCCCTGTGAAATAACAGAGAGGGAATTTCAAATGTCTCACCATAAAAATATGGAAGATGAGTGGCAGGGGAATGCTGCTTAGCTTCACTTAAACAATCCCATTGGAAACATCTATCGAACATGACATGCCCCCATGAGTGTACCGGTATGACTTGTCAATCAGAATGGTAGTAATGGCTGGGAGGATGGCTCAGTAGGAAGCACACTTGTTCACAAGCATAAGATAGACTCCCCCAGCACCCACATTAGAAAGAAAAATAAATGGACATGGTTGTGTTTACTGGCAACCCCAGCAATGAGGGAAGATCACTAGTGAGTTGTTTTGGTTTAACAAAAGAGTCTCTCTCAAGGGATTATGGCAGAGAGTCATAGAGGAAGAGACATTCTATGTCTTTCTCAGGCCTTTACATGTTCACACGCAGGTACATGCACTCACACTCACATGCAACACACACACCCGCCACCATACCACCACACCATACATATACAAATTGTTTTCATATTAATTCTATTTTATGACGGGAAAGTTTAGCGCAGCTGAGAAAGATCAGAATAATGGCATTTGCATGAGAGGACATTCAGAACACATGTCAACCATATGTTTTCAAAAGTAGAAAGTGAGATTCTATTTTTCTTGTGTGTGTGTGTGTGTGTGTGTGTAGTCTAGAGGGAAGGTTTAAATATCATTCTTGAGGTTTCTCATTGGCTTAAGGCTTGTAGATTAGGCTAGGTTGACTAGTTAGTGATTAGGCTAGGTTGACTAGCTAGTGATCCCCAATGATCTGCAGTCCCTGCCTCTCCATTGTTGGGAGATAAGTGTGCACCACCGTGCCCTGATTTTTACATGGGTGCCGAGGAAACAGTCCTCATGCCTGCAAGGAAAATGCTTCACCAACTAAGCTACTTCCCAGGCCCTCTCTATATTTTAGCAACCTAAACAGACATTTAAGTTTGGAGTAGCGTGGAGTCAGAACACAGGTCTTCAGTTCTTTGTCACAAACTCTTTTAATTTGACAATTTGGGAATGTTTAGCATGGCTGGGAAGGAGCGGGATCTCACATGAGCCACACACAGAGACGGGGAACGAACAGAGGGGAACGAACAGAGGGGAATGAACAGAGGTGCACATTGAGCTGCAGACAAAAGGAAGGGTGGGAAATAAAGACAGAGCCTACAAGCCCCTAGGAAAGCTGCTTCTATAAGAGCAACAGACTTTGTGCCTGCTGGTGAGGGAGCTAGAGACAGGGAGTCAGCAGTCTGTGGCCCCAAGACACAGCCCCGGGGGTAGGAGAAGTGAAGACATTATGTGGGAAAGAGCATCAGCATGGAGATGTTTTCTTTTTTCCGTATTGTACAGTTTTGGCTGCTTTGTCAAAAATCAGGTGTTCATAGGCATGTGGATTAATGTCAGGATCTTCAATTCGATTCCATTGGTCCACGTGTCGGTTTTTATGCCAATAACAAGCTGTTTTTATTACTATAGCTCTAAAGTAGAGCTTGAAGTCAGGGATGGTGATGCCTCCAGAAGTTGCTTTATTGTAAAGGATTTGTTTATCCTAGGTTTTCTGTTTTTCCATATGAAGTTGAGTATTGTTCTTTCAAAGTCTGTGAAGAATTGTGTTGGGGGTTGCATTGAATCTGTAGATTGCTTTTGGTAAGATTCCCATTTTTATTATGTTGTTCCTGCCTATCCATGAGCATGGAAGATCTTTCCATTTTCTGACATTTTCTTCAGTTTCTTTCTTCAAGGACTTAAAGTTCTTGTCACACAGGCCTTTCACTTGTTTGGATAGAGTTACCCCAAGGTATTTTATTTTATCTGTGGCTATTGTAAAGGGTGATGTTTCTCTGATTTCTTTCTTGGCCCATTTATTATTTGTGTATATGAGAGCTACTGATTTTTTTTTAATTAACCTTGAATCCTGCCACACTACTGAAGGTGTTTATCAGTTGTAGGAGTTCCCTGGTAGAATTTTTTGGGTCACTTATGTATACTATCATATTATCTGCAAATAGCAAAAGTTTGACTTCTTTCTTTTCAAATTTGTATCCCCTTGATCTCCTTTTGTTGTCTTATTGCTCTAGCTAGAACTTTGAGTACTACATTGAATAGAAATGGGGAGAGTGGACAGCTTGTCTTGTTCCTGATTTTAGTGGAATCACTTTGAGTTTCTTTCCATTTAATTTGATGTTGGCTGTGGGGAGGAGATGGGGGATGAGAACATGAGGGAACGGGATGGTTGAGCTGGGGGAGGGACGGAGTGGGAGAGCAATAAAAGAGATACCTTGATAGAGGGAGACATTATGGGGTAAGAGAGAAATCTAGTGCTAGGGAAATTCCCAGGAATCCACAAGGACAACCTCAGATTAGACTACTAGCAATTATGGTGAGGGTGCCTGAACCGGCCTACCCTGGTAATCAGATTGGTGAATATCCTAACTGTCATCAAAGAGCCTTCATCCAGTAACTGATGGAAGCAGATGCAGAGATCCACAACCAAGCACCAAGCCAAGCTCCAGGAGGACAGTCCAAGAGAGGGAAGAGGGATTACATGAGCAAAGGGAGTCAAGATTATGATGGGGAAATCTACAGAGACAACTGAACCAAGTTCCTGGGAACTCACAATTATAGACCAACAGCTGTGGAACCTGCATGGGACCAGACTAGACCTTCTGCATACCGGAGACAGTTGTGTAGCTGGGTCTGTTTGAGGGGTCCCTGGCAGTGTGATCAGGATCTATCCCTGGTACATGAACTGGCTTTCTGGAGCCCATTACCTATGGTTGCACTGAAGAAGTCAGACTCAGGATATCCATCTGGGGGCCTGACAAAGTGATGCTAAAAGTGCCTAAATAAGACCTAAAGTAGCTGGAGAATTTTTATCCCACATTTTGGTCTAGCACAGGCCCTATAATTGTCAATAGTGTCTTAGATTGATGGTGTTGGGATCCATGCAAAAGATTGATTGAACTTGGGTCAAGTCCCACCATGAATTTTGTTTTTCTCATTTGAGACAAAGTCTTGCTATGTAGTCCAGGCTTATCCCAAACTCTCAATCCTCCAGCCTCACTGCCCACCCACCAGATATTGAGATTACAGATACATGCCACCATACCTGGCTTCTACCCTAATTTTTAGCTTTATTACTGTTAAGCACAGTGTAATCTGCTTTCTCTTGTGGACATCTGAGGCCTTCCACAGTTTTCCTGTGAAGTTGGAGGCACTATGCATCTTAATTTTAGGCAGGAATTTTTTTTTTCTTTTCAAGATAGGGTTTCTTCGTATAGTCCTGGCTGTCTTGGAACTAGCTCTATAGACCAAGTTGGCCTCGAACTCACAGAGATCCATCTGCCCCTTCTTCCCAAGTGCTGAGATTAAAGGCATGCATCACCACTACCCGGCTTAGGCAGGATAACTTTTAAAAAGTGATATCACAATAGCTAAACAACTTAACCAAGAGCACAAAGGCTGAGTTTCTTTCCATTTAATTTGATGTTGGCTGTGGGGAGGGGATGGGGGATGAGAACATTAGGGAACAGGATGGTTGAGCTGGGGGAGGGATGGAGTGGGAGAGCAATGAAAGAGATATCTTGAAAGAGGGAGACATTATGGGGTAAGGGAGAAATCTTAGTATACTAAGACACAGATATCAAGTCCTTAAATGTAGGACCCTGCATGGCTACACCATGGTGTTGAGTGTATGCCAGAAGGTCTAGCATTCTTTTCTCTATTACGGTTTATGTTGTAACTGAAATGTCCTGAACTAAAATCTACCTTATCATTCAAATGTACTTTCTCAGTATTTCACATCTGTATAATCTCCTGCCTCTCTGGCTGTCACTTCTTGGCCAGCTTTGCCGATTCCTCCTTCCTTAAGCCTCCAAGTGTTGGCCCTTCAGAGCCCTGACTCTGGAGTCCGGGGGATGGATATCCATGGCTTTACACATCAGCTGTCCACACTTCCTTCTCCAGCCTTCTTTCCTTCCCTAACTCTGGCCACACCTCCAGCTGTGTATTCAGCAGCCCTGCGTGGATGGCAAAGAGGCCCTGCAGATACAATATGTTCTAACAGGCACTCTTCACTCCACAGCCATCTCTGTCTCTATTCCCAAATCCACACTTTCCTGCTATTTACCTTCTCTGTAAGTGGCCTCACCCTTCACTCACTTGGTGTCACTCTGAAAGTCTCTCTTGAATGTTCTTTTTCCTCTCGTCCTGTCCTCAGATGGTCACCTTTAACTTCAGAAGGCACTCCTCACTGTGACCATTTTCAACACTTCCACCTCTCCAGCCTGATTCCTGGCCTATTTAAGGTCTCAGAATGTCATATGTAGCCTAAAAAATCTTTTCTTCACACTGTAGCCAGCCACCCAACACAGCCTGTTATCTCCCTCCCCCAAAGCTTCCAGGGACTTCCAAACCCCATGACATCCAACCGCAGCTCTGCCCGCGGTCTGTCCACCTCCACCTGGCAGGGCCAGCTACTGAACTCCTGTTTTATTCCCAACTTCTTGCTATCTTCTCATACATTAGTTATAATCTATTCTGTATCAGGAAGATTCATGGATCTTCTCTCCTAAGAAGATTAGTTTGTGTGTGCATGTGTGTGTGTGTGTGTGTGGTGTTAGTGTATATGTGTGTTTACACATGTGTGGGCAATGTATGTGTGTGTGTGTGTGTGTGTGTTTCATGCATACATGTGTGCATGTGTGTGGAGGCCATAGGTTAAGGCTTGGTGTCTTCCTCGATTATTTGTATCTCTCCGAACCCAGAGTTTTCCATTCTGCTCATCTCTATGGCCAGCTTGCTCCAATGATCTTCCATCTCTTTCAGGCCAGCCACCAGAGCCACCTGTATTTATGTGTGTGCACTAGGGATCCGAACTGCCGCTTCTCATGCTAGTGCAGGTAGTGTTTTACCAGCTGAGTCGTCTCAGATTTTCAATTTAAAGTAAAAATACACATCATTAGAAACGATACGGTTCTAATGAAATAGAGTGATGAGAATACTGGAAAGTGCCTCTGTGTTACGGTGGCACACGTGCTTTTTCAGTAAGTTAAAATAACAGGATCACACAGCAGCCCCCATCACTCCCATCATGTGACGTCCTGACGTGCACAGGTGACATCTCCAGAAATCAGCCACAAACGTCCGAGGGTACAGAAGTGTCTGGTTTCGATTGTCGTGAGAGTCCCAGATGCTGCTTCTATGGCTGCGGTTTGTCCACAGCCATTTCTGGAGGAAATGCTAAGTGTCAGGTAGTGTGACTAGAGATAGGGTTTCTTCCCAGTCTCTCGCCTGGAGGGCTCCTCCCTCTCCGCCTTGCTCACACACCTTGCAGAAATGCCTGTCAAAGCTTGCTTTTCCAGGAAGTCCCGCCCCTACAACTTACCAGGTTCCTGCTGTGTTCAGCTTGTTCAGTTTTGCCCCTTCATCTTGTTTAGTCAGCTTCAATGCTGCTGTGATTAAACATCGTGATGGAAACAGCTTAGAAGACTCAAGGGTTTACTGCGCTTACAGGTTACAGTCCATCATGGAGGGAAGTCAGGGCAGGAACTCAGGGCAGTAACCAAAGCAGAGAGTAGACAGTGTCTCTCAACCTTCCTAACGCTTCGACCCTTCAATACAGTTCTTCATGTTGTGCTGACCCCCAGCCATTTAATTATTTTCATTGCTACTTCATAACTGTAATTTTGCTACCGTTATGAACTGCAATGTAAATGTCTGATATGCAGAAAGGATATCTGGTATGTGGCCCCTGTGAAAAGGTCCTTCCACTAGCAGAGGGGTCGGGACCCACAGGTTGAGAGCCACTGCTGTACATTGCTCACAGGCTTGCTTTCCCTGGCTTGCTCAGCTGCCTTTCTGAAACAGCCCAGGCTCACCTGCCCAAGGATGGTATCTCACAGTGGGATGGGCCTTCCCACACCAATCCTTAAACAAGACCTCTCCACATGTCCACAGGCCGATCTGATGGAGACAAATCCTCAGTTGAGATTCCTTCTTCCCAGGTGTGTATCAAGTTAACAAAAACTGACGTTAAACTGTACTTTCAAATCACGATGTCTATTTATTTACCTATTTCGTGATTTCCTAAAGGTAAGCCCGCTGGCTGCCCTCTTCTCCAGGCTGCCCGCTCCAGCCTCTGCAGTTACGCCCGATGCCAGAAGCGGTTAGCAGACATTTTCAGGACAGACAGATGACGGCAAAAAGGATGTCCCAGACTGGACTTTCAGATACATGAGGATGTCTCTTTTGGGAAACGATGCTTTGTTCTTAATTTCCATCAAATAGAACTGGTTTCCATGGGTTTTCTTTTCTCCCTCCAAAATAGAACTTCTAACGGGAAAATGTTACACACTAGAGTGTGTTCCTGAATGCCAACCCAAAGGATTAAGTGTGAGAGTTTCAGAAAACCGTCTGACCTTTATTACAATGAGTAGTTTGTTTGATTACATCACATTAAAGTATAGTAAATCACTTTAAAAAAAAAAAAAGCCTCTTGTCTGCTCCTTTGAGACACCATCCCCTTGAGTAGTACAGGCTCACTTCAAACACAGGACCCTTCTGCCTTCACAGGCCAGCTAAGACTGCCACTGTTCTTTTCAATGTACTCTGACTATTTTAAATGTGACCAACCTGAGAAAAGGAACCGTCAATGAATTAGCATACATCACTCAAAAGCAAGTAATGGAAACTAACACAATGGATTATAACATTATGCAGATGCAAATGTATTCTTTATTACAGGATTTGGCTGACTGTGCAGAAGCTGTTTGCAGAGCATTGTGGGGTTTTGTGGTGGTGCCCCATTACTTATTGGAAATAAGGGTCTTGAAGTCAGGAAAGTAGAGCTGGCTTCAGGGGTGAATGGATGGATGGCTTTTATACACACGTGATGCTGGAGCATGGGTAGTGGTCAGATTTCTCAGCTAGAAGGTGTTGCATTAGAGAAGGAACTAAAGACATCTTCCAAGGATCCCACAGATGAGACATCAAGGTGAGCTGTTCAAATATGTTCTTGAGTATAAATTGGCTTGCATCATGAAGAGGAAGAGGAGGGAATATATGTGCTATGAATTTTATAAAAAGAGACTTAATACAAAATTAGGCAACAATGGCAGAAAAGCATCCATCATTTCTATTCATAAATTATCTTGCAAAACAAACATGTAAATGTTTGTAAAATACTGAGCTTGATAAAGAAAACCAGAGAAAAAATACTGGGGCAAACCTCAAGTGAGTACAGAAATAACTCGGAGAGCTAAAAAGGAAAGCTAGAAAGAGAGAGAGGCAGACAGACAGACAGACACAGAGAGAGAGAGAGAGAGAGAGACAGAGAGACAGAGAGACAGAGACAGAGACAGAGAGAGACAGAGAGACAGAGACAGAGAGACAGAGACAGAGAGACAGAGACAGAGACAGAGAGACAGAGACAGAGAGACAGAGACAGAGAGACAGAGACAGAGACAGAGAGATCAAATGCCAACCATTGATGTGTCCCTGAAATTACGAAGAGCCTGTTGACCTTCCCAAGGCATGTGTTAAGCAACCAAAACAAAAAATTTTTTTTTTAGTTCAAACCACTGTATTTTGAACAGAAAAATGAAAACAAGGTAAAACAAAAATGATTCAAGTCAGAAACAAACTGGCACTCATATTTTATGAACATGTAGTAGTACATAGAATAGGCATATTCCTTCAGTCTCATCCATGTTTTCTCATTGGCAAAGAGATGGAACATGGATGGCATTTCGAGGTGGCAGAAAGCTCGGATCTAGGGAACATGTGCTTGGTCTTGACAATGAACTGATAGGGAAATATTCTTATACTTAATTCATGCACACGGGATCTGGTGGTCAGGGCCCCAGACTGCTGCTCTTTGACCATCTCCTAGCCTTCAGCATCCACCACCTTCCCCCATACTCACCCCAAGCAGCCTCTGAGCAAGACTCTGCTCCTCCAGGGGTCTTACGAAGGGAAGTTTGCAAACCACAGGATGAAAGAAGGCATCACATTGGGTCTGATGTGCATAGCATCCATACTTTCCTAACGCTCACTGAAGTGACCTGATCTAATATAAAACATCTGTGTTAATTAGCTGGCTCTGCTTTAGACAGAAAAAAGCTGGCTTGGTGATCTGATTCCAGTGTCTTTGTCTCGGCCTCAACTGCCTTGCAGACACATTCTAGGCCCCACCTGAGCGATGGCTGCAGCTACCACAGCAGAGGTGGAGAGAGAAAGGAGTCTGTCTAGTGGATGGCTTCCTACTTGTCTCCCAGAGGTGTCAGGGAAGAGGTAGAGATGGTCTTGCTAGACCGAAGAAAAGTTTAAGCTTCAGGACCCTGAGTATCAATCATCAAACCACCGACTGGTCATAAGTCATTCTGCAAACACCCCCGGAACCTCACAGCTTACATGCTAAAAGGATCACGAAGAGGCTGGCACGTCCAAAAGAACTCAACTTTAGCTTTATATTGATTGATAACATGAAAGAAACAGTTTCCCACCAGCCACACCAGAGGGAAACCTGAACGACTTATGGATTCCTATAGAAATGGATATGACAGAATTGTGGCCATGTAAGGAACAGTTAGCCTGTGTGCAACCATCTACCCCTGAAAGGAGGGGAAAGGCCCTTCAAGAGGAACTCCAGGCAGGGAAGCAATACAAATTATATTGTTCTGAGTGTTTATTATGTCTTGTTTCTAGTATTGATTTACTTCATACAATTTAAAATGTGGTGTGATTTATTTTCTTGTTTTAAACAAATACTCATTTTTGTGCCTTTGTATTTGGCATTTTGTGATTTGCTTCTGTCTGTCTTGTCTGTCTGTCTGTTTATTTGTTTTGAGACAGAGTCTCTTTATATAGTGCTGGCTGTCCTAGAACTCACTACATAGACCAGGCTGGCCTTGAACTCACAGAGATCCTCCTGCCTTTGTCTCTCAAGTGATGGCATTAAAGGTGTACACCATCACACCTTATCTGTTCATTTGTTTAATTTTGAGACAGGGACTTAACTATGTAGTTCAGGCTGACTCAGAATTCACTGTGTAACCCCGGCTAGGCTCAAACTTGGGATCCTCCTGCCTCAGCCACAGAAATGCTGGAGAGCTGGGATTAGAAGAAGGTGCCACTACACATGGCTATATTTCCTCCCTCCTCCCTCCTTCCCTCCCTCCCTCCCTCCCTCCTTCCTTTTCTCTCTGTCTCTCTGTCTCTGTCTCTGTCTCTGTCTCTCTCTCTCTCTCTCTCTCTCTCTCTCTCTCTCGCTTTCTCTCGTTCTCTTTCTGTTCTAGAGACCAAATCCAGGGCCTCGTAAATGTTAGGTAAGCTCTCTACCACTGAGCCATGACCCAGCCATCTTTCTATTCTCTGTTTTGAGACAGGGTTCCATTAAGTTGCACAGGCTGGCCTTAAACTCACCACACAGCTCAAGCATGGCTACCCTCTTGTCTTATCCTGCTAAGTAGCTGTGACTGTAGACCTGCACCACCAGGCCCAGCTGTCTGCTTTTTTTAAATGATTGTGCCCAACATTATATAAGCCCCAGGCCTTGCAAAGCCTGTGGTCTGCCATGACACCCATAAGCAGGTCACAACCAATTCTTAGTGTTATCCTACTCTGCCAGATCTTACCGAAGTCATATACACAAAGTTGGTGGGGAAAACCCCCGATGGATGGAAAAGTCTAGAAAACAAGATTTAGACCACATTCACATCAAAGGTCAAGCCATGCCCCCTCCTCTCGGGTCAGCTAGATGCTGTGATGTCCAGTTCTCACCACGGACTTAGAAGACTATAGCCATCACAAGAGCCCTGCCTTCAACTGTGGGACGAATCACAAACTGGCGAGACAAGCATGAAAGACCCTGAGTTGCTCAAGAAACAGAGGAGGCACCTGGGAAAGAGCCTGCCCTAAGAGAAGCAGTCGCCTCACTCCATCCTACATCCTTATTTTCGTGGAAAGAAAAGTGTGGATGCTGCAGAGTGTTTGTCAGTGACTTTTGTTTTTGTTTCATGGACAAAATATCCACACCGTCCCTCACCCTGAGTCCATTCAAAGAAAAGACCACATCCCTGAGGTTCTAAGAAGGCAACCTCGCATAGGACAAGCATAGGTTAAGGTGAACTTGACCCAAGAGAGCACCACATACAAGGACCTGTGTGCAGAGAAAGGCGAAATCCAAAGAATTCGTGTACCAGGACTGTGGGCTACGGCAATGTGGGAGGCTGTAGGGCATTCATGCAGTCTCCATGGCACTTCTAAAGTTGTGCTGTGTGCCCCCCACCCCCCACCAGCCTCTCATGGTGGCTCTGCTCCGTCCGCTGCATCACTATTCAAGATTATTTCATCCCAAATCAGATCATCAGCAGGCCCAGCAAAGGAAAGGGTGGTGATGCTGGACGGCCCTCTGCCCCGCCTACCACCTTTTCCTCTCCCAGGACTGTATTTTCTTTTTCAGAGTTGCTCCTAAAGTGAATTTGATGACTTTCCCAGATGTCTGGCAACCACACAGGCCTGCAAACACTGGGAAAATTCAAGTGAATTCTCATGCACACTGGAGAGGTTAGGCATGACAACAGGAAGTCAGGGGATCGCGCAGGAGATTGACAAGCCCTAGCTACTTTAGGACGATGGCAAGCTAAAATGCTCCACCCTTCTGCTTCTCTGCCGAATATTGTTACTGTTGAAGAGAATGTGTACCAGAATATAGCACAGTCTTTTTAAAGATCGTGACCTCCTGAGCACGGGATTCTGGGGGAAAAGCTTGGGAGGGACAGGCAGAAGAACACTCCCAGAAATCAGAGAAGTCAGCCTCCTTGGAGAAAATGACTCAGCAAGCCATGTTGTCCTCACACACAACCAGGCTCACATATCTTGTTAAAGCAACCCAACAAATATGGCATGGTATGGCTCCATGATTCTAGACCCAGCCCAAAGCAGATATGAAGAATGAAGACCCCAGCTTGTCCTGAAGTCCTCTACTACATTCTGCCCACAGGCTCCACCTCCTGATTTCTTGGGTTTCTTCACCTATACAAGCTCCCGCTGTCTCCATAGACCTTGCCCTCCATTGCTGCCCTAAGTTTTCCTCTGGGCCATGCCACATCTGAGGAGGGATGGACACCAAAGAGTCAAACAATTTGTCGTTCGGATCATGGAATCTGAATCCCGGTTGCATGTGAGAATTACCTGAGGCGCTTTGTGAACGAACACACCCCGTGGGAAGGCTGGGGAGATTTCTCAGTTGGTAAAGCACAGGGCTTGAGTTTGATCCCCAACACCCACATGAACAGCCAGGGGGATCCCAGCGTTGGAGAGATGGAGACCAGCAGATCCCTGGGGCTCACGGGCCAACCAGGCTAGTGAACAACAGATACACAAGTTTAAAAATAAAAAAAAAACAAGGCCCACGACACCCATGACAAGCTCCTGCTTCAGACCAAACAATTCAGATCTCAAACTGGAACTCCGGCAATTTTTAAGGGCCCATACAGGGGCCGGGGAGACGGCCTGGTGGTTAAAAGCACTTGCTGTTCTTCCAGAGGACCTCCGTTCAGCCCCAGCACCCACCCACATGGTGACTCACAACCATCTTGAACTCCAGTTACAGGAGGCTCTGATGCTCTCTCCCGGCCTCCATGAGCACCAGGCATGCATGTAGTGCATATACATACATGCAGGGAGAATATGCACATAAAATAAATGACTTGAAAAAAAAAATGATGCAAAGCATTAGTATTGCCCTTTCCCCAACTTAGAGTTAAATCAGTGATTCCAAAACTTCCCTCAAATTCAATTCCTTTTCCTTCAATGCCAGGCTCCCAAATTCTGGGCCTATTTTGGGAAAGCTTTTTAAAAATATCTAGCTCCTAGACTTCAAGTTGAATTAACTAAATCAAAGTTCCGGGGTGGGGGGTGGGGGTGGGTGGGACCAGGCCTCACTTCTAAATGTTTAGCCAAACTGGGAAACAATGAGTTAACTATAGTAATCTCACCCACGTGGTGGAATCTGGGGGGGGGTGGGGGGAAGGGACTTGAAAGACAGGACGGCTCCTAAGCCAGGCACAAGAAATCAACAGAGTTTGGCTAGAGCCTGGTTAGCGGTATTAACAAATCTAAAGATAGAACATGTCGACCACAACGGGATGTCTGCGTGGAACAGGGAAAGTGGGGGTCAGAGAGGAAGGGCTAGCAAGGGGGGCGGGGCGGGGATGTGCGAGACACCTCTCCCAGGAACAGCCCGTTCTATCTGTTTGGCAGGTTTACCCCCAAGGGAGACAGGCAGCCATGAGCTGGAGGATGCGGACACCCTTTGACATTAGCGTCTACGCCCTGGCACCGCCCGGCCAGGCTGTGCACCCCAGCCGCCTTCTCATCGCCATTTGTCTTCCTACTCGGTTTCCTCGTTAGTCAAGGGGACACAGGTGTCCACTCTGCTGAAAAGTTCTCGTTTCGTGCCGCGAACTACTCAGTTTGGTTTATGTGGCAGTCGTCTCGTGGGAGCTTGAGCGACCGTGCATCTGCCACGGAGAGACTGAGCCGGTCTCCTGACTTGATAAAGTCTGGTTCCCAAGCTTTCAAATCTGTTTCGCCACGCTATCGCCACATCCAGATTCCCAGGACTTAGTATGGAGCCCTTCTATACGCGGTGGGAACCTCCGGCGGGGAGCAGTCAGTGTTCTATTCTGCGAGCCCAGCCGCTGGCTTAGTTCTAGGATTTAAGAATGACAAGTCTACACGTTTACATCCATGTCAGTGGCACTGCCCTTTCTGCATAAGTCTAAGTGCCGGGAAAGAGTTCTGGAAGCCCCTGTGGGGTTAGTCTTACAGATATACGGTCTTAGGAATACAGGGGTCCTGGGAAGGGATTGATATGCCTGGATTAGAAGAGAGGAGTGAGTTTGAGATACTAACCTTTTGCCAGTCGGCACAGGAAGCATTTTCAGTATTTTAAGGGTAAATAGACCTAACCTAGCCCATGCTTCTGCACAACATCCCACTCGCCGCCGTTCTGGTTTTAGGTAACAAGAGTTGGTTAATTAAATCATGCATTTCCATGGCTGGTGGTGGCATTCCTCCACCAGCTCCCTCCACAAATCACCCAAGATTCTCCTTTCCCGGACTTTGAGGTCACACTCGTGAGAGACAAAACATGCTTGACCTTCAGCCATATACCCTGGGGAGCTGGCTGGTTCTGGTCGCTGGGGTCCCAAGGGATGGCAAGGGAAAGTGACGGGGCCTCTGTGAAGGATGAGTCTGCTTTGGTGTTTCACGTCCAAAGAAGTAAGACGGAAGTCTTCTGCCACTGATGAAATCCAGGTTCTGCAGCCATATTCTAATAGGAGGCCCCACCCACTGCTCTAATATTTATGACAAGGCAGCCCCATGCGATGAGAACAAACCTCTCTGATGTCCTCTAACGTGGGGTCTCCCACCATTGACGGTCTCAGAACTGCCTCATCAGCGTTTGCCGTTAGCTCTCCTGCGTGGAATATTCTACGGCAGTGGCTGAGGACTCTGTCACCCGGTGAGAGCACTGAAGAATGCTTGTTTACTCAGTCACCAACACCTTGTCGTTCTGGCACGGGCTCTCCGAGGTGTGTTAAGGAGATGTGACCCATCAAACGTCTATCTGGGTCTAAGGCAGTGTGGTTCTCAACCTTCCTAACGCGGTGACCCTCTAATACAGTTCGTCGTGCTGTGGTGACTTCCAACCATACGGTCATTTTTGCTGCTGCTTCATAACTGCAATTTTGCTACTGGTATGAATCGTAATATAAATATCTGCTATGCCACTTCAATGGGGTCACGACCCACAGGTTGGGAAGCATTGATCTAAAGCGTTCGCTGTTGGAAAAGTAGCGTTACTGTGAACTAGGATGTACACCAGCTCGTGGTTCATCATGCCACCCACAGTTCGGGGGTTCTAGACCTTTCCCCCATGTCTTACTCCCCTCTTGTTCCTCACGGTTACATTTTATGATGATGTGTGTCCTCGTTCTGCTGGAAACCCTCTTAAGAGATGTACATTAGAGGTTGTTGCGCCTCTCAAAATCATTTATGCTCTCAGTGATCCATGAATCATTCCATAGCATCTGGGAACATAGGGTTAGGACGAGGTTTTCCCAGTAATGGAGAAAATGTCTAAACAACGGATAGGTATTTGTCGTATTACCTAAAACAATGTGAACAGCCACTACAGCAAAAAACAAAAACAAAACAAAACAACAAAACAAAAAACACTTGCTTCCAGCTTACTATTTTGGTGTCATCTTGCAGGCACTGTGGAAAGCTCCTGGCTGAGGAACAACAGAAAGAATTTCACTACCCAAAAGGAAAAAAATCTATCATCTCTTGTGCATCCCCAGTGTAAACATCATGTGAACTCTGGCTGCCAGCACCCCCAACCCTCCCCCCCTTCCTGCCAGCTGGTTCAAGGGGCAGAAGTGAGAATGTTAATAAACATTCTAATGAAAGGAAGCGGTTGGGTGGTAATTAACATACGCCATTAGTGTCTGTCCCTTCAGCCAGACGCGGAAGACAGGCGGAAACCATACATACAAATGAGTGTCTGCTGTCCCCAAGGCTGTGTGGGGACGGGAGTGGTGCCCTGTCATTGCGAGGTGCTGGGGGTGACAAGGGTTTTAAGTCACAAGGCCACTTAGCAACAACCCAGGGAAGACTTGTATGTCCCACAACTGTATGATGACAACATATTTTCACCCATTTAGTTTTCTCTTCAAAACAAAACATTTTATTTTTATTTATTTATTTATTTTGAGTTGGGGCCTTGTTATGTAGCCCCTAAGACTGGCTTAGAACTGATCCTCCTGCCTCAGCTTCCTGAGTGCTGGGACTATACATCTAGCTTAAGTGTGTGTGTGTGTGTGTGTGTGTGTGTGTGTGTCTGTGTCTGTGTGTTACTGGGGATTGAATCCAGGGGGCCACTCTATACTGCAGAGCTATATCCCCAGTCCTCAGTTTAGTTTTTAAGAAAAATACCAACAGTCATTTTCCTTTCACATTTAATCAACGGGTACAAGACTGTAACTTAGCTCGTCTTTCCCCCTTTCTGAAACAGGGTCCCATATAGCCCAGGCTAGCCTCAAAATCCCTATGTATTAGAGGACAGCTCTCACTTTCTCTTCCTCTTGCTTCATCTCCCCGGTGCTGATACCACATAGTGCACTGCTGTGCCCAGTTTATGAAGTTCTGGGGATTGAACTTATGGCTTCCCACACTCCAGACAAGCGCTTCATGAAGCTACACCCCGGGCTGGGATTTTTTCCTAATGTTTCCAGGGCTAGAGAATAGGACATAGTGGTATACGTCCTCTGCTAGGCACATGTCTCAAGCTTTAGAATCTCCTCTCTGTAAGAATGCAGATCTTACTAATTGCTCAGAAAATGCTCTGCCTCACAACACAGTGGAAGGGGAAATGCAGAGATGGAGGTTTCTGTGGTACTTTTTTTTGCCAGTGAGAAACAGAGGCCCAGAAAGATGAACCGATGTCCTAAACCAGGCCTGGCATGCTGACCCTCGGTCAAGCTGTCACGCACTGCTCTAGGTCACACCGGACATCACTTGCTTCTCTCTGCCTTTGACCACGATCCGAGTGACTGATCTCACGGGACTTTGGTGAAAAAGAAGGAAGCATGGGAAAGAGACGTCATGTGGGCCCCTCTACGCGTACTGACCCCCTGGGATCACATAGATTTAGGAAGAAACGACTCTTTTCAGAGGAACCAGAAGCACTGAAACGTGGAGCCATTTGCCTGTGAGACACCATGAGAAGTTAAAACCCGAAAACCTTGCAAGAACAAGGAATTCACACGGAAAGAACGGATTCAGAAATCAGAGAGATTACAGTAAAATACAAGTTGACAAGGAAGTTCAATGCCACAGTGTGTAGGCAGAAGCCTCCAGGAGGGTCTCGGGTGTAATTTAACAAATAGTTTCCCTGTTGTAATTTGAGTGACTGCCTTTGGGCATCCGTGGGGGGGTGGGGGGGTGGTAAAATTGGCGGAAGTTTCTCTTCATACTGTAGTTGAAGAAAGAGAAAACTGTAGAGAAATTAGTTCAACCTACTTATCAAAAAGTTCAAGCATTGCCCAAGCTTTTCTGAAAGTTAACACACTCGTGTTTGGTGTGTGACATCCGATCACTAAACACACGCGTCTCCTCTCTAGCAGGCGGCTCATCTCCCGGCCATCGCTGCAGGATAATGAAAGTTACTCCACGTGGGGACAGATGAAAACAGCTTCTGTGGAGATCCTAGGGGTGGAGAATGGGGAGATGACTCGGCTGGCGACTGCACTAGCTGTGTATGCAGAAGGACTGAGTCCCACCTCTGTGCTTGCTAGCCTGGAGTGTGCAGGGCAGCCCAGAAGCAAGAGAGAGAGAGACCCTGCCTTGACAAGGCGGAAGGCAAGACTAACTCTCAAAAGTCATCACTCCCTCTCATATGCGCACTCACATCTCTTTATCTCCTCCCTGCCCCCCAGGTTAATTAATCAATGAATTGAAATGAGCATCTCGCGGGTGGAGATGTGGCTGTTGCTGTACTTGCCAGTTGGTCAGGTCCCACGGCAAGCTTGGTACCCAGGAGGTAATCGTTTTTTTTTCTGCTTTGGCAGAAGGGACAAAAGGAAGACCAAAGGACTGAAAGTTACTCTTGTAGTGTAAATTTGTGGGTTTAACTCTGTGCTGCTTTGGGGAGATGACATGTACCCACCAAAGGTTGATGGACCAGAAAACATAAATGAAGCGTAGCTAATAAGGTCATATGGTTCAATGCTCTGGTTTAGCCGAAACTGAGAGGTGAAGCCAGCCAGCTCTACACTTGCCTTAGTCAGGATGTCTATTGCTGTGATGAAACACCAGGACCAAAAGCAACTTATGGAGGAAAGGGTTTATTTGGCTTACACTTCCACAGCACTGTTCATCACTGAAGGAAGTCAGGACGGAACTCAAGCAGGGCAGGGACCTGGAGGCAGGAGCTGATGCAGAGGCCACAGAGGGGTATTGCTTACTGGCTTGTTCCTCAAGACTTAGCCGGCTTTCTTATAGAACCCAGGACCACCAACACAGTGTTGGCCCCACCCACAGTAGGCTGGGCCTTCTCCCATCAATCACTATTTAAGAAAACCCCCTAGAGACTTACCTACAGCCTGATCTTATGCAGGCATTTTCTCAATTGAGGTTCTCTCCTCTCAGATGACTATAGCTTGTGTCAAGTTGACATGAAACTAGCCAGAACAATACCACACACACACACACACACACACACACACACACACACAGAGAGAGAGAGAGAGAGAGAGAGAGAGAGAGAGAGAGAGAAAGAGAGAGAGAGAGAATAACAACAGCAAAAAAAAAAAATCCCCGTCTGAGCAGAAACTATTTCAGAGTCAATAGACTAGCCGCAGAGCAAGAGGGAAGATGAATGGAGACATTACCATCTGTCCTCACGTAGAAGCTTCGGTGGCAGCAGGTGATCGCACAAGACTTGTTCCTGGCATATTGTTCACACGGGGTTAGAGATGACACACTCCATTGTCTCTGCTCATTTTCTGTTGCTGAATAACTGAATACCACAGGCTAGGTCATTCATCAAGAACGGAGTTTTATTTTGAACCCCTAGAAGCGGGGAAATCCAGGCGCACGGTGCCAACCCCTGTGCAGCATCTGATGAGGACCTTCTCATTTGTGGGGGACGGTGCAGAGTTCTGGGGTGGCACAGGACAGATGTGGTGAGACAGAGCAAGCTTGCTGCTTCTGCTTCTTTTTTCTCATTTTACTTTTTATAACATCATTTTTTTCAATCAGAAGGCCTCCTCATGACGTCATCCAACCTTAATTGCCTCCCAAGGGCACACCACCAAATGCTCTTCACAGATGATTGTCAAGCTGCTTGCAAGTTGTGTGGAGAGCTTCCTGAGATGTCAACTGTGCCAGGACAGGCTTTTCAGCGACACAGCTGCTTGAGACCTCCCTGCTCCCCTAAGTATCCCCTCATCCATGCTTGACAACCTCAATAAAAACTCATTGGTCCACCAAGTCGGAGTGTGGTGCGGTTACTACTTTGGTCTGTCCTTGTGCTGGATGGTGACAACTTGACACAAACTAAAGGCATCTGAGAGGAGGGAGCCTCAACTGAGAGAATGCCTGCATCAGATCGGGCTGGAGAAAAGCCTGTGGGGTATTTTCTTCATTAGTGATCCGTGGGGGAGGGCGTAGCGCTCCCGCTACTACCCGTTCACGGTGTCCGAAACAGAGACAAGACAGCGGGTCATTCGTCCCAGTAGAATGCCCTTTATTGAAGGAGGGAAGATACCTTAAATACAGGCTTACAGCACAGTGGGAGAACCCCGGAGGGCAGAAGTTCACTACAGATGTTTTACATTGTTGCTTCCTAGCTGTTTACACCAACATGCAGGATACACAAACCAGGAACCTCCGGTAAATTGCTCAGGAGGAAGGAAACCGGCAGGGAATTAGCATAGGGAGGACACCTGATCAAGGTCAGCAAGCAAGGCAACAGCTCCCCAAGGAACGGGGGTGGGAGGTGGGGGTTCAGGGCCCAGACTATTGTGGGTGGTGCCATCCCTGGTGGTCCTGGGTTCTATAAGAAAGCAGGCTGAGCAAGCCATGAGGAGCAAGCCAGTAAGCAGCACCCCTCCATGGCCTCTGCATCAGCTCCTGCCTCCAGACCAAGGGGCTGAGCTGCAAAGACTTTCTGAGCAGAAATGCTGGAAGAAGCAGAGACCAACCCAGCTGCCTGGAAGAGGTTTGGACCAACTGAGGCACCAGGAAAGGACGTTCTCCAATCTGCTGAGCTGCCTGCAGCCTGTGCAGTGTGCTCTGGGTTCCCAGCTTTGTGAGCTGTCACTCATGCTGGGGTGGGCTTTGGTGATGCAGCTGCCTTTGAGTCATTTCTGCTCCTGCAAGTGACCCCTCACCCATGTTCCTATAAGTAATCCCAATAAAACTCACTGCTTCACCAAACTGGACTTTGGTGGTATCCGTACTTTGGTCTGTTATGGATCCATACCTGGGGTGAGTAGATGTTCATGTTGTATCCCCCAGGAAAAGTTTTGTCATATCTCACACACATACACACACACACATATACACACATACACACACATACACATACACACATACACACACACATACACACACATACACATACACACACATACACACACACATACACACATACACACACACATACACACACACACACACACACACACACACACACACACACACTGTGGAGAATATTTACCAATGTCTGTGGTGATAGATTGTGTACCCTAATAAAATTTGCCTGAAGATCAGAGGACAGAACAAGCCACTCAATTACACATAGAGGCCAGGCAGTGGTGGCACACACCTTTAATCCCAGCACTTGAGATCTCATGCCTATGCTTGGGAAGCACACATGCCTTTAATCCCAGCACTAGAGAGATTGAGACAGGAAGTGATATGGCTGGGTGGAGGAAGGTATATAAGGCATGAGGAGACAGGAACTAGAAGTCTTTTCAGGCTGAGGAGTCCTAGAGGTAAGATGTGGCAGTGGCTTGTTCCTTTGTCTCTCTGATCTTTCAGCATTTACCCCCAATATCTAGCTCTGGGTTGTTGTTTTTTTGTTTGTTCGTTTGTTTGTGTTTTTTTGTTTTATTTTAGAATTCGTGTTATAAATTTCTGGTCACATTCTGGGTTGTCACAACTTAGAAGAAGAATGCTACTGGCATCTTGTGGGTACAGGACCAGGGTGCTGCTGAACTTGCTACATACACTGCACAGTTCAATCCTCAACAACAAATTGTGCAGCATGAAATACCCATGGTGGCAGGTAAAGAAGTCCCGATCTCTCTGGATACGTTATTTTAGAACAAACCTGCATGTGTCTGTTTTGGTACCCAGGATGAACCTAGTATAAAGAGCTCACTCTAACCTTCTTCTTTTGCTGTTTTGTGGGTCCCGTGGTCTAAAATATGCTTACTATTTGTTCAGCCACGGTATACAGGAAAAGTAGTTTCAAAATTGTTGACCCAAACCCTGTTTTAAGCTCTGTGTCTCTAAAGACTGGCAGTTCTGAGTGTTTTCTGTATTCTTTTTATTTTTATGTATATTGATTTTTTTGGGGGGCGGTCAGTGCGTTTTGTTTATTTGTTTTGTTTTTGTCTGCATGTATATATGTCTACTACATGCATACCTGGTACTTGTAGAAGGCCAGAAGAGGGCATCAGATTTTCCGGGACTGGAATTACAAACAGCTGTAAGTTGCCTGTGGGTGCTGGGAATTTTTTTTTTTTTTTTTTTTTTTGGCTTTTCGAGACAGGGTTTCTCTGTGTAGCTTTGCGCCTTTTTCCTGGAACTCACTTGGTAGCCCAGGCTGGCCTTGAACTCACAGAGATCCGCCTGCCTCTGCCTCCCGAGTGCTGGGATTAAAGGCGTGCGCCACCACCGCCCGGCGGGTGGGTGCTGGGAATTGAACCTCTGAAAGACAGCAAACATTCTTGACCACTGAACTATTTCTCCAGCCCTGTTTTTTTATATTTTAAAAAAAAATGATTCTAGAAAAAGTGTTATTTATTATTTATTTATTTATTTATTTATTTGTGTATGTATGTACACCATGTGGTACAGTCCTAGTGACCCCTGAAGGTCAGAAGAGTGCATCTGTTCCCCTAGAACTGGAGTTATAGGTGGATTTGAACCACCGTGTGAGTGTTAGAAATGGAATCCTGGTCCTCTGCAAGATCAACAAATGCTCTTAACCACTGACTCATCTATTTAGTATATTTTAATTTTTAAAAATTAAGAAAAAAGAAGGTGGCAATTAGAGGCTCACCGAGATCATGAGAAGTAGAAGCTCTAAGTTCTTTAATGCCAGAACTTATTTCCAGTTCTTATTCATTAGCTTTGTGAATTTGGAGACATAATTGAGTAATCATTTCTTTTTTTAATTTGCCTCTCTTGAGAAGCTCTCTCCAAAGTGTTTTAATTGCTCATCCTATCAGTAAAAAAAATAATCCATGCCTATCAGCTCAAGAAACGCTGGCCTCAAGACGTGCTCCCTGGTTCAATAGCAGCATGACTGTTATTGGTGGTGACCAACCGCTTTCTGATTGGATCATAGGTCCTGGGGTAGGTCATAGGACCTACCATAGGTCATAGGTAGACAGGGGAAGACTAGTACTATTGTTTTGCTAAATGCTCGTGTTGTCAAACTACCCACTAAATAGTTATTTCTATAACTATAGATTAGTCCTATGCCCAACCTTCATCAGAGAGACCTCTTACTGCAGCAGGAAGCAATTAATGCAGAAACCCTTGACCTGGCTGCAGTTGTGGTTATCTGCGGAAGACCCACACAAGACTGGACCTGTCAACTTGTTATTGCAGATGGAGGAGGGGCCCAGGAGGCCTCACCCCTCCCTGGGGGACTGTTGACAGTTGATGACTCTTTGAGGTGGTGGCCTTTTCTTCAGTGATGCAGCCATTGGTTCTTCCTGCCACCCATCCTTGGGCAAAAACAAACAAACAAACAAACAAACAAACAACAACAAAAACAACAAAAAAACACCAATTAAACTCAATGGGTCACCCAAAAAACAGATACAAAAGCAGGACAGGGATTTGTTAAGTAGAGGATACAGTGAGAGAGAGAGGGGGAGGAGAGAGGGGGATGAGGTAAAAACAACTAAAATTCATGATATAAATGAAAATATTTCAAAAAATAGGAATTTCAGAGGGATTAGATGAAGGCAGAGTTACCATTACTCTGTTCTCGTTGATAGTTTTAGTTGAGACCACGTGACACACTAAATCATCCTCCTTTTTACCTCATGCGACAAGATATATAGAGGTGTCTGCTGTGCTCTTAACTCACGTTTGTGCTCTGTTGTTGGCTTGATTTTCTGATCTCGTTAGGGAAGTTTTTTTGTCATTGAGTCCTTCCCGTCAAATTTAATTTTTACGAAAATTTCAATTATCAACCCCATCAATCCATATGACCTGCCACATGTACACTGTATTATGCCCCAATATCCTAAAAATGATACTTAAAAATTATACGAATTATACTAATGCCATTAATGTCTCCAAATGGTGGCCCTCCTGGGCCTTCTTACTCTATTCCGGGTTACCCCAGAGAGACTGCTGTTAAGTGTTAGTAATGCTTAATGTGTGGCTATTGTAGCTCAAAAGAAACTTGGCATATCTTCTTGGTGGTCATAAAGGTGGCCTTGCCTATGCACCAGGTACCTATGGTGCCCAGCAGTGGCTTGTCTTTTCATGTATCTGATTTTCACCAAAGGGAAACCTGGGAGTCGATCACATGAGTCCCATTGAACATAATGGGTTATTCAGTAATTATATATATATATATATATATATATATATATATATATATATATATATATATATATACACATACATATATATATATATATACATACATACATATATATATATCTCCTTTAAGAAAAGTCATCTTGGCATCTGTCTGTTGTTTGTGCTGCAGGACCTGAGAGAATCTAGAAGCATCGGACGATAGCCAAATCCAGGAAAGGCAGTCCGATTCTGCACAGAAGACTGGAGTATCTGGTTCCCCTTTGTTGTTGCTGCTGTCTTTAGTTTCTTTCACTTTGTTTGTTTGCTCGTTGTGGTCTTTCCTGACTTTGTTTTGGTAAAGGGGCTCCAAATCCAGGGGTTTGCACTTGTTAGCAAACCACTGGACTCAAGGTGGGCTTAAGCGCTTACCACTGGGCTGCATCCTCAACCCCTATCACTACTTCTGAACACAGCCCCTTGCCTGCTCTACCTGGGTCAGTCCCAGGATGCACGGGAGGAAGCCGCTCTGTTGGAATCATGAGCCAACTTACCAGACAGGTCTCAAACCCACTCAGAGAGTTCCTCTCTGGATTCTCTTTCCCATCTGAGCGTGTCTAAGTTATTTTAGCCAGTTTTCTCCAGAAGAAACTAGCTTCAGGTTCCCACAATGGAGCACAGCCCGGCAATCACAGGGGCAGCCTCCTGAGAGCCGGCACCAGCAGCCAGCAGCCTCCAGCCCCCAACACAAGAGCTTTAGATGGCAGTGAGTCAATTCCAGGAATGTAGTGGGTTCTCCATTGAGCCTCAAGTGAGTGACCATCAGCAGCAGTGAGTGCTGGCGCTCCTGTTCCACCTCGTTTGAAGTACGGTGCTGTGACTAAGTAGGAACAGACCCGAGGAAAGAGCCTACCAGCTTGAATTCATCTGCGAGTCCCAGAACCAGCTACACACCCAGCACCGCTTTAAGACCCGGCCATCCATGATGCTATAAGAGCATAACACTACACAGTCTGCTACCTACAGTCATAGTACTGTAGTTATGGACACAGACAGTCTACTATGGACCATTGCCTGGCTTCACTGGGCATCATCTCGTCAAGCTGAAGCTTAAAAGACATCAAGCCCTAAGGTGGAAGTAAAAGAAACACGCAATTAAGAACCTATTGTCTCAGTTAGTTTTCTGTTACTGTGAACCCTAACTAGACACTTGAGGGACAACGGCTTATTTTGTCCTAAAGTTCCAGATGGGGATATGGTCTGTCACAGCACGGAAGGCATGGGGGCGGGAGCATAAGGCTACCCTATCACACTGACAGTGAGGTGGGAGGGGCAGAGACAGGAAACAGGAAGTACAGGCCCCCGTAAAAGCTCAGTGCCCAGCCCCAGTGACTTACTTCCTCTAGCGAGGTTCCGCCTCCGGAAAGTGCCACAACTTTCCCAGACAGCGCCACCAGCTGGGGACAACGCATTCAAACCCATAAGCCTACTGGGGACGTTTGACCTTCAAATCCCATGGCAATCATGCTTTAAATTCTTCAAGAAATGTGTAACCGAGAGAGCTGGGGATCCAGTTCAGTGGTGTGACACTCGCCTAGCACGCACCAGACTCTAGGTTCAATCTGTAGTCCCTCCAGAAGCAAAGAATAAGAGGTAAATGACTCAGAGGAAAGGAAGTTTTGAGCATCGAAGTGGCTCACATCTACTACAGCTTGGTAGACACTGGGAGCCGTCAGTGAACAAACACATTGTAAATAATAACTTTAAAAGTAGGAAATTCTTGTACATCATTGCACTTCAATTCAAAGTATGGCAGAGCATATAAGAAGTCTTCCTTGTTTAGCCCCGTCTCTCATCCACCCAGTTCTTCTCAGCTCGGAAAGATGATACTTCATTGAGTGACAAGTATGTGGATTATGGGTGAGTTAGTTTGGTTTTTAAGGGCAATAGTCCAAGAACAAATCCCAGCAGAATGGGAAAAAAATGCTAAAGAAGCCTTTTTAAATGTCTTCTGTATGCCAGGCAGTGGTGGCACATGCCTTTAATCCCAGCACTCAGGAGGCAGAGGCAGGCAGATCTCTGTAAGTTCGAGGCCAGCCTGGTCTACATAGTGAGTTCCAGGACAGCCAAGGCTACACAGAGAGACCCCTGTCTGGAAAAAGCAAAACAAAAGTCTTCTGTGTTCCTGCACTAGAACCCCAGCAGCATCACTTCAGACGAAGAACAAGGGAAGAGAGGGAAAGAGGAAAGTACCAGGGCTGAGTAGAAGGGGATGACATTTCCCGCCTTCCCTGGAGTTTCATGACCATGTTGGAACCTCTTGACCATGAAGGCCTTCTCCTAAGTGTTGGAGCTCGGTATCTGGATTGACATAAATTGTCCAGTCATCTGGCCCTAATTCTGAGACCACATGAGACAGGGACTTCTCTGGGCACTGAAAAAAAAAAAAAAAAACCCCATCCATCTAAAGTAGATACTTCTAAACCATTAGCGTTTTCTTCTGACAGGCTTTTGGACTCTTCTAAGTCATTGGACAGCTTTGAAGTTCCAGGTTCCAAGAATATAGAAATTGTCAGTCGCATTTTGAGCAATAACCAGCAAGTCTCCTTTTCATAGAGACCAGGTAGCCATTGCTCACTTAGTGCCTGGCCTCTTGTGTTTCTTATTTCCTCTTATAATTTCAATAATTTTAAGCAATATCATGAAATAAAACTATTAATGCTTAGATTTTCATCTTAGAGATCATCTTTAACTTTAAGGCGGGGAGGCTGGGTGTGGCAGCACATACCTATAATCCCAGATCAGGCAGGAGGATCAAAGTTTGAGACCAACCTGGGATACATAGCGAGACCCTGCATAAATAAAAAAGTAAATTAATTACTTAAGTAAGGCAAGAAAGGAAGTGGTGTTTTCCTTGAGAAAGGCTATAATTATGCCTTTATAAATGAGTACTTAAAGTGTCACATCTTACCATCCAGCCTGGTTCATGAGTTCTTGTAGAGAAGTCACCATTTTATAACTACAAGTAATTCAGTGTAATTTAAGTAATAAATGGGCATGCCTTAAGCTCTTGGGGTTTCATGCCAGCAAACAAATGTCACAGAGACTCAAAACTCTCTGGTTCTTTAGATCAGTTCTCAGGAGGCAGTTTTTGGCTTCTAGGCTAGTATTTTATTTTCATCACGCCGTCATAACTTCTTCAGTGGAATCTGAAAGATCATGCCAAAGCTACATTGCCTATAGTTAAGAGTCAGAGAGGTCTATAATATTTGTTACCAAAAGGAAAAAAAAAAAAAAAGCTGCCCTTCGTTAATATGAAGTTACCACACTTTGTCTACTTTTTTACTTAAAACTTTTTTTCAAGTTTACTTATTTTTACATTATGAGCATTAGTGTTTTGCCTGCATGTCTTTGTGAGAGTGTTGGGTCCCCTGGAACTGGAGTTACAAACAGTTGTGAGCAGCCGTGTGGGTGCTGGGAGTTGAACCTGGGTCCTCTGAAAAAGCAGTTGGTGGTGTCTCTCCAGCCCTCTCTGTGCTTTTAAAATTTTAATATTGTCAATTCTGCTGGTTTCTTACTCCAGGAGATCTGCTCCATTCCCAGCCCCACACTCACCCCTGATGCTATACATCCTTCTCCATTTTCCTACCCACAGGTATTAGAGCAACGTCAACATTTAGTTGACATTATAGTGAACACACTGTTGACAGCTGAGCTGTGTAATAAACTACGATGACTTTGTGAGTTTGAACAGTGTCCTGGTGAGATGTATGTCAACTTGACACAGGCTAGAGTCATTCGGGAAGGGGAAACCTCAATTGAGAAAAATCCTCCAACAAGACTGGCCCAGGCAAGCCCATGGGGCAGTTTCTTGAATGATGATTGATGAGAAAGGGCCTGGCTCACTGTGGGTGGTGCCACCTCCCTGGGCAGGTGGTCCTGGGTGTCACAGAAAGCAAACTGAGCAAGCCATGGAGAGCAAGTTAGTAAGCAGCACTCCTCCATGGCCTCTGCTTCAGCGCCTGCCTCGAGTTCCTGCCTTGAGTTCCTGCTGAGATTTCCCTCTGTGATGGAGTGTGACCTGAGGCTTGTTAAACAGAAATAAACCCTTTCCTCCCCAAGCTGCTTTTGGTCTTGGTGTTTTATCACAGCAACAGAAAGCCCCAATTAAGACAGACAGCTGCTTGTTTGGGGGCCACATTCTCTGCAGAGTCAGTGACAATAGCAGCAAGGCATATCACTAACAGGTCTCCAAACTGCAGGGCTGCATGACTCTCTCGACCTCCACGGCCTTGGCATCCCAACAGTTTCATTCATCTTCTGGAAGACTTACAGTCTGGAACCTCTCCCGCACTGGGCAAGGAGAGGCAGCTCTCTGGAGGGATGGGGCTGCAGAAGGCGTCTTAGTCCTGTGTGAGCTGACTCCAGGCCCAGCCGTGGCTGTCAGCCTCGCTCGCCTCCCCAGAGGTCACTTGTGTTCCAGATTCCCAGGCCGGCTCTGGAGGCTAATGGAGTTGCTCCCAGCTTCACCCACTGTGGCCGAGGAGCCAGCCTCCCTGACTGGGCTTGGGAACCTCCCACAACCCCCCTACCAGCTGGTCTGCAAAATGTTGTTGCTGTGCTATTCAGATCACTTCATTAGTGTGTTCATATGTGACACTCACGTACCACCCTGCATGCCCTTTAAAAAAATCCTTCTGAATCCAGCCAGTTTTAAACTGAATGGTTTTTTTTTTTCAATATTTTATCTAATGGGAAGTACCTTAAACTATTATCTGCACACCAGTTATCGTTGTAGAGTCTTGACTTACATGTTTTAACTAATCCTAATCGGTAATATTAATAAAATCATGGTTATCTATCATGAGCTATTTATTCTAAAGTACTTTAGTAAATGTTAAAAAAATGCAATGTTCTATCAGTGATGATTACGGGGTGCATTTAGGAGAAAGTACAAAGTCGGACCATTGCAGGAGGAAGGTCCAGGCAGATGAACTGCTCTTCTGGTCTGGTCTAGCAAATGACAGATGGAGACATCCTTTTACTCTCATGGCTTCTGTCTCAGGATTTACCATGAAGCCATGCCAGCTCAACCCAGTATTCTGCCATCAGATCACCCACCCCCTAGTCGCAGACCTTGCTTGAACCTGGTGGCTGAGATACTCCCCACTTGAGGTCCAAATAGGGATATGCACTGATGGAAAGACAGAGAGGCTGGTATTCAGTCCCGCTCCCTGGCAAGAGCGGCAAACTTTCCACCGTGAGTTGCACAAGTCTACTCCAGCCACAGTGGTCAGGAAGGGCACCGGGGAAGCGCATGCTCTCTCTTTTGCTCTTGAGGGTGGTTGGGACCTCCGAGTCACAGACCTTGCACGGTTTTCCTACCAGAAAGCTGTGCTGATTGTAGACGACAGAATCCATTTGTAAACACAGTTTGTTCCAAACGCATCGTTTAAATAGAAACGGCTCTGTGCCAGCATTACTTCAAGCACAGGAATTCTCACACCGTTTGTCCTCACCAACAAATTCCACAGGACCAAATTTAGCTGGGTGAGACCAGCATGCTGCTGAAAATATATCCCCTGCTGTTTTATTTGGTATTGTTTAATAAAAGAGGAACAGATGCCAAACCACACACACACACACACACACACACACACACACACACACACACACACAAATGACAAAGGTCAGTATTTAAAGTCAGAGTAAAAGACACAAATTTGAAATGATAAAATCATTGAAATTGAATATTAGATTTCTATAGAGCTTCACCGATATGATATGTTTTGTAATACATATTTGCATGTAATAGACAATTTATACCATATATCAACCTAATTTCAAATAGTTTCTTCTACATTATAAGACAGAAATATTATAAAGTACTCCTTTACTTTTTCATATCTTTGTGCTGTTTTTATGCATTGGCTTTAGCATATGTTAATACTATAATACATTGCGATTCCTTTGAAATAAATTATTCATGTATTTACTATCCATGACATTGTTCAATCGTTTGCATAGGTCTTTTTCTGAAGTTATATCTTGCCTGAAAATTCCATTAATATTTCTTATATTTTTGGTTGTGAGCCTAGCCTTTAACGGCTGAGCCATCTCTCTAGCCCCATTAATATTTCTTATACTGCAAACAACTTGTGGTGAATTTGTTCAACTTTTATTTGAAATTTTACAATTTTGCTTTTATTTTTGAAACATATTTTTATTGAATGTCGAAGCTCACAATAGGCAGTTTTTCTCCGTTTACTTTGAAGATGATGGTCCATCATGACAATTTAAATGTGAAGGAAGGGTCTTAAAAAGTCTTATGCTTTGAAAGTTTGGTCCCTGCTAATGATCCCATCATGGAAGTTGTCAGATCACAAGAGCTCTGTCTGAATCAGAGGGTTAATCCCTTGGAATCATACTTTGATGTCCTCAGAGGTAGGGGCAATGGAGACTCGAAGGTCAGGCCTATTTGAAGGGAGTAGATCACTCTATTAGTTTGGTTTCTAGTGCAGTGATAAGACTATGACCAAAAACAGTTTGGGGACCAGTCTGTTTCAGCTCACAGTGTATAGTGTACAGTGCATCGTGAAATGAAGTCTGGGCAGGAACTCGAGGCAGGAACTGAAGCAGAGGGCACCGAGGAACACTGCTTTCTAGCTTGTTCACCACGGCTTGCCCAGCCTGCTTTCCTATACCACCCAGGCCCACCAGTCCAGTGTGTCCAACCATTCCCAGTGGGCCAGGCCCTCCCACATCAATCATTAATCAAAAAGAAAAAGCCATACAGGACTTGCCTACAGGCCAGTCTGATGGAGCCATTTTTTCAGTTGGGGTTCCTCTTCTCAGAAAACTCTAGCTTATGTCACATTGACACAAACAAACAAACAAACAACTAGTCACTGAGGTAGTTCACCCGAAGGGTAGGTCCTATCTCTGGCTCTTCTTGTCTGCTTCCTAGACACCATAAAGTAAGCAGCTTCCATCCACCATAATGTGGGGCCTTACTACAGGACCCGAAACCCAGAACTGAGCAAACACTGACTGAAACCTCTGAAATCCTGAGCCAAAATAAGTATCTCTTCCTTTAAACTCTATTTATCACAGTGACACACACACACACACACACACACACACACACACACACACACACACATGCACAGTCGTCTTCAGGACCAGCTCTTTTTGACAAGAAACCTTCTGTTCCTCCTCTGTGAGTCTCTCCTGTGGCTGCTCTGGAGATTGTCTTTCCCGTTGGCTTTCAGCGCCTTGGGACACTTTCCTTAAGAATTCCTCCGCTTGGCTTGTCCATCCCTTTGATGGTCGTCATGAAAGGGGAAGGATTTCAATCGATCATTTCTTCACGTATTTTCTCACCCTCCTCCCACACTCTTTTCTTCTCACTTGATTACTCCCATTCCACTGGCTCACGTGGGTGTGTGTGTGGGCGCCAACACTGCCAATTCTTTGTAGTCTGCTGTCTCGGTCTCTTTGCAGGTAGATGCTGTATTACACTGTCTTCATCGGACTTATCTCTCCGTTGTGGGATTTGATGAGCTACTTATTTGGTGTTTTTCATTGTGTATACTGGACTTTTCACCCTTCTATTTCAAGTGCTTCGTTTTTATACCGTTGGCTCCTCTTCTCACTGTGTTCCTAATTTCCTCCACTTTCTTACACATCGAGAGAATGTTTGAAGCAGACATTTCAGTATTAGCGTCTGCTAACTTATCCTTCCAGTCATTTCTTTCCCTCCACAATGTGAGTTCTGAGAATAGAACTCAGATCATCAGGCTTGGCTACAAGCATCTTTGCCTCTCCAGCCATCTCACTGGCCCTCCCTGACAATTTTTGACTAAGTGCCTGACATTATGATTCTGCTTTGTAGTTGCTGGATTTTGCTGTATTCCTTTGAATACTGTTGGGCTTCATTCTGCCACAGAATTAACGTCCTGGACATCAGTGGATCCTTTCAAGGCTCAATATTAAGTTTCTTCATGGTCAGTGGAGACTAACTAGTCCTTGGTTCAGAAATCATTAGCTGTACTACTATACTGAACTAAATAAGAAGAGTCTCCTTTGGAGGAAATTTAGCCAGATCTTTCTCCTTTGGCTGGTGGAATTATAAATTATCCGATGCCCACGTGAGCATAGATCAGGATTCAGCTAAGGATTCAAAGAGATCCTTCTGCAGCACTCTCCCTCCCCCGCTTCCTCCCTCTCTCACTCACTCTCTCACTCACTCTCTTTCTCACTCACTCACTCACTCTCTCACTCACTCTCACTCTCTCACTCACTCACTCTCTCACTCACTCACTCACTCACTCACTCACTCTCTGCAGCTCCATGGTTCTGGCGGCTTCAGCATTAACTTTAGCTGGATGTCTATATCCACCGAGTCCCAGCCTGACTGTGAGCTCTTGCTGCTCTTCCCTGGACTCCAGCCGGAAGCTGCCTTCAGGCCACAGGCTGGGCAACCACAGGGCTCACCTTTCCTCACCCTCATCTCGGTTCTGTGCTCCCTGGTGTATGTAATGTCTGAGAACTGCTGTTTTGTATATTTTATGCAGACTTTGAGCTGTTAAAGGCAGGAGGTTAAATCCATTTCGTTTATCCACCGAAACCAGATGCAGAAGTATTTTGATCCCCTACAATGAATGCTTGTGGTTGGGAGAAAAAAAAAAAAGACTTAAAAGAAATTTAGTATCTTCCAAACTGTTTCACCGGTTCATCTCCAGCTTCTAACCTCTAATGAAATGTGGTCGCTCTGCTCACTTGAATGTATTTTGGGGTTGCTGTGTATGTAATCTTTCCCTCCCTCCTTATATGTCTGTCTTTAGGATCACAAGCATAGAGTACTTTTCCTTTCTCATATTAACCAAGAACAGGCCACAAGAAGTATGTGATGATATATAAAACCTAATTTACATGCAGCATAAGTATGGCATGGATTAAAAAAATGGACACATACAGCTGGTTGCCAAGTGTTCACTTTTGTTAGTGTGATAAAATACCCTAATAAAAGCAACGGTTGGGGGTAGAGATATGGCTCAGTGGTTAAGAGCATTGGCTGTTCTTCCAGAGGACCCAGGTTCAACTCCCAGCATCCACGTGATGTCTCACAACTATATGTAGCACCAATGCCAGAGGATCCAATGACTTCTGGCCTCCACAGGCACCATGCATGCATGTGGTGCACAGATATATGGGCAGGCAAAAACTCCCGTACACATAAACATGAGTGAAAAACCAACTGGTTGTCCAATGCCAAATGGCCAGCTATGAAAGCATACATACAAGCAGCAGTCTACAGACTGAACAGGTTCTATTTTGGAATATATATGCATATATGAACACATATATGCGCGCAATAACAATTAGTGAAAACAGAGGCCATGAATTTGATGGGAAGTGAGAGGGATATGTGGAAGAGTTTGGAGGGAGGAAGGGGGAAGGAGAAATGTTGCAATTAAATGATAACCTCAAAACTTTAAAAAAAATCAATTTAGAGAAAAGGAAGTTTATTTTCTATTACAATTCCAGGCTGTGATCTATCGTTGTGGGGAAGTCAAGGCGGGAGCTTTAAATGGGTAGTCACATCACATTCAATCAGGAGTGGAGGGAAAAGAAGACAGACTCACTCACTCTCTTGCTCGATCAGCTCAACGCTCTCTCTTTACTCCTGTGTAGTTTAGCACCCCCTGATTAGGACCTGCTGCGGCCCACACTGGGCTGAGTCTTCCCGCACCCCTTATCGTATTAAGACCGTCCCCCACAGGCAGGCCCACAGGCCAACCCAATGAAGAGAATCACTCAATGGGACTGTATTCCCAGGTGACTCTAGGTCACATCATAGTGACCGTGAAAGCTAACCATCCCAGCCAGAGATGGGTTTTGTCTGCTCTGGATTCCTTTTTCCTCTTCCTAGACAATGCTTCAACTTAAAAACTGGACACATGATTTAGGCCAGAACTTGATGTTGCTGTTTCAGGAATGGGCAAGACTCCCTAGTACAGTGAGTGGGTTCACAACCTTCCTAATGCTGCGACCCTTTAATACAGTCCCTTACACTGTGGTGGTCCCCAACCACAAAATTATTTTTGTTGCTCCTTTATGGCTGTAATTTTGCTACTGTTATGAATTGTAATGTAAATATCTGTTTTCCAATGGTCTCAGGTGACCCCCTGAGAGAGGGTTGTTTGGGTCTTGAACCCACAGGTTGAGAACCACTGATCTCCTACCAGGCTGTTTCTGCTCCGTCTGTTGCTGTGGGGTTATGTAAGGGCTGGAGAGCTTGGTGGGCATTGCAGCTGCTGAGCAGAGTGTGAAGACAGAGACTGCCACACATTGCCCGACTGCATGACTTCCCAGCTTCGAGGCAGCCGCCTAGATTTAGATTTCCCAGGAGTCTTAAATATTTTGCTTAAATATGTTCACATTGGGTTTCTGTCACTGGTGGGTTTAGGACATCTTTTAACTTTGATCATCAATGGATAGGTGAGCTGTAAGGGTAAAGCGCCTGTCGGGATAAGTGGCAAGCACCCCGTTTCCCCTCAACGTGGGGGCTACCGCCATGTGTAAGAAGGGAGCAGGTGGGAGAGAGCAAGCCGAGCGGAGTCTCGGGGTAGGCGGCCCCAGGCAAAACCCAAGTCTGCAGTGTGGTGCTCTAACGTTAGCCCTCACCTGCAGACTGCGTGCGGTCACCGCTCGGTGCTGCCGAACGCTCCTCCTCGGTGGGAATTAGAGAATGGCGGAGCTACTTCATGCTGACTCAAATACAGACCCAGATGTCCCTTTCGGTGTCCCGGTAGTGTGACATTTCAGAACACTGCAGATGGGGCTGAGTGGCTATTCCCCATCTCCCGGGAGATCTGCTCTCGCGCCGGTTTGGAAGTTTCAATCCGTTCCTCCAGAGTATCAGCTCTGCCCTGAGCAGTGACAGGTAGCCGTGCACCGAGGTCACTTGGAGAGGGGAACGCCACACGGTATCGGAATGCTGATGTGTTTGCTAGGGAAGAGCTTTGGTGTCTGGTCTCTGCCCTCACCCCCATCTCCTGGTCGTCCTTTGCTAGAGATGCGGACTGCTGAAGAAATTCCTTGGGTTATTTCTAGAGAAGTCTCTGGGTTAAGGCAGTGGTGCCAAAGTTCTCCCACTTCTGATGTGCTCCTGAGGTGTCTCATGAAACTAAACCAAGGAGAAATCACCTTTCCTTTTGTAAGTGCTGCTAGGTGCTCAAACAAATACAGGGTTTTACGCCCGCCCGCCCGCCCGCACGCCCGCCCGCCCGCACGCCCGCCCGCCCGCACGCACGCATGCACGCACCTGTCAGTGCAAAATTAGACTGATATTCTTCGCTGTGTCAACTGCGCCGCCAAGTTGAAAGACGTGGTGAGGCCCCCATCACTGCTAGAGTGTGGCAAAACATGGGGGCTTTTGTTTTACGTTTTGCTTTAGTTAGACAGCGTCTCACTACCCAGCCCTGGAGCATGTGTGGTTATGCACATGCCAAGGCACACTCGTGGAGGTCAGAGGACAGCCCTGGGGAGTCAGTTAGTTCCCTCCATCTTCTTCTGGGGTCAGACTCAGGCTACCTTGCTGGTGCAGAGTACTTTCACCCAGCGAGCTTCTGTCAGCCCTCAAATATGTGTTTAAAGTAAACCTTGGGGCTGGGCGGTAGCTCAGTGGGAAAGGGCTTGTGTGAAAGTGTGAGAGCTGAGTTTGGAGCCACAGCACCCACGTAAAAGCAAGGTGTGGCAAGTCACATCTATGACCCCAGAGCTAGGGGAGAGAAACAGAAAGTTGATCGGTACACTTGCTGGCCAGTCAGCCTAGCTGAATCAGTGAGTTCCAGGTTCAAAGAGACTGTGTCTCAAAAAGCAAGGTGGAGTATCATTGAGGATTATGTTGACCACTGGTCTATACATACACACTTTCAAAAACACACACACAGGTCGCATACACACATATGCTACCCATACACACAAATAAGAAGTATAACTGAAAGAATTACTATTGCCGGGTGATGATGGTGCACACCTTTGATCCCAGCACTCAAGAGGCACAGGCAGTCGATCTCTATGAGTTCGAGGCCTGCCTGGTCTACAGCGTAAGTTCCCGGACAGCCAGGGATACACAGTGAAACTCTGTTTTGAAAAACCCAAAACAAACAAAATAACAAGCAAGCAAACAAACAAACAAAAGAATTACTATCGTAGGGAGGATGGATACAGGCAGAGTGTGGAGCCAGGTGAGAGTGAGGTTCATCCACCTCAACCAGCCAGAGCACTGGCTTGCTCTGAGTTCTAAAGGGAGACCGGGCTCCCCATGGAAGGGCAGATCCAGTTGCGTCTCTCTCCTGCCCCACCCTGAGGAATGGCCCAGCGACACTGCAGGTCTTTCTCTTCCCTGATATCTGGGAGTCAAGGCGCCGTGTTGACCAAGTAGGTCAGATAAAGGACTGCAAAACTATTGTGTGCATTACCTGGAGAGGACGCAGCCAACATTCCTGGGTGTGTTTGCAAGGGTGACTGAGAGGCTAGGTGCCAAGCGAGGGATGCTGCCCCGTGAGAGGCCAGGCGTCTCTAGCAGGAGGGACTTGGATTAAATCCCTTCCTACACAGTAGGACACACACTGCCGCACAACAGAGGGTGCAGCCTGGGCTCAAGACACCCCAGCTGACTTTTAAGGCAGGATAGCATTTATTACAGCAGAACGGCTTTTCTGGAACTCAGTACTCCAACACACTGTATCTCCCAAATCATTGAAAGTTTCATGTGACAACACACATCCATACAATTATTGCATCAAGGACTCGAAAACAAAAACAAATAGCAAAATGAGTTGAAGGAAGAAGCCGACTCTATTTGATGACAATGTAAGGGGTTTTGTCTCTGAACAATAAAATAAGAAAGAAAGAGAAAGAAGAAAAAGAACGTTAGAATGCACGTGGCCCATCAGGTGCTGTCACCTTGACACTTCCTAGGAGGGCTTAGTTACAAAACCAGGATTTTGCTAGGTGAGGTGGCACACACCTTTAATCCTAGCCAAATCCAGAGACAGAGGCGAGCAGATCTCCATGAGTTTAAGGCTAGCCTGTTGGTTCTACATAGCAAGCTCTGGGCTAGCCAGAGCTATGTAGTAAGACCCTAAGACCATGTCTCAAAAACAACAAAAAACCAGGACGTCAAGATAACTGTTTAGAAATTCTTCTGCTGTGTGTGTTAAGACTTAGCTGAGTGTAAATCTCTGTGTGTGTACATACCTGTCTATCATCTATAGTTTCTTTTTGCATTTATAGTTAGAGATTTAAGGCAGAATTACTGACAGCCCCAATTGCTCCAGCTTGTAAGAGTGGCTGCTTAAGTGGAGATGAGTGAGGGTCAGGTGGAAAGGGGAAGAAGAGGCAATTCACAAACCCCAGGATATCTACATAATTTACCCCCCTGCTGGCAAATCACAGCTGAGCCCACCCAGGTTTGCTTCTATTATAGTTGGGGGCCCTTGCCTCTCACGGGGTAGGAGGAGCCAGTCTTGCGGCCCCGAGGCTAGGATCTGAGGGCCTAAGGATAGCTTTTTGACATCCACATGTCCTGCTCCAGAAACTTCCTGCCGACTCCTGGGGCCAAGCCTGGCATATGACTGGGCACCTGCTCAGCTCACATTTGGACTCCACTGCTCACCCTGGAGCCCAGCCCCAAACCACAGCTGCCTGGCACAGAGCTTGCCATCTGCCTCTTCCTTGCCCGAATGCTCTCTCCTTCCCCAAAGGGCTGGAACTTGTCACCACATTCTTACCTCAGCTGCTTCGAGGGTCTTGCTTTTACCCCGATGGCTCAGACATGTCCCACCTCTGGGTAGCCACCTGCCTGTTGTAATTATTTCATTGACCAGAAGCCCCGACCTCTGGTTCCACAACCTACACGTTTAGATCCAAGTTTAGACCCACCAAGCCCTCCAGTGACCTCTCTAGAGGTCCCAAGTCTCCCCTTCTTAGGAGCTAGCTAGGGTCTAGCGTGGTCCCATTCTTTCCTTACTTGATCACTCTACTAAGCTGTTAGGAAGTCCCAGGGCCAAAGAGACGGCTTAGGGGGACGAAGGTGCTTGCTGCCAAGCCTGACAACCTGAGTTCGATCCCCGAGATGCACATGGTGGAAAGAAAAGTGACTTCCAAACGTTGTTCTCTGGCTTCCGCATACGTGCCGCGGCATCTCGGCTCCCCACCCCACAGTCAACAAAGGTCATAGAAAGTGTTTCCAAGGTGATGGGAGTGAGTGGAAGCCTCGTCTTTCCTGAAAGGCAGTCTGTGTGGAGGCTGTATCCAGGCCACCTGACAGCAACAGGTGTTTCCAGCACAGTGATTGGGAGAGGCTGTTCCTCTACGCCACAGGCAGAATCGGAGGGGGGGATTCCAGAAGGCCAAAGGTCTCCATACTGCCTGGAAATGAACAGTTTGCTGCTTCATCTAGTCATTCAGCTATGGGAAAATAAAGTGGATACATCATATTATATCACGCTTCTTATGTTCCCTGTGTCCAGCACGACTTGGTCCTGAAAACCTGACCAGGAATGAAGAAAGGACAGACACACGGACAAGCTGGGATTGGGTGGGTTGTGGCAAGCACACACCCCCTGGAAGCTCAGCACCTTCATTATGTCCAGCACAGTGGGGAGGGTTAGCTGCATTCTATGAAGTCTCTATAGGCGAGCATCTTCAACTTGCAGTTGAAGATGGAGTTGAAGATCCTGGACGGAGAAGATGCAGTTGCTAGTTTCTGCACGGTAACAGCATCCGCACAGGGACCAGAGGAAGGCTTTGGTCCTTGTCAACAATACACACTCACTCAAGGTGTCCTCTGCTCCCCATGCCGTTGGAGAGGGAAGGGAAAGGCTACCTGTCCTTTAGGGAATGTGTCTTAGTTAGGGTGACTATTGCTGGGATGAAACACCATGACCAAAGGAAGTTGAGAGGAAAAGCTTTATTTGGTGTAAGCTTCCACATCACAGTTCATCTTCAAAGGAAGTCAGGACAGGAACTCAAGCAGGACAGGAACCTGGAGGCAGGAGCTGATGCAGAGTGCCATGGAGGGGTGCTGCTTACTGGCTTGCTTCCCATGGCTCGCTCAGCCAGGACCACCAGACAAGGATGGCACCAACCACAATGGGCTGGGCCCTCTGCCATCAATCACTAATTAAGAAAATGCCCTACAGTCAGATCTTTTGGAGGCTTTTTTTTTTTTCTATTGAAGTTCCCTCCATTCAGGTAACTCTAGCTTATGTCAAGTTGATATAAAACTATTCAGCACAGAGTGGGATATCTGAGAAAGAGATGAATTATTTTCTGACCTCAAGGGACATCTGGGAAGAGGAGAACACTTAAATAAATAAATCTAAGGTTGTGAGCAGGTGAAATGGCGGAATTGCATCAGCCAATTATGTCCTGTTTCCAGGAGTCCCTAGCCAAGAGGCAGGGCTGGCCACAAGGAATTGTGTTCTTTGGGAGGCTTTCAGGAGAGTTTGCCACGCCTAGGTTGTGGTGCACATGCCTCCTGAGGCTGGGGAGATCCCCGAGAACCCCAACCACCAAAGACAACCACAGGTGGTGAATAGCATGTGTGCATTTGCTCACCTGGTTGAAAGAAATAGACGTCTGTTGATGAATAAAACCATGGGAGGTGATTCTAAGGTGCCTGGTCCAGAACCGACACTCAGCACATTCATAGTTCCTACCCCCTGGAGGCTCCTGCAATGTGTGACACGGAGAAAGGAGAAACTTATCCCCTTGCGGGGGTGGGGTGGGGGGTGGATGCCATGTGGGAGATGCAGGGCTTCTGTGTAAAGTGAAAGTATGTCCCTCTTCCCTTCTGCTGTTCCAGTGTCCCTGGAGGGACTTTGAGAAGCAGTCATCACATGTAGGGAAAATGGTTTTCAGGTTTTCGGTTCCTTCACTGACTCTGCCTTTTAGAAAAGTGTTCCTGGGGGAGTCAAAGAGGAAGGAACAGTAACGTGGACCAGCAGAAGCAGAGGCCAGCTGTGCCAATCAAACACCAATGGCACGATGTGGCTTTGTTCTCAAAGCACTGGAATGACCCCTATTAGCAGGGCCCCTCTTCCGTAACTGGAGTTATGGGTAGATGGGTATTTATTTTCACATAGCGATAAAAAAACAGAGATAAACTTAAAAAACAAGAACAACAACCTGCAAGCCACACACTTAAGACACAGCGAGACAGAGGAGAAACAAACTGCAATTATAAAGAACACACCTATCTGACTTTAGACATGCCAGAAAACTAAACAAAATAGGAAGAAAATCCATGATCCAGGCCAAGGAAGCTGGGCAGTGACTGTGGATATTGGAGTTTTATTTTCTTTGGGTTGTTGTTGTTGTTGTTGTTGTTTGTTTGTTTGTTTTAATGCACTGAAATCCTAACCGACAGTTTGGCCAAGGGTTTTGGGGTGAGGAAAATGCTCAGATTAACCTCTCCCATGTCTCTTTGCTCCGGAGCTGCAAGAACACAGGCACAGCCATGGTTGGCTGAAGTTTCGGCTGTTAAGAGGCCTGGTGTGGCAGAGAGTGCCGAGCTCAGGACTGGGAAGAGATGCAGTGGCCTGTCGTGACTTAAGAAGCCTGCTGCTGGGAAGCCACAGAAAGAGAGGTCTGGTCATGTGGACAGAGATCACAAAACTGAGTTCCAGGAAGAAGATGTAAAAGGGTGTTAGTTATTAAACAGAAAAAAATAGCTCAAAAGCAAATTTTGATAATTTCAATAATCCATTTGTGTTAACATAACAAAATACCTTTGACTAGGAGGTTTACAGAGCAGAGACTTATTCTCTGTTCTTGAGACTGGGAAATGTAGAAAATTATCTTAAGATGTCTTACATTTGTTTATGCTGTGGAGCATTTGACTAATGATGCAAAGATGTGTTGCATTCTTTTATGTTGCATTTGTTTAACTCTGTGAAGCTGTGTTACTTTGCTTGTCTAAAACACCTGATGGTCTAATAGAGAGCTGAATGGTCAATAGAAAGGCAGGAGAAAGGATAGGTGGGGCTGGCAGGCAGAGAGAATAAATAGAAGGAGAAATCTGGGAGAAAGAGAAGAAAAGAGCAAGAGAATAAGGAGAGGAGGATGCCAGGGACCAGCCACCCAGCCAGCCACAGAGTAAGAGTAAAAGTAAGATATACAGAAGTAAGAGAAAGGTAAAAGCCCAGAGGCAAAAGGTAGACAGGATAATTTAAGAAAAGCTGGCTAGAAACAAGCCAAGGCATTTATAATAAAGAATAAGCCTCCATGTGTGATTTATTTTGGAGCTGGGTGGTGGGCCCCCAAAAGAGCAAAAACAACAAACTGCAGGAAGTCTAAGATCAGAGCACCAGCAGATTTGGAATCTGGTGGAGTCCTTTTCTGGTCCATGAAGTATCCCTCTCTGGAGTCTCCTTTGTAACTGTTCCCATTCATCTCCTATAGACATCCATCTCCTACAGACTTCCATTCATCTCCTATAGACATCCATCTCCTATAGACCTCCATTCATCTCCCATAGACTTCCATTCATCTCCTATAGACCTCCATTCATCTCCTATAGACCTCCATCCATCTCCTATAGACCTCCATTCATCTCCTATAGACCTCCATCCATCTCCTAGAGACCTCCATCCATCTCCTATAGACCTCCATCCATCTCCTATAGACCTCCATCCATCTCCTATAGACCTCCATCCATCTCCTATAGACCTCCATTCATCTCCTATAGACCTCCATCCATCTCCTATAGACCTCCATTCATCTCCTATAGACCTCCATCCATCTCCTATAGACCTCCATTCATCTCCTATAGACCTCCATCTCCTATTATCATACTATCATTAAGACTCCAACACGCAGATGTGAAGGGACATAACCACTCTGCACTAATGTTTTCAGATTAGAGCAGACCACTGCTTTTCTTTAAGAGTTATTTTATTACTCATTTATACATCTGTGTCTATGTAAGTAAATGCACATATGCATGCAGGTGCCATTGAAAGCAAGAAGAGGGGTCACAGATACCTTGGAGCTGGAGTTACAGGCAGTTGGGAGCTGCCCAACATGGGTGCTGGGAACTGAACTCTGGTCCTCTGCATGAGCAACAAGCACCCTTTACCACTAAATCACCTCTCCACCATATCTCCCCACCAGATGATAGCATTTAAGAGTCTGTTCATTTTTGCATTATTATATCCCCCAAGATTCAGTATTGCCTGTGCATAGGGGCTGCAGAAGGAGGCGAAGACCTTTTGCAGGACTGGTTTGTACCACTGAGCTTGCTACAGCCCTACATGTCCCTCTGAACGATTGAGTCAAAATCTCGGAGGGCAGATCTTGGGAATCTGGATATTTTTAAAGCTTGCAAATACAGTAACTTGGAAGACAATTAACCCACAGTATGAAGGACCAAACTGCCTGATCTTTAGTCTCTATCCAGGCACTGAGAAGCACATTGTATTTGGAACCTACACTTAGTTTTAAATCATGGTGCTTGGCTTGGAGTCACTCACTCATTCACTCTCTAGCGGCTCTGGTTTCTTCATTTGCAATATAAAAATCTTGCCTGGTCATAAACCTGACTAGACAAAGAGTGCCTTTTCATAGTAAACTCTCAATAATTACATAAACGCTTATTATCATCATGATTATTAATTGCCCTGGTATCAGATGTTTCCAATCATGGCTGCTACCCTGACACATCACCTCCCTAAAGCTGTGCCTTTTCCCTTCAATTCATACCCTGATTTTACAGTTAGTTTTCCTGCCAGCCCTAGCATACAGTTTCAAATCCTGAATAAAATCATCTCTTTTAATCATCAAGGCCTGATTGAGATGGGGGGGGATATAATTGGAATGCAAAGGATGTAGAAAATTTACTGTAACTCAGCTAACGTGTGCCCAGGCATCCTTCTTGCACTGGGGAGCCTCAAGCATCCCAGACACAGCACAGAGGCCCCACCAGAAAACCATGGAGAGATGGGCAGGGTGTCTGGTTGCCACAATCACATAGACCCATGCAGGAATAAGGGCACAATATTAAAAATGTAGACATTGGTGTGTAGACTCTACATTAAAAAAGTAACTCTAACTATAAACCTAATTAAAAGGGCGGGCTATTTGGTGAGAGAGGTGTACCCTCGAAAAAAGAAAAATAGAAAATAGTAATGAAAGGTTAATATGATTGGTGTATATTATTATATATATGTGTGAAAAATCTCATAATGAAACATTATTTTGTACATATATAAGTTAAATTTAAAAATGCCATGCCGGGCGGTGGTGGCGCACGCCTTTAATCCCAGCACTCGGGAGGCAGAGGCAGGCGGATCTCTGTGAGTTCGAGGCCAACCTGGGCTACCAAGTGAGTTCCAGGAAAGGCGCAAAGCTACACAGAGAAACCCTGTCTCGAAAAACCAAAAAAAAAAAAAAAAAAGCCTAAAAATGGAGATATTGGACTATGTAGGCCAAAAAAGAATTTCTCTAAATTTATAGTACTTACAATAACAGAATCCCATGTAAATTAAAAGGCTAAAAGTACACATACTTTTTAACATATAAAGATATTTGCTGGCAGATACTTTTACTAGTGGAAACATTTTTCATTTAAAAACTATTTTTATTTATTTATTTTTATGTGTGTGTGTGTGTGTGTGTGTGTGTCTTGTCTGTCTGAGCAGCCCATGTGTGTAGATGCTCCTCCCTTTAAGCCGAGTTACAGGCAGGTATAAGCACTCGATGTGGGTGTTGGGAACTTAACCCAGGCCCTCTGCGAGAGCAGCAGGTGCTCTAAATACTGAGCCCCATTTTGCATTTTTAAATAATATTTTTACTTTAGAGTAGTTTGATGCTTACAGAAAGGTTGTGAAGACAGTACATAAGACTCTCCCTCCTCACCTGTGCCCAGGGCTCTCCCTCCCCACCTGTGCACAGGGCTCTCCATCCTCACCTGTGCCCAGGGCTCTCCATCCTCACCTGTACCCAGGGCTCTCCCCCCTCACCTGTGCCCAGGGCTCTCCCTCCTCACCTGTGCCCAGGGCTCTCCCTCCTCACCTGTGCCCAGGGCTCTCCCCCCTCACCTGTGCCCAGGGCTCTCCCCCCTCACCTGTGCCCAGGGCTCTCCCTCCTCACCTGTGCACAGGGCTCTCCCTCCTCACCTGTGCCCAGGGCTCCCCCTCCTCACCTGTGCCCAGGGCTCCTCCTCCTCACCTGTGCACAGGACTCCCCCTCCTCACTTAGTTTCCTTGCTCTATCCTCCCATATTTCTATATTCAGTTATCCAGAATGAGAAGCCAATATTGGTGCACTATTGTTTACTGAACTCCATTAATGCCCTGCTCGGGTTCCACGTCAATAGTCAGCCTGCACTTATTCATTGTGTCTCTGTTAGTCCCCCCTGACAGCGGTGGTCCTCAGATTTTCCTTGGACTTGATGACCTTGCTCGTTTTGAATGTACCAAGCAGACATTTGGAAGAAAGCCCTTGCTTGCACTTGTCTGGTGTTTTCCCATAGCCAGGCTGGATAATGGGCTCTTAGAGTCAAGCCCTGTATTCAACAGCTCATCTGAGGGATCCCTGTGAACACGGCTTTTTACTGTTCCGTTGGCCTGATCACCTTGCCTAAGGGGAGTTGCCGGATTCCTCTGCTATAGAGTGATTTCTGTCCCTTTCCCCTGCTGGAGTCACTGGAAGCAGTCAGTAAGCGGGGTTGAGCCCGCTCCTGCAGGGGGCGGCATCTATGTAAATTATCCGACTACTTTATGATAAGCGCTGTCTTACCTCCGGGTTATACATTAACCCCGGCAGCTGACACACCTCGTTCCAGGCCCTTTACTCTGCACAGTGTCTTCATGACCAGCCCAGCAGCCTCACACTCATCGTAGCTGAGCACTACCGGCTCATTGTATACAAAGCGTTGTCCTGAACACTGTGTGTGTGTCGATTCCTTTCATCTCCACTACCACCCTATGGGGTGCTCACAGGTGAGGAAACCGTGAGGCTAAAGTCCCCTTTTGTTCGTCCTTTACATGTAATCACCAGGTCCCTTTGAGGTCATTCAGGTAAATGGAAGCTCTAGGGTCCAAAAAAATCTCCACTGTGAGTGAATTCTCCCATCTGTCCCTGTCACCTACTCTGGGACTCCAAATAATGTTGATGGAAACACTGAATGAGTCCAGACAGCTCCGGCCTTTCTGTTCATGGGGATCCCAGCTTCTCCATTTGCATGCCTCATAAATGCTTCACACTCACAATGTCCCGATCACAACGCTTCCCTGTCAACTCACTGTCCCTTCACCCTGGTGTCCGTGTGCTCTCTGTCCCTGTCACTTCCTCCATATTTATCATAGTTCCCAGGTCCTCAAGTTCCACCGCCTTTTCACTTACTTATGTAGAAATTTGTGAGGTTGTGAGTCATAGAAATAACTAAAATGGTTTCAAACATTGAAGACTTGGTCATCTTAGTCAAGGGCGTCCAGCTTGATTGAGGGGTCTCTCACGGACCTTGTGCTCATGACCACCTCCCTTCCTTCCTCCCTTCTGGCTCATTTCCTTTATATATTTGGGTTTCACACAAGCTTTTCTTTTATGGAGGAAAGATGGCCACCAAAGAATCAGCCTTACATTAATTATATCCTCCCAAGAACTCCAGAAGAACGAGAAACAGTTGCTTTTTTTTTTTTCTGGCAAAAAGTTCCATGCTAACTGGTCAGACTCAGCACATGGCCATTAGAGATAAACCGGAAGGATGCTAATGAGGGGAAGGCTAGCAGCCATCAAAAAAAGGGAAGGTGGTTCCCAGACAAGTGCCCGAGGGGACTTGAGCATTGCTCACATTCTAGCAGAGGAAGAGATCTCTGGATAATGTAACAGCCTGACATGCTCACATCCTCCTCAGAACCCTTGCCCACGCGGCCTCTGGGAATAGATGCACATTACTAGAGGGCCTCTTTCGGATTCCAGCTCTAATGTCACTGCCTCCGAGGGTTGTCTTTGGCCTTGCTAATTAAAACAACCCTGCTCTGTACTACCCAGTTACAGCTCCTGCAGAGCGCGCATCCCTGTCTGAAGCTTTTCTGTCTGCTCACTTCTTTTCTTTCTTCTCTCGTGGAAATGTTCTGATTACTCACTCCCAACCTAAATCTTATCCCCAGGACTGGATGCAGTTCAACTGTAGATGGCTTACCTAGCAATGCAGGGGCCTGGGTCTGATCTCCAGTGTTGTGCAAATGCAAAAATAATTCTTATTTTAATTTTAAAAATTCTTAGTTTAATTAGAAATTGATGACGACAAGGACTATTTTGGTGTGACTTCAAAATTTCAGGCCTTATTTATTGACCTTTAACTGTGTTTGAAGCACTCACTGGTCTCAAAAGACAGGGCTCAAGCCCCTTAGGAGCACATCCCCTGGCGGGAAGCAGAAGACAGGTCATGGCTGAGTCTAACTGAGCTGGGCCACATGCCAGGAGAAAGGAAGGGAGACCAGGGTTGCCCAAAGAATGAACGAGAAGCAAGACCGGATCGGTGACTGAAAGACAAAACTCACAGGAAATGTGTGTTACCTGGCTTTGCTTTTTTGTTTTGTCCAGTGAAATTATGACAAGTTCTATCTGGCAATCAAATGACTGGAAAAGATCATTCCACCAAGATACGCTGCACATCTGAGCTCTGTGTGGCTATCAATAGTTGGTTTTTTTTTGTCTTTTCAGAAACAAAATATACTGAAATTCAAGAACTGAGCAATGATGGCTATCTTTGTGGCTCTTAGCTGAACTCCACACAGTTCAAGTCAACGACACACGTGATGTCCTGCCCCACTGTCTTCCCAGTTAGGGGAGACACAAGGACACGGCATCCCTCGGCTCCTCTGGCTGCTCCTTAAGTTTTTCTGACTCTATAAAAACAAAACAATGAAATATAAAAGCTATCTTCCTATAATGAGAAAATACTCTCCTTTTGGAGTCTCATTAGGATCTTAATCTAAACTGCTGACATTTTTTTTTTAAATCATGCTGATCTTATCGCCAACCTTTCTGAAATGAAGAGTTTACCATTCAGGAAAAGGTCTTCACAGTATTGTATTAATGGTAAAAGTTACCACCAATTGATTCTCAAAGATAAACAAGCAGCAGCAGACTGGGAGCTCGTTCAGTGGTAAAGCTCTTTCCACGCAAGCATGAGGGCCTGAGTTTGGAATTCAGCCGCCACACAAAGGCCAAGCATGGTGGTGCGTGGTGGATCCCCAGCACTGAGACAGGTTGAGTGGAAAGGGAAAGCTGGTTAGCCAGCCAGTCTAGCTGAAACCACAGCCCCAGGCTCCGTGGGAGATTTTGTCTCAGGAAGTAAGGTGGAGAGCAAGAGAGGAAGGTACCTGACGTTGATCATATATATGCATGCATATGTATAAACCACACACAGAGAAAGGAAGGAAGGAAAGGAGGGAGGGAGGGAGGGAGGGAGGGAGGGAGGGAGGGAGGGAGGGAGGGAGGGAGGAGAGAATTAAATTGCCTCTTAAGTTAGATTTTTAAAACAAACAAAACAAAAGGAATTGGCATGGTGGCACGTTATCATAACAGGAAGACTCAGAAGTATCAGATGTTCAAGGCTATCCTCAGCTGTGTAGTGAACTTACACACAGTCTTATGACTATATCTGAAAATTAATAATAGATAATAAGAGTTATAGATGATATATATAGAGAGATCATAATACATACATGCAGGCATAGATGGTAGATAGATAGATAGATAGATAGATAGATAGATAGATAGATAGATAGATAGATAAAGAGAGACGATAGACAGATACTACAGAAAATATATTCCAAAGAAAGGAATCCTTGAGACCCAGGCAAATGGACTATGTGCCTTTAAAGATGTCTGCTGTTAAGTTCCCGAGTGTCACAAGATGAAGTTAATTGGAGATCGTATAAAAAAAAAAAAAGAAAAGAAAACAAAAGAAAAGAACACAAGGACACTTTTATAGAATAACTAATCAAGAATCAGGTGGCCATCTAGCACTTACCATCTGCTCAAACCCATTCAGAGTTTGCCCAAGCCCAGGACAGTCTGTCTCCAGCTGTACATAGGTGTGTGCCCAAGTTCATTTGCAGTATTTTTTTTTTAACTCAGAACAAATTTCTTGTAGGCATAGGACTTGACGTACTATATTATGTGCTGGATAGGCTTTTGTGGGCTAGCTGAGGGCGTAGCCAGCATTTATTGTTCTATGGTATACTCAAGTCACCCAGATTCTCCACCTGCTCCATTCTTCTACCCTGGAGAGAATGGAGGGACTGGGCTGGAGGGGTAGGGATCCCACTGTGGACCCCTGGCTCTTTAGTAGCCTCAGAAGTCATGTTCATGTACCTCCATGTTCAGCTACACAGTCAGATTCTAAGGGAAGAGTGTTCCCCATTGAGTTGGGACCCTCGTGAGACTGACGGTTCCAGAATCTCCCCATCTTGATTATATTTGCTTTGGGGGTGCCCTGGACACCTCTCTTGGTTCCGTTTCCTCTCCCAAAATCTCTTAGTAGAGCAAGAGCTCCACAGGCTGTTGTGTTCAGAACAGGAGACGATCCCAGGCTACTAGGAGGAAGGAACGAACATCTTGGCTCCATCAGTGGTCTAGGCTGGGCAGTTTTCCCAAGGTTCCTTGGGGGGGTAAACCAACCCATATCTGGAGGCTCTTAAGCTCTTCATGTCCTGGCAAAGAAGAGCATGTGTCTTCTCACCTCCACATCATCAAATCATCTCCACATTTCCTCACCTCTTCCCCTCCACACCTCCACATCTCTACACCTCCACACTCCTCTATTTCCACACATCTGCACCTCCACATCTCTGCATCTCCATACCTCCACACTTCTCCTCTCTGCATGTCTTCAGGCGACAGGGAACATGAGCCTCACCCAACATGAGCAAAGAGGAATGCTTCAACCAAGGAATCATATGCCCAACTTCACCATGAATGTTCATGGGGTCCTTATGGTCAGCCTCACCATCTTCTTTCAAGGTGATTGCCAATGCAATTCCAGCAATGGAGCCTCCTTTGGACATCCTCCTCTCCCTCGCCCCTACTTCCGAAGAGCCAGGGTGAGAACGTGCTGAGTGACTGACTTGGACAGGACACTGTTGAAATCACATGATCTCCAAGTGCCTGGCCATAAGTGGAACTGGTTTGATCCACTGCAGGGATCCCTTTTGGTTGGCAGTATTGAGTCCGCCCAGAGAAGTCTAAATGTGATCTGACTTCAGAGCTCTGGGTGAGGGCTTGCAGCAGGTTGAGAGCTTTATTTAGTTTGTAAGGCTCTGACACAGGTTCAGGACACCTGCATCTCGGAATGTGGTCTGCTGTGCTTTGGCCTGGATTGAATGGATTCCTGTGTTGGAACTTTGGACCCCAGCCAGGGGTGATGGGAAGTTTTAGGAACTGGGTCTTAGTTGCTGGAAGAATTTCTCATGGTAGAGATTGACATAGTTCTATAAAACCTGAGTTAATTTCCTTGAGCGTGGGTTGTTGGAACAAATCAAGACTGCCCCCCACCCCCACCCCGTCGTCAACTTCCTATTTCACTGTGTGGTCCCTTCTTAGACACACAGTTATGCAATCTGACCTGTGAGAAAGCCAGGAGGGCCCCAAAGAGAGACTGAATTGGGAGGTGTACTTCCAAGCTCTATAACCAAGCTAAATAAACTTGGTTCCTTTATACATTGCTTGGCACCATCAATTTCATTGAAGAAATGGGAAAAAAACTAATATTAAATTTAATTTCTCGCCGGGCGGCGGCGGCGCACGCCTTTAATCCCAGCACTTGGGAGGCAGAGCCAGGCGGATCGCTGTGAGTTCGAGGCCAGCCTGGGCTACCAAGTGAGCTCCAGGAAAGGCGCAAAACTACACAGAGAAACCCTGTCTCGAAAAACCAAAAAAAAAAAAAATTTAATTTCTCTTATCATTCCCAAAGAATGGTACAGGCTAAGGAAGGATTTTGCAAGTAGGAGCTAGATAAAACTACCTGAGAAAGGCTGGTCCTATTCAGGGTAGAAGTCAGTCTTCAGAAATTCAAACTTAGAATTAGTTCAGAGTGTGGGACAAATTCAAATCCAGTCCAAGCAGGACCGAGGTCCCAAGCAGACAACTCAAGCGATGATTGAGGGTTTTATGGTTGATTTAAGGACTCTGCAGGCAGTAAGGAGTCTTGTCTGGGAGGCTGGAGAGATGGATCAGCACTTACAGAGTATATACTCTTCTTGCAGAATGAGAGTTTTATTCCTGGAACTTAGGGCAGGCAGCTCACCATCATCTGTAACTCCAGTTCCAGGGAATCCTTCCTCCGACCTCCACAGGCATCAGGCACGCACACAGTGAACATACATACATACAGCCCAAACACCCATACATGTAAAAATAAGATAAATATTCTTCAAAAATGTTTTCAAGAACTCTTGATGGTCAGAGAGAAGCTGAGTCCCGATAGAAGATTCTATGAGTCTGTTTGTCCCAATGCCAGAACTGGGGGACACCAGCATCAGTTGGCGAGAAGGCACACCCACCTGTTGGCTAGGCTTATGTTAACCACAGCATGGATGGGATCTGGGCTCTGAAGGTCCAGGACAAAAAAGTCTGCCAGGTTGAATAGCTGCATGCAAGAGGAAAAGGCCAGCATAGCATCAATAGCTAGGTGTATCCATCATAGGAGAGGCTTTGCTCCTCCTTCTACAAAAAGTACGTCGGTCGAGGCTAGTTCCACGATGAGTGACGGAAACGCAACTCCTAGCTCTAAAGTCATAAAGAAGTGTGCCTCACAGGAAAGGGTGGGAGGCAGACTTTGGGAAGGGATGGACCCAGGAACTCATGAGGCAATTCAGGAACCATGCCTCCTCATTTCCTCTTTCTCCTGTGTTAGTTCTGGAAGCTAGCTTGCCATCAGGGCCAACTGTTCAACCCACACAGTAATAAGAACATTGCCAGTCCCTCCTGCTTTACGTCCACAGCCCTTTACTTCCTCCGCTAAGGAAGAGGCCCTTCCTGAACTTTCTAAAGTCAAGGTTTGATTTGATCTCATGACCATTCCTTGTACCTGGGGGAATGAGGTGCTCTGAATGCCCAGCCATTAATATGGATTAAGAAATGGTTCCCTATGGAAATCAGTTGTACTATTATCCAAAAAGGAGACATGGATGGTGGACAGGAGGAAACAAATGTGGTTATTTCATACTCTCCCAGGTGAAGTGTGCCTGACTTGGTTTGGGGGCAGGGACAAGTTTGTAGTGGGCCAGCAGCTGTGAATGTTTGCTCGGGGTTGCACCAGACAAGGGCTCATAAAGTCATGTGTGATGAATGTAAGAGAGAAATCTTATAAGGCGTTTTGTTTTATTTTTAATTATGTGTATGTGTGGGGGTCTATGCATATGAGTACAGGTGCCTGTTGAGGTCAGAAGAGGGCATTAGATCCCCTAGAGCTGGAGTTATAGGCGTTAGTGAGTCACCAGAAGTGGGTGCCGGGAACAGAACTTGGTGGTCTTAACTGTTGAGCCGTTTCCCCAGGCCATTCTTACAAGATCATACACTTGTTCACGGTCAGTTTCTCTGAGTGCTTTTCTTAACGATTATGTCATTGGATATTGCTTAGTAAATTAGTCTGTTTAATTAGGAAAGAGATTATCACCTCCTTCCCAGGTATGGAAACATGAGAAACTTAAGCAGCTCTCCCTCTTAATAAAAACTCATGCAGGGGTTGGAGAGATGGCTCAGTCAGGAGCATTGGCTGCTCTTCCAGAGGACCTGGATTTGATTCCCAGCATCTACTTGGTGGCTCACAACAGTCTGAAACTCCAAGTCCAGGGGATCTGACACCTTCTTCCGACCTCCTCAGGCATGAAGCATGTGTGAACACAGCGCACAGGTAAACATGCAGGCAAAACTAAAATAAACTTTTAAAAAAGTAATCCAGGTTGTTGGTAGGCCAGGCATAGTCCTCTCCAAACCCATTATTTTATTCCTGCATAATTGCTTTGGTAAATGTACCAGGATGAGGCAGAAAGTTCTGATTACTTCTTAAATGATTGAATCATCCAATGAGGTAAGTGATATCTTAGCAGAAATAGTTCAAGGACAGCATTGCTGGTCACCACAGCTACATAGATGGGTATTTTGTGGCCTTAAACCTGAGTTTAAAATCTGATAGGAATAACAGGGCATTCTGTGAGCTCCTGACACTATTTATTTTGTATCTCTGTGCCTTTTTAAATTACATAGGGTACTTATGTTATGAAAATCCTATCCCCAAATTACTAACAAGAAAAAAAATCAAATACTTATCAAAATGCAGCCTTTAAGAAAAGGTATTTTTGCAGAGTTATCTGGTAAATAATTAATGCTAGGCACCACCACAGTTAGTAGGTGGTCTCTTTTATTGGCAATGGGATGTCAGGACCAAATACAGCTCTGCACAGGTAAGGCACACTGTTCCCTGTGGTCTGCTGAGATGCCTACACCCTACACCTTGCAGGCAAGTGGCTGGAACAGGGTTTCAGACACTCATAGCTGATGGACAGAGACGAGGGCGTCCTGAGAAAGCCAGGGCCAGTTCACACCTTGATGAAGGACAGAGCTCACGTCATAGATGGCTCCATCTGCTGGCACCCCCCAGTGCCCTTTCAGGAAGAAGCAGTGGGCACACCCACGGCAGGGGTGGCCACGCCTCTGCTGCTCTTATCACAGATCTGATCATGTAATGGTGCACTTAAAATTCTGCAGCTGTTTTGAAGTTCTGACAAGCAGATGCTCAGGTTTAATGAATATCTCCATATTTGAGTAACATTAAAGATAAGAATACTGTTTAAATTACAAAGTAAGTCATTGGAAGTTTGTTCTGTTGCTGTGATAAACACCATGACCAAAAACCATCTTGGAGAGGAAAGGGCTGACTTCATCTTATAGCTTATAGTCCACCATCCAGGGAAACCGGGCGGGGACAGAAGGAGAGGCATGGAGGAACACTACTCACTGGCTTGCTTCCATGCCTTGCTCAGCCTGCTTTCTTATACAACCCAGGACCACTGACCAAAGGTAGCACTGCCCACAGTGCCCCACATTGATCATTAATCAAGAAAATGCCCCCAAAATGCACCCAGAGGCCAATCTAGTAGAGGTAATCCTCAACTGAGGTTCCATCTCCCAAGTGACTCTAGCTTGTCTCAAGGTGGCAACCAACTCTTCTTAATGAATGTGTTCATTTTTCTTCTTTGAACCTCTGTCAAAGACGGGGCTTCAGGGGGTAGAACTTTCTAGATGGAGTATGCTATAAGGCCGCTCTACAACGTTGAAATTCAATTCTTCTTGAGGCAAACAGGCCACTTTGGGAACTTTAACTCACACAGTGTTCTCTACAGACAGATGTCAGTTTTGAGAGTTGCCATGTGGCCATTTTAAGCAGCTGAGCCTTTTAGTGACACAAATGTCACCTCACTTCTCCAGGGCCTGCAGCTTAGCAATGACCATCTCTGGTTTCTTTTTCAGTAAGAGTGCATTTCCGCATGATGATGGGTGCCCTTGTGCTAGGCTCTTGCTAAGTTGAGACCTTATGAGTAACAGGAGTTACCTATATCATCCTAATGGCTCTGGGGGAAAATACCTTTTCAAAAAAATAATGTTTATTACCGGACCTCTAAAATTCCAGCCTTGGCTTGAACCGTGATACATAGCTTTAAGCATAATGGCCGACCTTGATTGCTAAGCAGAGATGAATTCTAAGATCAAATCCAGGCTTAGCTAGAAACATGCTATTGGGAGGAATTGGACTGAACTACAATGCCAGCAAGGCTCAGAAAGAAAAATCTTCAGAACTGTGACAGCCTGTTGTACCTTTGCAGGCCTAAATCTCAAAACTGAGCAGAAACTGGAAAAACAGGGGACCAATAAAAGATGTAGACTGCTAGGAGGTGAGGAGAAGGAGGGCGAAGACCTTTGTGGCTGCCAGGCCTAGCTGTACTAAAATGGAGTGCTCTGCCATCAGGATGGCCTTGTGCCAGCTCACTGGGTCTTGCAGGACAGTGTCCATTCTTGCTGGCCCCGAGACTTATAACAATGCTTAGAGTACCAGGCCGGCAACAAATGCTGCTATTTTAAATAAATGAATATTTGTGTTTTATGCAATGAAGAACCGCTTTTTACTGGTAAGACAATTCTCCCGGCCAATTTAGGGGACAGGCATGTTGTACTCTCAAGTGTGGAGAAGGGAACACAGATTTTCTGATTGCCTGAAACAGAGACCTGGGCTCCAGGACTACAACTCTCTTCCAGTTAAAGCAGGTGAACAGCAGTATGTGACCTGAAGCAGATGAACCAGAGGCACAACTTCACTTCCCAGCACCTACATCGGGTCGTCCCAATGTAACTCCAGGGCATCTGACATCTGTCCTATCCTCTAGGAGCACACACACACACACACATACACACACACACACACACACACACACACACACACACACACAGTGGGTAATAGGTAAAAGCAGTAACAACTGGAACTCATTTTAGAATATTTCCTCATGGCCTCTAACGCTGAGAAGAATCCTAAGCTCACAATTACTTCCCTTACAGAACAGCCTGCCACACGGAGATGCACAATTGTGATGGTTACTCTTCACCGCCAACTTGGTTGAGTTTATAATCACCTTGGTGATGGTTAGGCATGCCTCTGAGCATGCCTGTAAGGAAGCATCCAGAAAGGATTAGCTGAGGGAGAAAGTCTACCCCAAATGTGGATGTCGTCATCTCCGGGGCCGAGTGCCTGGATGGAATAAAAAGCGGGAAGTAGAGTCACAGCATTCCCCTTGCTCCATTTTCTGCCTTCCATGGAGGATGGAACCAGCTGCCTCCTGCTCCTGCTGACGCAGCCATGAGCTGGTCCCGCTGCCACCACCTGCTTCCCACCACAGTGGGCTGCATTCCCTTAACCCACGAGGCAAGACAATCCTCTCTCTCCTAGAGTCGCTTTAGCCAGGTGTCACAGCAATGAGAACGGCAACAGCACAATGTGCAGACAGCTGTTAGGATGGCATTTTACAATTCAGCTGGGCTCGGAGAGATGGGGTGACGCATCCCGCGAGTTCCGTCCAGGTCATTGCAGTATTTTCTGAATGAAGCTTCACTGTCATTCCCAGGGCACAGCTGGAATTCCAGAAGTAATACCCAAGTGCATAGTCCCAATCTCCCACTCTGTATATCCTCCAAGAACATTCACGCTCGAGAGCTTAAAATGAAAGGGTGGAAATGAAGCAGACTCTACCAGGCCTCTGGTGGAAGGGGCACAGAAGACAGTCAGTGGGGATTTCAGACTCCGTGGTCGGCTTCCTACTCCTCAGAACATTTCCCTTTGCCGGGGACACATCACTGTGGTCCCATCACCCGGTAACATTAAATTCATTGGTCTTAGTTTACGGAGTTTCCAGGTGGGGTTATGGCACGGTTAATCAGAACCAGTTTTCTCTGCCTCCCCCACATTTGCTCTGCGGCTCTATTTACCAACATCAGACTCTAGGAATCTATGAATGGCTTACAGAGCCCTCCTGGTTACCGAGATGTGGGGGCACGCATGAGGACTCTCCAGCACTGCAGACCCCGAGTCCCGTAAGTTCCCAAGAGCGGAGGAGTTCTGTAGAACGGCCTTCTGGCTGTGGCAGGCAGCAGGCTGGACATCTGCTGCTCTGCGGTCACTAGGGCCGGACGCAGGACTTTTGACATTCTTAACCTTGTACATGGTGCTCTTCCGGCCATTTTCTCTCTTTCTTTACTCTCTCTTTTTGTCTGTCTGTTCGAAATAAACATAAATTCGTGTGTGCAGCCAAAAATTAGTTGCCAGGAACCAAGAAAAAGAGAGATAAAGTTCCTGGTAAGCACCCCCCTCCCAGGGACAAAGTCAGTTGATTGTAACACCAGGGGGTTCTTCTGTGTCTTCAGATCGGAGACCGACAACCTTCTTTCTGCAGAAAGCCAGAGCCTAAGTATTTAAGCTTTGTGAGTCATATCACCTGTATCAGAATTCCTCAGCTCCACCTTGGCCAGAGAAAGCTGCTTAGAAAACACCCAAGGGAGTGAGCATGTCTTGTCACACAAGCCATAGCTTAGTAACTCCCGTTCTACCTGGAATCCACAGATAATGTTTCAAGTGCCACAGGTCAGGTGCATTATCTTACCCAACCTCTCCAGCAGTCCTATGAAGTGGGTACTGTTATTCTCTCCTTTTGCCTTTGTGTGTCTTCAGCTAGCTTGTGCTGCTATAACAAAATACTAGAGGCTGGATGCCTTAAAAAAAAAAAAAAAAAAGGTTACCAGAGTTGAGAATATGGCTCAGTCAGTAAAATGCTGTTGAAAAGCCTGAATTCAGATGCCCAGAACCTACATTCAAATGTCAGATGTGGATGTCTGCCTGTAATCTCAGCACCAGGGAGACAGAGGCAGGAGGATTCCTGTGGCTTGCGAGCCAGCTAGTGCAGCCAAATTGGTGAGCTCCAGGTTCAGTGGGAGACTCTTGACTGAAAGAAATAAGATGGAAAAGCAATCAAGGCACTCTTGGCCTCTGACCTCTACACACACACTCTCTCTCATACACACCTACGTGAACATGCGCGCACACATATACAACACTCACGCAAAGACAAAGAGGTCTGTATGTCTTGCAATTCTGATATTGGGCAATCCCAAACAGCCTTGCATGGGTGTCCAGGGAGGGCCCTCCACGGCTGCATCACAACCATAGAGGCAGAGGAGGAGAAGTAGAGAAGCGGAGAGGGAGAGAACCCCGTGCAGAAAGGGCACAGGACAAGCAGAGGAATGGAGAAAGGCCCGGTCCACTCACACTACAGCCGCCCTCAAGGGAACTGATCCACTCACCCCTTCACTAGAACTGTGCTCACCTGACCTAGCCCCTCCGCTGACCTCATCTCTTTTTTTTTTTTTTCAATAATTGAGTAAAACTGAAATTTATTATATGCCACAGTCGTCCTAGGGACCTCCATGCTATATATATAGCCTCTATGGTTCTATGGGTTGTGGTCTGATTGTTCATTTTATATCTAGAATCCACCAATGAGTGAGTACATACCATAACTGTCTTTCTGGGTTTGGGTTACCTCACTCAGGATGATTTTTTCTAGTTCCATCCATTTACCTGCAAATTTCATGCTTTCATTGTTTTTCTCTGCTGAGTAGTACTCCATTGTGTATATGTACCACATTTTTTTCATCCATTCTTCCGTTGATGGGCATCTAGGTTGTTTCCAGGTTCTGGCTATTACAAATAGTGCTGCTATGAACATAGCTGAGCATGTATCTTTATGGTATGTATCAGCATTCTTTGGGTATATGCCCAAGAGTGGGATGGCTGGGTCTTGAGGTAGTTCGATTCCTAATTTTCTGAGAAACCGCCATACTGATTTCCATAGTGGTTGTACAAGTTTACATTCCCACCAACAGTGGAGGAGTGTTCCCTTTGCTCCACATCCTCTCCAACATTGGTTGTCATTGGTGTTTTTGATCTTAGTCATTCTAACAGGTGTAAGGTGGTATCTCAGAGTCGTTTTGATTTGCATTTCTCTGATGATTAAGGATGTTGAGCATTTCTTTAAATGTCTTTCAGCCATTTGTAGTTCTTGTTTTGTGAATTCTCTGTTTAGCTCTTTAGCCCATTTTTTAATTGGACTGTTCAGTGCTTTGATGTCTAGTTTCTTGAGTTCTTTATATATTGTGGAGATCAATCCTCTGTCAGATGTGGGGTTGGTGAAGATCTTTTCCCAATCTGTTGGCTGTCTTTTTGTCTTATTGACTGTGTCTTTTGCCCTGCAAAAGCTTCTCAGTTTTGAGAGGTCCCATTTATTAATGGTTGTGCTCAGGGTCTGTGCTGTCGGTGTTTTATTTAGGAAATGGTCTCCGGTGCCAATGCGTTCAAGAGTGCTTCCTATCTTCTTTTCTATTAAGTTTAGTGTAACTGGATTTATGTTTAGGTCTTTGATCCACTTGGACTTGAGTTTTGTGCATGGTGACAGATATGGATCTATTTGTAATCTTTTACATATTGACATCCAGTTATGCCAGCACCATTTGTTGAAGATACTTTCTTTGTTCCATTGTATAGTTTTGGCTCCTTTGTCAAAAACCAGGTGTTCATATGTGCATGGATTAATGTCAGGGTCTTCAATTCGATTCCATTGGTCCGTATGTCGGTTTTTATACCAGTACCAAGCTGTTTTTATTACTATAGCTCTATAGTAGAGTTTGAGGTCCGGGATGGTGATGCCTCCAAGGGTTGCTTTATCGTATAGGATTCTTTTAGCTATCCTGGGTCTTTTGTTTTTCCATATAAAGTTGAGTATTTTTCTTTCCAAGTCTGTGAAGAATTGTGTTGGGATTTTGATGGGGATTGCATTGAATCTGTAGATTGCTTTTGGTAAGATTGCCATTTTTACTATGTTAATCCTACCTATCCATGAGCATGGGAGATCCTTCCATTTTCTGATATCTTCTTCAATTTCTTTCTTTAGAGATTTAAAGTTCTTATCAAAAAGGTCTTTCACTTGTTTAGTTAGTGTTATCCCAAGGTATTTTATATTATTTGTGGCTATTGTAAAGGGTGATGTTTCTCTGACTTCTTTCTCAGCCCTTTTATCATTTGTGTATAGGAGGGCTACTGATTTTTTTGAGTTGATCTTGTATCCTGCCACTTTACTGAAGGAGTTTATCAGCTGTAGAAGTTCCCTGGTAGAGTTTTTGGGGTCACTTATGTATACTATCATATCATCTGCAAATAGTGAAAGTTTGACTTCTTCCTTGCCAATTTGTATCCCTTTGATCTCCTTTTGTTGTCTTATTGCTCTAGCTAGAACTTCTAGTACTATATTGAATAAATATGGGGAGAGTGGACAGCCTTGTCTTGTTCCTGAATTTAGTGGTATCGCTTTGAGTTTCTCTCCATTTAATTTGATGTTTGCTGTTGGCTTGCTATAAATTGCTTTTATTATGTTTAGAAATGTTCCTTGTATTCCTATTCTTTCTAAGACCTTTATCATGAAGGGGTGTTGGATTTTGTCAAAGGCTTTTTCAGCATCTAGGGAGATGATCATGTGGTTTTTTTCTTTCAGTTTGTTTATATGGTGTATTACATTGACTGATTTCCGTATGTTGAACCATCCTTGCATCCCTGGGATGAATCCTACTTGGTCGTGATAGATGATTGTTTTGATGTATTCTTGGATTCGGTTTGCCAATATTTTGTTGAGTATTTTTGCATCAATGTTCATGAGGGAGATTGGTCTGTAGTTCTCTTTCTTTGTTGCATCTTTGTGTGGCTTGGGTATCAGGGTAATTGTAGCCTCATAAAAAGACTTTGGTAGTGTTCCTTCTGTTTCTATTGTGTGGAACACTTTGAAGAGGATTGGTATTAGTTCTTCTTTGAAAGTCAGGTAGAATTCTGCACTGAAACCATCTGGTCCTGGGCTTTTTTTAGTTGGGAGACTTTTGATGACTGTTTCTATTTCTTTAGGGGTTATTGGTCTATTTAAATGGTTTATCTGGTCTTGATTTAATTTTGGTATTTGGTATTTATCCAGAAAATTGTCCATTTCTTCCTGGTTTTCCATTTTTGTGGAGTACAGGTTTTTGAAGTATGATCTGATGATTCTCTGGATTTCCTCATTGTCTGTTGTTATGTCTCCCTTTTCATTTCTGATTTTGTGAATTTGGGTGTTCTCTCTTTGCCTTTTGGTTAATTTGGCTAGTGGTTTGTCTATCTTGTTGATTTTTTCAAAGAACAAACTCTTTGTTTCATTGATTTTTTTGTATTGTTCTCTTGTTTTCTATTTCGTTGATTTCAGCCCTCAATTTGATTATTTCCTGGCGTCTATTTCTCCTGGGTGAGTTTGTTTCTTTTTGTTCTAGAGCTTTCAGTTGTGCTGTTAATTCATTGGTATGGGATTGCTCCATCTTCTTTATGTGTGCATTTAGAGCTATGAATTTTCCTCTTAGCACTGCTTTCATAGTGTCCCATAAGTTTGGGTATGTTGTACTTTCATTTTCATTGAATTCTAGGAACTCTTTAATTTCTGTCTTTATTTCTTCCTTGACCCATTGATGTTTCAGGTGGGTATTATTCAGTTTCCATGAGTTTGTGGGTTTTCTATAATTTTTGTTGTTATTGAGTTCTAACTTTAAGGCATGGTGGTCTGATAAAATACAGGAGGTTATTCCAATTTTTTTGTATCTGTTGAGATTTGTTTTGTGTCCAAGCATGTGGTCAATTTTTGAGAAGGTTCCATGGGGTGCTGAGAAGAAGGTATATTCTTTTGTGTTAGGATGGAATATTCTGTAGATATCTATTAGGTCCATTTGAGTCATAACATCTGTTAGGTCCTTTATTTCTTTGTTAAGTTTCAGTCTGGTAGATCTATCTTTTGGTGAGAGTGGTGTGTTAAAATCTCCCACTACTAATGTGTGGGGTTTGATGTGCGTTTTAAACTTTAGTAGTGTTTCTTTTATGAATGTGGGTGCTTTTGTATTTGGAGCATAAATGTTTAGAATCGAGACTTCATCTTGGTGGATTTTTCCTGTGATGAATATGTAATGTCCATCCTGGTCTCTTTTGATTGATTTTAGTTTGAAGTCTATTTTATTAGATATTAGGATAGCTACACCAGCTTGTTTCTTAGGTCCATTTGCTTGGAAAACCTTTTCCCAGCCCTTTACTCGGAGGTAGTGTCTGTCTTTGGAGTTAAGGTGTGTTTCTTGTATGCAGCATATGGATGGGTCCTGTTTTCTAATCCATTCTGTTAGCCTGTGTCTTTTTATAGGTGAGTTGAGACCATTGATATTGATGGATATTAATGACCAGTGATTGTTAATTCCTGTTATTTTTTTGGTTGTGTTGTGTTGTCCTTCTGTGGTGTATGTTGGTGTAGGATTATCTATTGCTTGATTTTTCATGGATGTGTTTAGCTTCTTTGGGTTGAATTTTCCCTTCTAGTGCTTTCTGTAGGGCTGGGTTTGTGGACAGGTATTGATTAAATCTGGTTTTATCCTGGAATATTTTGTTTACTCCGCCTATGGTGATTAAGAGTTTTGCTGGGTATAATAGTCTGGGTTGGCATCCATGGTCTCTTAGTGTCTGCATGAGGTTTGTCCATGATCTTCTATCTTTCATAGTCTCTATTGAGTAGTCTGGTGTTATTCTGATGGGTTTGCCTTTATATGTTACTTGGTCCTTTTCCTTTGCAGCTCTTAATATTTTTTCTTTATTCTGTGTGTTTAGTGTTTTGATTATTATGTGGCGAGGGGACTTTTTTTTTTGGATCCAGCCTATTCGGTGTTCTGTAAGCTTCTTGTATCTTCATAGGTATTTCTTTCTTTAGGTTAGGAAAGTTTTCTTCTATGATTTTGTTGAATATATTTTCTGTGCCTTTGAGTTGGTATTCTTCTCCTTCTTCTATCCCTATTATTCTTAGGTTTGGTCTTTTCATGGTGTCCCAAATTTCCTGGACGTTTTGTGTTAGGACTTTTTTGTCTTTATTGTTTTCTTTGACTGACGAATCTATTTTCTCTATCGTGTCTTCAGTGTCAGAGATTCTCTGTTCCATCTCTTGCAATCGGTTGGTTATGCTTGTTTCTGTAGTTCCTGTTCGTTTTGTCAGGATTTCTATTTCCAGCATTCCCTCAGCATGTGTTTTCTTTATTGTCTCAAATTCATTTTTCAGATCTTGGAATGTTTCTTTCATCTGTTTAATTGCTTTTTCTTGGCTTTCTTTAATTTCTTCCCATTTTTTGTTCGTTTTTTCTTCCATTTCTTTAAGGGAGTTTTTTATTTCCTCTTTAATGGAGTTTTTCATTTCCTCTTTAAGGGAAGTTTTTATTTCCTCTTTAAGGGAGTTTTTTATTTCCTCTTTAAGGAAAGTTTTTATTTCCTCTTTAAGGTAGTTTTTCAATTCCTCTTTAAGGAAAGTTTTTATTTCCTCATTGAGGGAATGTTTTATTTCTTCTTTAAGGGCCTCTATCATCTTCTTAATGTCATTTTGTAGGGTTGATTTCTTCTGTTTCTTCTGTCATGGTATGTTTAGGTCTTGCAGGTGTAGAATCACTAGGTTCTGATGTTGCCATATAGGTCTTTATGTTGTTGCCTGTATTTTTGCACTGGCGCCTACTCATCTCTTCCTCTGTGAGGTGCAGGTGGTGTCTGTGTCTGAGAGTGCCTCTCTTGTTCTAATTTTTAGTCTTGGTTTAGTAGGGGTTCTTGGTTAAATTGGTGCTTTTGGGCTATTTCTTCAGGGGCAGCTGATTTCGATCGGTGAATTATATACTTATGATTCTGGTGATCTGGTTTGGTGTCTGGGTAGCGCCTTCTTCTGTGTTCTCAGGTCACTTTTTGTTCATTTGTCAACTCCTCAGCTGATCTTGTTTCTTCAGACTTTAAACTGTAGGCATCTGAATCCTCTCCCAGATGGGTTTCAGCTGAGCAGGGTAGTCTCACCAACACCTCCAAGTTGTTGGGTTTCACAGGATCAGCAGCTGGGCCCTGGGTTGTCCTCAGACGGAGTGTTCAGATTCGTTCTGGTTCTGACCCACGGAGATAGCTTCTTCCCCAGATGTTGGGGTTAGGGGCGTCTCTGTTCCAAGCTGTGTCTGCTTGTCTCCGTCCCTGGGCCTGTTTACCTCTGTGGTCCGCCGCCCGGCCTGTATGTCCCTGTCAGCTGCCGCTGGGTCTGTCTGCCTCTGGGGGCCGCCACCGGGCCTGAATGTCCCTGTCGGCCGCTGCACGTCTACCTCAGCGGGCTGCCGCTGGGCCCGTCTTCCTCCACAGGCTGCCGCCACAGGCCTACCTGCATCTGCTTGTCTTCACCGCCGGGCCTGTCTACCTCTGTGGACCGCCGCTGGGCCTGAATGTCTCTGTTGGCTGCCGCCGCTGGGCCCGTCTACCTCAGCGGGCTGCTGCTGGGCCCGTCTACCTCCGCGGGCCGCCGCCACAGGCCTACCTGCGTCTGCTTGTCTCTGCCGCTGGGACTGAATGTCTCTGCTGGCTGCTGCCGGGCCTGAATGTCCCTGTCGGCCGCTGCCGCCGGGCCCGTTTACCTCAGCGGGCCGCCGCTGGGCCCGTCTACTTCTGTGGGCCGCCGCTGGGCCTGAATGTCTCTGCCGGCTGCCGCCGGGTCTGAATATCCCTGTCGGCTGCCGCCGCTGGGCCTGTCCTGACCTCATCTCTTAAAGAGATCTCTCCAAACCACCGCACCAGCGACCAAGCCGGCAGACCTCTCAAGGACGAGCATAATAGTTGTCATCACAGTGATACGTCATTATGTTGCTGTGACCCCCAACCATAAAGTTATTTTCATTGCTCCTTCATGACTGTAATTTTGCTACTGTTATGACTCGTGATGTAAATATCTGTGTTTTCCAAAGGTCTTAGGTGACCCCTGTGAAGGGGGTTGTTCAGCCCCTGAAGGGTTCACGACGCCCAGATTGACAACCGCTGATCTAGACTGGCCGGGATCCGTCTTTCTCTGCTTCCAAAGCTCAGGGGTTGTAAGTGCCAGCCACGGCTCTTCTCCCCCTCTCTCTTGACTTAGTTTCTGAGGATCGAACTGAACTCATACTTGTACAGCAATGACTGAGGCATCTCCTCAGCCCCAGATTTCACTGTCGTTTTATAGGCTATTGTTGCCTCGGTCTTGGTCCCAGCCTCCAACACAGCGGGTCAGTGGAGCAAAGCAGCAGATATGTTTACCTGCTGCTACTCTGGAGCGCCTAAGAGACAAGGGCTTGGAGGACACGGGATCAAGTCTGCACACAGTCCAAGGCCGTCACCTCTGAAAGACAACCCATTTCTAGGGTGGAAAGGTGAGGGAGCCCGGAGCTGAGGACTTGAGTCACCCCGGGAAACTGGCTGGAGTGAACACTGTGGGTACTCTCGGGGTAGAGGCCCAGGCCCAAAGGCAGGTTGACACCAGGGAGGGGAATGGACCCTTTGTAGCTTTGTCGTGGTTTCCTTATGGAAAAGCCGTTGAGAATCACAGAACAAGCTGTCCATCAAGAGGAAGTGCCCTGGAGAAGGACCCACGGGAAGCTGTGGGGTACAGGGTAGCGTGGTGAGCAGGGAGGTTCGGAGAAGGACGCAAGTCACTGGTTACATTCCCGGAGAGAGATGAGCTATCTGTCTCCTGTGCCGTACGAGCCTCAGCTGTGACATGATTGATTTCACACCCAGGAAAAGCGTGCGAGGCCTGGCTGATTTTGAAATATGAGGTCGTGCCATGGACAACTGCATCCCTTCAGCTGTTTATTTTCTATGAGCCAATTACATTAAGTGTTCAGCTTCAATCCGGAAAGGAAAGTGCAGGCCCTGGGCTTCGGATGGAAGGATTGAGCAAGGAAGGGTGGATGCCCCACATCTGGAGGCCACTTTGGAGCGTGGCATGCAAAGAAGGTCCCAGCAGCCTCCCTGTCTACTGTGAACCTGAGCTCTGAGTCTGATGACGAGGGAATACAGGAAGACCCAAGATCTTCCATTAGAGTGAGATGTGTCAATGACTACCCTTTACAAGGGCTGCTGATGAGTGACACTCATCAGAGTGTTAATGAAACTGCAGAGAAAGCCACCAGGCCCCTGGCCACAGCCTGGGGTAAGACCCTGCCCGAGGTCCGCAGCGTGAGCTGTCTTGATCTGTGCTTTCCTCCAATGAGGGAGAAAGCAAAGCTTGTTTCTAGTGTGTTTTAGAGCCCTGTCTTACCTCAGAGCAACACCCCAGTATCTGAAGGAACACCAGGATGAGAACACATCGCTTGTTTCGTTTTGTACCAACACATTTGGGGTACAAATACCTCAGAATTTCCTTAATCTCATTTTAAGTTTTCCTCCTAGAACTGTGGTCCTGTGAAGGGGCCTTAAGATGACCAACAGATCAACCAAAAAAAAAAAAAAAAAATGAGTATCTCTGGAACAGTCTATGAAACTATAAAAAAATAAAAAAAAAAAAAAGCAGGCAGAGGAGAAAACGCACATGCTAGTCCCTAAGAAGGCCAGAGCTCTTAGCTTTCCTGGAAGGAAGGCCTGCTGTCTAACTCACAGGTGGACCTCTATATGGACTTTAAATTTGCTGAAATAATTATGACCTTCAAGAAATATTAGATGAGGGGCCGGCAAGATGGCTCAGCAGGTAGACACTTGTGGCCATGCCTGGAGCCCACACAATTGGAAGAGCTGTCATGTGACCTCCAAATGTACACAATGCAGCATGCATACACTCTCCCTACACACACACACACACACACACACACACACACACACACACACACACACTCACGCATACACTCTCTACACACACACACACACACACACACACACACACACACACACTCGTAAATCAAATGTAAGGAAATGTTTATTTAAAGAACTATCAAATAAGGGTGGGAACAAGATGCATCTCAACAGGGCAAAAGGAAAATGTCTAATTCCATTCCGGTTTTCCTACCTCTTTAAATAGACATTTTTTAGTAATACAGAAAAATAAAAATATGAAAAACGAACCCTCATGAATCTCCAACAAATCCTAACATGCACCCTTTTTATCCCTCTGATCACCCCTCATTTTCCCCTGGACTGTTTTGTGTTATCTTTCTCTTTCTATAACAAATACCCAAGAGAAACAGTGTATGAGGAGAGAAGGTTCTGTGGGCGCAAAGTCTTTGGCGTTCTGGTTCCTGACAGAGTGGCCCTGGGCCTGAGGTGGGCAGTACACCAAGGCGGGACGTACCCGGAAAAGCACAGCTGCTCCCCTCATGGAAGAAAAACAAAACAAAGCTGGAAATAGGAAAGGAAGGGGGCGGGGCTCCAATTTACTCCCACCCCCCCATGCCTGACCAGGCGCCACCTCTTTAAGGTCCCATCATGTCCCAGAAGCAGCTGGCTAAAAAGCTAAGCTTTTATCACATGGGGAAATTTTAGGATCCAAACTGTAGCATATTTTAAAGAAAAATCCCAGTGATTTCATGATCCCATCCATAAATACTTCAGCATTTATTTATAATTTTCATCTGAGGGGATATAAAAGGGATTCTTATCAATATATGATATATACTTTAGAGAATCTAAAAAGAGAGAAAAAAAACTAACAAAGTTTTTAAAAGGAAGAAACTCCCATCTGAAACAGAATTGGAAGAACAGGTAAAAGGAGGAAGAGCCTTAGGAGGCCATGCCTGGGAGTTTTTCTTGTGGTCCCATCTGCCCACTTGCTTGACTGGAAGACAAAGGCCCCTGGTGTCTGCTGAGCCCCTAGAAGCTGCCCTTCTCCAACTTTGGGAAGGCTGGGAAGGGTCTCTGCTTTTACTTCCTCCTAGAGGGTATGGTGGAACATTCCCTCAGGTTCTGTGAGAAGCTGTGTTGCCTTTTAACCTTTCCGGTGTCCCATCCAGCCACGTAACAACTTATAAAATAATCACTTAGAGGCTTAATATTAATTACAGACTGTTTGGTTTATGGCTCAGGCTTATCGATAGCTAGCTATTACACCTTAAATTAACCCATTTCTATTCATCTGTGATTCACCACGTGGCCGGTGGCTTTACCTGTGTCCTCTCACATCTTGCTCCTCAGGCGGCTCACCGCGGCTCCCCTGACTCTGCCTTTCTTCTCCCTGAATCTCTGCTTGGATTTCCTGCCTGGCTATAACCTGCTCTGCCATAGGCCAAAGCAGCTTCTTTATTAACCAATGGTAGCAACACATACCCACAGCGTACAGAAAGACCGTCACACAGCAGAGTCCCCTTTTGTGCCGCAGCTGACCAGAACTGATTCTCACTGCTGTGGCCAAAGGACCTTTCATTACCACTACTCACACACCAGGCCAACTGTCGTTCACGAGTAATATTCACCTTCCCAGCAGAGGAAAGCTTTGGACCCAGCCATGTGGTCCTCCTGTCACACTGGAATCATGCTTGGCTCTGGCTTCACCCTCTCTTCTCTGGCTATATCACTTAGTACCTTTAGGCCTCAGTTTCTCCTCCTGTAAGTAAGGGATGATGAACTCATCCCAAACTGAGTGACGGTGAGGCCCAGTGAGGTCATGCCGTGTGTGGAAAAAGCTTTGTAAGTAGAAACCATTTACAAATGAAAGGTCTTATTGTCTTTTCTAGCTAGGATTCCATTCTGCCTCCATCAGCATTTGGCCTGAGAAATGTGTGGGGGGCAAAGTGATGATGAGCTACCTCCTGGGTCTTTGTTTATTTACGTCCTCGCCACTTCTTTTGAGCTTAGTGTCTACTTTGGAGACTCAGTGTAAACTATGATTTGTCAAAAAGCCAAGCTGATTCTTGTCTCTAGTTCTTCATTTGGTTCATTGGGCGCGGAGGATGACCAGGGCGCACATATGATGGCATGGAGGAAGTGGCCTGACTCATCCAAACACCCTACTGCCTTGGGGGCCTGGGAAAAGCCAGCGGGGGATGAGAAACAAGAACTGCGTCACTACGGAACCTCACCAAGGCTCAAAGGCTCGACTGCCCACCTGGGAAGTTGATATGTTGGCAAGAAGCGCGTGGGTGTCCTGGTGCTTGAGTCACGAGTAGCTTGGACTTTCCCATTACTCCACAGGCCCACACTCACAGGACCTTAGATTTGTCCAGAGAGGGCAATCGAGGCACACAAGACAGCACTTGGCTGTGGGGGTGAATCTGCCCCCAAGGACACTCATGTAGCTGAGTGTACTGGGACATCAACTCATAGTATTGCTACCAAGGGACATAGGCAGAGTTAGGGGGAGGGGTTATATCATCATCATTATTGTTATTCACTTATCAGATGGTTATTAATTACACTTCAGTGAAAGGCTTGAACTTTTTATGAGCATGAGCTCATCAGCCTGTACAATGCCCAAAGGAGGTCAAGAACGTGCAGACAGCAATTCGCTCATGAGCAAGCTGACTTGAGGCTCAGGAAGTCTACCATCTGGTCGCTTTTCTTTCCCTGTCTGGCCACTGGCTACTTCTCTTTTTTTGATAAGAAGGCAATTTATCCCATGTATAGTGGACAGACAAGACTCCCACCTTGCTTGCTGGGGTTTCGACCCATCCTTGGGTTCATGGGCTTAAAAAAAAAGAAGAAAAAAGAAAAAGAAAACCAGTTTATAACCAGGGCTCTTTGAGGCAGTCAGCTCACCTTGCAGATGAATGCACCCAAGAAGGGAACTTCATGGGAATCCGAGGAGCGGCAGTGGGTAGGTGAATTTTATTTTTCTATTTTTTTTTATTATATTTGTGTGTATAGGTGATGTGTGTGTGTGTACATGTTCATGTGTGTGCTCCTATGTATGCATGTGTGCAATGGTCAGAGGTCAATGCTGGCAAACAGAGTGGCTGGCCACTTGGTTTTCTGAGACAGGCTCTCCCACTGGAGCCCACCAATTCGACTCAGCTGGCTGGCCAGCAAACCCCAGGGCTCTTCCCATCTCTACCTCCCCAGGGCTGCTGTGACTGCAGGTGCACACTGCCACATCTGGCCTGTTATATGGATGCTGGGTTGCTGAGGATCCAAAGCCAGGCCTTCGTGCGGTATTTCACAGCAAGCACTGTGCCAACTGAGTCATCTCCCCAAACCCAGGATGTGAATCTTAATGATGCCCCATGCAGTTGATCGTTGATGATTCTGACTGGCAGGGGCAGCAAGGACCAGAGTTCAGCATGGACTGTGGGCTGCAAGACAGAGCCAGAAAGGCAGGGCAAGGCGGCCAAAGGCTTAGCGGCTGAGGGGGATCTCACAGATTGTCAGACCACCTTGCCGGGCAGATTGGAGCTAGGAGGAGTATGGGTCAGTGATGGAGAAGCCCACACCTTGACCAGGCCTGCTTCGTTAGGCACACCTCTTGCCTTGTATTTAAACCTAAACTTCATGTTAGGACCCTGAAGATGGACTTGCGGCAGGGAGAGGGTACTAGATCTCCATGCTCATGTTCCTAATGTGGCCACGTTGAATTAATCCCTTTTTTCCACTTTCACCATTGACTGTCTCTTTAATTGGTCTGTTGAGCAGTGGCCAGGACTGACTGGCTTATGAGGGCTGCCGGGGTTGGGGCTGGGACTCCGAAAGTTCTAGTGGCTTCTGACTGAACAAGTGTGCAATCCGGCAGTGGCCATACCTGCCTTGCTACCAAGTTAAAATAATACCTGAAGGCAATGGATAAGGAGAAAATCAGAAACCTGAGCAATTATTATCTTATCTTGAAAGAAATCAGAGTTCCAGTGAGCCGGGCTGCTGACTGAAAGGCTCTTGAGAGAAGCCAACAAGCAGAACCCCAGTTAGCCGTGGGTCAGCTGACTGGTGGGTCAGAGGGCGAAAAGTCCTGGAGCTTCGGTTCTATCCAGGTCTGGGCTTTACTGGAGGCAGTTAGGGGTCCCCGACCTTCTTCCACACTCCTTACCCAGTGAGGCTGTAGTGATCTAAACTGGGAGAGAAAAAGCCATATTTCCCCAGCTCTGGAGCTGACAGACACCAGGCCAAGGCCCAGCACCTCTCACAGCTCCATGATTAGCATGCTCAGGAATCCGCCCAGCACTGTGCTCAGAGGGACAAGGACAAACTCATATTTCTCAATGCCACCTTGAGCAGCCAGAAGCACCTCCTGCTGGAGTTTAACCCAGCGAAATCAGTGTTAGCTCCAGCCATGCCTTTATGGATTCAGCTAGACCACAAGAGTACATGACCAGCCTGACCGCCACCTCGCTGCTGATCACAAGCCCCAGACACACGGTTCAGTGCAAATTCTGTAGAGACAAGACTCAGGGAAAAGGCACACACTGCTGCACTTCTTACTAACTCAACGAGCCTCATTCCCCCAAACTTTGTGATTCAACATTGAAATGGCTGAGCTTTAAAGAAGAAAGAAGAAAAGGCTTGTGGAAACTACCGACCTCTCTAATCAATGACACATGCGCGTTAACAGGAATAGTCAGTCACTCAAAGATGAAGATTTCAAGCTGAAAATTCACTTAATGGCACAGGTTAATGCGTGGGTCATCCTCCATGCATATGAGCACAGTATGTTATAGGTTTGCATGAATGCATTCATTTCTGATTGTTTGAAAGATCTAAATACATTAAAAATATGAATTTGAGCTGGGCATTGATGGTGCACACCCTTAATCCCAGCACTTGGGAGACAGAGCCAGGCAGTTCTCTGTGAGTTCGAGGCCAGGCTGAGCTGCAGGGTGAGTTCCAGGACAGGTGCCAAAGCTACACAGAGAAACCCTGTCTCTCTCTCTCTATATATATATATATATAGAGAGAGAGAGAATTCATATATATATATGAATTTGAATCAAGTATTTGTAGAAATCCATGTGCCCAAAATAGATGGAGTTTGGGTTTGGAGGGGAGGGGAAGGAGGGGAAGAAAAATCACTGGTGCAGGAAAGGCGTGAGGTCACGGAGGACCTTAAGTATCACATTAGAGAGCTTGAACCGGCTTTGGGACCCAGGAGCAGGCAAGTGACGTAAGCACGTTTGCATCTTAGAGCCACCACAGCTGCAGTGTGGATGAAGGATGGGGTGGGATGAAGGAGAGGGCAAGGAGGGGGACGGACTGATCATTAGAGGGTGCTAAGACACTCTAGGTGAGAGATGATGTAGCCAGGACTGAAGCCACAGCTCTGTGGCAGGAAAGCAGAAGGGCGGGAGCCAAGAGCTATTAGAGAGGAGAGAGGACAGGACGAGGCTATTGATCAGATGGGGTGGAGGGACGGAGGACAGAGGAAAGGTGACGTCTGGGACAGTGAAGTAGATGGCGTTCCCATTACCAGGGCAGGAAACTGAAGGTGTTGGGTAGGAGTGTAGGAAACAGAAGCTAACAGACGTTGAGTCTGAGCTACGAATCCTCAGGAAGAAGTTCAAGTCAAAAACCATGTTAACTGAGTACAGCACATAGAAACCGCTAAGCAACAGACTTCCGTTCATGGAGCTTACAGCATCTGTCAGGGGTGTTAGTGCAGAATTATCCCATGTTCATGAAAGCCAGTGAGAGGATTTGACAAGCAGAAGCATGAGGTCATGGGAACCTACACCTGGGGCTTGCCTCCTTCACTTCTTATGACAGGGACTCTGACTGCAGGGGCTGCTGGGAAAACTCTGTCATCCATTCCTTCGTCCATCTCCCCCAGGTAAACGTTGCTGTGAGTACAAACCCCGGTGGCTGCTGCAGACCACAGCAGTGAGGCCATGAGGGTGACGTCATCCTCACGGCTGCTCTTTTTAACTTATTTTGGAATCTCTGGTTTGTGGTGTGGGGGTGGATTAATTGACAGAAATTACAGAAGTAGCTGTGACTCCATCTTTACTTAGGAGCTTGTGCAGAGACTTTTGGGAACTCTTGTTTAACTTTTGGTTTTGTGTCTCATTCTTATAGCTCTTGGGGAAAAAAATGCTCCTGGTGTAACGAGATAAAGGGCTGCAGGCCCGTGTTGACCATGTCAGGAATGCCGGGGGTTTGGTCATCATGATACAAGCACTGAACTTTCCTTTCCACCAGACCACGGGGAGCTGAGGTTTGATAAGTGCTGTGAATGTAGCCCACGGGGTGAACCTCACCCAGTGCCAGCTGCTATTAATGCCACGTCTGACCACTGCCAATGGAAAAACCATGAGACATGAGTCCAAAGGCTAAGATTTTCCCAATCAAGGAGTTCCTCTGAGCTTCTCATTTTGTTTATTTTCTGTCTGGCTACATCGAACTATGTCCTACCTGGTACACAGATACATGGTTAGTTTTTCACACAGATACAGACGCCTGCTGCATGCGCTGCATGTTGGGAAAGTAACCAGAACATCATTTGCAGTGTTATGTTCTAGAACTTTATTTAAATGTGTTTTCAACATTCAAGACGACAGAAAGTCCCTTTCCATTTACAGTCTTTCCTTAAATATCCAGAAGTTTACATGGATTGCTAAATGACCCAAAGTTAGTAGACTCAGCCAAAGGTGCCTACATCAGAGATGTCTTAGAAGAGCCTAGGGATTGTCAACATCAGGCACTAATTATAAAGAACCACTACCAGAGACCAGTGGCGTGGAGAAGACGAGGAATAGCAAGAGGCCCTTCCCACCAAAGCCAAGTTGGCTAGAGGAAAGACAGGGTTTTTTGTACAAGTATTGGGAAGGGGGCTGAGATGGTTGGACAGGTAAAGGCACCTGGCTGATGATCATCCATTCTAAACCTTAAACAGCACCCAGCTATCTGGAACGCTTTGCCTGAACTGCACTGTTTACTCCCGCGTTTCATGAGGGAAACTTGGTGTTCTATTTATCCACAGACTTGAAAAGTCAGTCATCAAAATTATCATTGAGCCAACATTGATTTCTTTTGTACTCTTATAGTATCAATGCTTTTGGGGATATAACTCCAAGAGTTCCTTTTCAAGGATTTTTGTTAATTATAAAAATAATATATTATTTTTTTAAGTGCCAGCAAGCAGGTAAGTCAGGAGTTAATTGATTTAATACTCCCCTCCACATTAGGCCCCTCCCATTATTACCAGTTTATGTGTGTAGTATATTTGCATGTACAAATGTGTATAAATATGTATTTACACTTTATCCTTTTATATAAGTGTTATTTATAGTATACATAGTTTGGAAAGCTGGAAAGGGGGAGACAATGTAAATCAGGAATAACATGAGTGGAAATGGAGGGGAGGAAGAGGATTTGACATTGGTATATTAGCAAATGTATCTTTGAGATATTTCCGTGTGTGTGTGTGTGTGTGTGTGTGTGTGTGTGTGCAGAGATTCATTTTCTTTCCTATAGGAATTTTTCCTTATTTTCTTTACCTTTTAACTTTGAAACAGGGTCTCACGAAGTTGCATAGACTAACCTTAAACTCACTTTGTAGCCCAGACTGATCCTACATTTGTGATCCTCCTGCATCAGCTTTTCAAGAAGCTGGGATTACAGACCTGTGACAGCAGGCCCAAATGAATTTCTTTTTATTTAAACTTTTAATTTTGAAATAATTGTAGACGATGTGAAAGTACAAAAAAAAAAAAAAAAAAAAAAAAAAAAAAAAAAAAAGGAGGCAGGACTAGGGTCTGGTATACCCTTCACTCACATGGTTAACTAGTGTGTCACACCAGAACCAGGAAACCGGGAAACAGACATTAAAGCAACAGAGAATGATTCGAGGTTGACCAGTTCTCCGTCTACTGGTTTGTTGACAGTGCCATGTATTTACCCTGTGGCTAGCTCTGACTTCACGAGCTGTGTGCTGACAGGATGAGGCAAGCTATGAATCTTCATGTAGAACTCTGTTCTGGAAAGAGTGAGATAAACAATCCAAAGAAAATGTATTTCTGTTGTCCTCAGCTACAAGGTGTTCTTGGAAACCTAATAAAAATGCACAGATCCTACAGTGGTAAGATTTATAGAGGCAGCTGAGAAACCAGGTAGCTAGACATTCATACTGAGTCTCAAATTCCATCCAGGATTAAGGATGGAGGTGATTCTCTCCTTAACTCCTGGCATCTTAATGTAGTGAAGAATCAGGAAACACCCACCTCTTGGTACTTATTCTGGATGCAAGGGCAAGGTTCAACCAAGGCTACATTTGTTTTACTTTGTATTACTTTTTATGATAATATTATTGTATTACATGTTTAAATTCCACTGAAGTTAGGTCAGCCAGGGAAAGAAACCAGGATATTAAATATCCAGTTCATTTACATTTTAAGGGGCATTTCAATGACTGACTATTGCTGTTGCCTTCAACATGCAACATCCTCCACAGGCATGCACTGAACACTTGGTCCCCATGGGGTGGGACTCTTTGAAAGATTTTAGAAACCAGGAAGTAGGACCTGGGTAGAGGAAGTAGGTCACTGGGGGCAAGTGTTCGATGGTATATTATAGCTAACCCCTTTGCGTTTTTCTCTGCTCTTTGTCCACCATGAGATGGACAACCTATCCTCCTCCACAGGCTTCTGCTACCATGACCTTCTCTGCCCCACTGTAGGCCTAGAATCAGTGGCCTAGGAACGAAACTCTTGGAAACCATGAGCAAAATAACTCTACTCTCTTTTAAGTTTATATTCTTCTTTGGATCTAGTCTTCCAACGCTAACACATATCCTGTAGCTTTTTCGGAAGATTCTCTAAAACCAATTCTTGTGTAGTGATGAAAAATGGAGACTTTGCCATAAAACATACCCCCACCAGAGGTTGGAGAGATAGTCAGTCCGTAAAGTGCTTGACTTGCAAGCATAAGAGGATCTGAGTAAAATAAGCCGGATGCACTGGTGCACGCTGGTTAATCCTTGGACAAGGGAGACAGAGACAAGTGGATCCAAGGGCTGCTGGTCTGCCAGCCTGGCCTGGTTGGTGAGTTCCAGGCAAGTAAAGGATTATGAATGAATGAATGAATGAATGAATGAATGAATGAATGAATGAACGAGGTGGGTGGCACCTCCAAAATTGACATGTGGACTCCATATACATGCACATGTGCACTTCCATTACATACATGTACACACACACACACACACACACACACACACACACATACATATAACAACCCAAGTTAAGCCCTCACTGTATCTCTTATAGTACTGTAACTTTGAGCAAGTTATTCAATCTTTCTGAGCCTCAGTTTCCTTTTCCGTAAGAATGAGCAATGATGGCCCTTGCTTACTTTGAGAATCAAATGTGCTTAACACAATATCCCGCGGAGGGTAAGCATTCAATAAATACTAGTCAGTTCGAAGTGATAATAACATTTGCTGCCCCGAGTTTTCAGACAGTAGATTATCAGTTGGAAACATTCTGGACCAAGGCTTTCAAACAGTGACCTACATGCAGGTCAAACTGAGCTCAACCCCAGTGTTTTCAGAAGGGGGGCGTGCCGGCCTTGGTTGTAAACCTGACCCTGACCTTTGCTCAACGGTGACCCTTGCCCTCCTCCTTGCTGCTCTGTCCATTTGTATCACCTGTACAGCCTGCTCAGACATTTGAGCTTTTGTGATCTAAGTGTTTGCTGTTACATCCTCAAAAGTCAAGAGAGAGAGAGAGGAAGAAGGCAATAAAGAAAGATTGGGAAACCTTCAGAGACAGTGATGCAGAGGACAACCAGGAGAGAGAGGTAAAAATCTACTGCACTGACCTGTGCCCAGGACTCCACATCTCTTTGTCCCTCTGATTAATCATTTACCCATGGATTGTCTGGGATTATCGGGTTTCCTTGGATTATCGTGTTTGCTTGCTTGATCTTTCTAGGAAACCTACAATCTTCTTGAGTACAGAGATCACGTTACGTAATTTTTTCAGAAAAAGATTTCACCGAACACCTGGCTCCCTTCCTTTCCATAGTAACATTTCAGCAATGACACAAGACAAATGCTGAGGTGGACTCACCAGTTCTAACAGAGGCACAGCTCTGATAGGGGCTCGCTGCGGTGGTGGTTCTTGTCTCACTCTGTAGCCCTGGTTGGCCGGTAATTAGCTCTGTAGACCAGGCTGTCCTTGAACTCACAGAGATCTGCCTACCTCTGCCTCCTCGGTGCTGGAGTTACAGCCGTGCACAGCTGACTGGGATGCTGGTCTTGTGGAAGGCTGTGCATGTGAAGGGAAGAGAGGGTGAGCAGAAGAGTGAACCCTCCTCTCGACTTGGCTGTGAACCTCAAGAACGCTTTTAAAACCCTCCGAAAGGTCTTTCAGGATGTTGCAGAGCATCTACAGAGTGCTCTGCCCTTCTTTCCTAGCTATCCTGTCCTCTAAGTGCCTCTATGATCTTAATATTAGCTATTATTAGACCTGTTGGTTATATATATATTTAAGAATATATGGTATTACATATTAGACCTGTCAGTTATACAAATGTATTTAAGAATATATAGTATTACACATTCGACCTGTTAGTTAGATGGGGACACTGGAAGATTATAAAACTTTCCTGAGACGATACAGTGGTCAAGGGCAAAGCCGATGTTGAAACCCTCGTCTGTCTGAGTTCATACATGGTGCTTCTAGCCATCTGGGATACTTAATCACAAATGAACAAGTCAGCAAATGTTTCTCTTCTTCTGATTAAACAAATCATTTTATTAGTTAATCTGTATGGGTGTTTTGCCTACAGGTATGTCCGTGCACCACAAGTGTGCCTGGTGCCTAGGGAGGTCAGAAGTCACTGTCACTGGGTTACAGACAGTTATGAGCCACCATTTGGGTGCTGGGAATCAAACCTGGGTCCTCTTAACCACTGTTCCTTCTCTTAATTATCCAGATGCTGAATAACAGGATCTGAGTGAAGCCTTCAAGTTTACCTTTGATTTCTAGAACACCTGATAATGTTTTCCTGTTTCCCATCCTGGATGTTGGTATTTGAGATTTCTTCAGTCAGCCGACAAGCTTTGCTAAGCACGTGCCGTAAGGCCCGATGAACGATGCGGGGTTACAGAGTGTGCAGCTGTAGAACAATGTAATGGGATTTTCCTGGCCATTTGGATGAGTGCTGTGGAGACGAATTGTAAACCAGTTCACCCTATACAGTCAGCATTTCTGTAATCCCTGCAAAGAGCGCTGTATTGTGCTGGGCAGACCACAGCTGTTCATTTGCTCAACGCTCATGGCTAACCTATGAAATAAGTCCTACCGTCCCACTTACAGGGTCTATTATACTCTATCATACTTGCTCAGCCACGAAGTCGGTAAGTTGTTTGGCCCGTTCTACAAGGCTAACAGGCAATGGAACTAAAATTCAGTCTCCAATCTACAAGACTAAAATCAGTAGACCATTCTTGCAGTTCACCGAGCTATCGCAAGCTAAGTTTCTTTGGAAAAGACCAGTAGAAACGGCACACAGACAAGGGCAGAGACCTGTCTCTTTAAGGGTCTTGCCATCTTGTTTAGTGATATCTTTATGTTCACTGTATTTCCTTATATTTCATTAAAGTTTCTTGCAAACCCAGTCTTCCAGCTTTTAAAGCATCCCCCCCCCCCCATCTCTTGTTACATCAAAGAGAGTCTTGTCAAGTAGACTTGCCTTTTCCCTGTTGAAGGTTCTAGATTAAAGCCAAAGTGTACTGAATAGCATTTCCAGCCTGGGGTAGGCAGAGAAGCCAATCAAGCAGCTGTGAACCATTTCCTGTGCAGGAAGGGCTCAGGGACGGTCCTGCAGCGGGAGAGTTCTAGAACCTGGCATACATATTCTCCACGATTTCTTGGTAGGGCCCGGGACTATTTATCAGAGGGGACAGAAAGGGTCTGTCATCAATGGTGAGAGGCATTTCGGCAGCATGGAACAAAGATGTCAAGTGTAAGCCTGCCTTTGCCCCATGGTTCATTCCCAGGAATCTGATCTAAAGATAGATTTAGAAGTGTGTATGGAAATTTACACATCTATCATACAGGGTTGGGAGACAGGGGGAGCAAACCACTTGATAGTTGGACAATGGAAAACCATGTCAATCAATTATGATATGCCCATAAAATGGGATGGTACCGTAACAACTTCATGTTGTGCAAAAATATTTAATGATGTAAGAAAATGCTCTCCATTTTAAAAAATGTTTTTAATTAAAAATTTTGCTACTTTCTATTTACTTATTTACTGTGTGTGTGAATGTGTGTGTGTGTGTGTGTGTGTGTGTGTGTGTGTGTGTGTGTGTGTGGTGTGCATGTCTGTGTGTGAATGTGGGTGGGATGTCTATGCCTGCCACACTGAGCATGTGGAGGTCAGAGAACAACTTGGCAGGACTTGGTTCTCTCCTTCTGCAATGTGGGTTCCCGGAACTGAACTTGCGGTTATAGCAAAGCCACTCCTGTGACAACCCGTCATTCCACTAATCTATGAACTCATGAAGGGATGAGTCCGCTCACCTCCTATGTTCTGAGCCGTCAGACATCACAGGCATATCACCCTGGAGATTATGTTTACAGCACATGAATTTGAAGCGCCTGTTCTAGTCCGCTGAGGCCCAAATACAGCCCATTTTTTGAATTTAGTTACCAGGTCCCTGGAATTCCTTTTTTCCAGATTCCACATGCCCTTGAGTTTTCATTGTGCTTGCAGTATTTTGAGGAATCAGCATATTTTTGTCTATAATGACAGAATTTCTTGCTTCTTAGATTTTGTTAATGCCTTCCCATGATTCTTTGAACAAATTGTTTTGTATTTCCTGTCTCCTTGACCTGATATTTGCTCTGGACAAAACTACTTTGTGTGTTGTTAATCATCAAGTTTGTGTGCCCCTGAGTGCCCATGTGGAAGTCCTAACCTTTTCTACCTCAGAATGTGACTGTGTTTGGGAGAAAGGCCCAAAAGAGGTCATTCAGTTACAATGGGGACATTAGTGGGGGAGCCTGATCCAACATGACTTTGTCCTTATAAAAAGAGATTAGGATGCAGGTCCAGAGTGAAGACCACGTGAAGTAACAGACTGTCCTTTAAGCCGGTGGTAGGGAATGAGTGGAGTCCGAGAAGAAACCCTCTGTTATCTCGACCTTTGATTAGAAGCCTCCAAATTGAGACAAAATGCATGCCTATTGTTTAAGCTGCTCAGCACATGGAATTCTGTTGCCATGGCTTTAATAAAGCATTTAACCCGTTCTTGTGTATTGAATTCTGTGGTAGCAAAGGAGTTGTTACACACAGTGTTTTTAAAACAACACTATTTATTACCAATGGCTACCTTTTGGCCCATGTTATATGCTGGACACTATTAAATACATTACATTTATTATATTATTGTGCCCTCACACCAGCCCTTCAGAGTAGATATTATTGGTGCTCTTCTAGATAGTGAGACTAATTCAGAGAGATCAGTGCTAATCACAGGACACACAGCTTGGGGGGTGGAGCTGAGATTCACAGTGGCTTTTGTGTCCTGCAGAGGATCATCCAGAGGTTGGATGACATCATCTCCAAATGGAAATCATCCAGAATGGCCAAGCCCAGCAGCATCCAGATAAGGAGGGAGTGCTCTCCCGGTGAAGACTGAGGAGCATTTTCCTAGGTACCCTGAGGTCCTGAGCCTGGTTCTCAGCATTCATTCTGCGACCTCAAGCAGCTAACTGGTGGTCACCGCAGGGTTTCCTGGGTCATCAAAAAACTATCATGACATTAGCTTTTCCTCTAAGATAACTGGACCCTCTGTGTTTCCAGCCACAGTTGTATCATTGATTTTCATTTACCTTGGATCAGATTTCTTTTTCAGCTCAGAATGAAGAAGCAGTGAATTCTCAGTTAACACAGAGCTGGGGCTGCAAGAACGGGCTTTGAAGTAAAATCACCCTGGATTATAGCCCCTGTCTTGTCTCTCTCGCTAGGCAACTTTAGTGAGGACCTTCTTCCCCAGGGGGTCTTGGTTCCCTTGTCTTTAAATGTGGTAGTGTATGGGGTGTGCACATATGCAGGCAGGTAACTGTGAAATCCAGAAAGGGCACCAGATGCCCCTGGAGCTGCCGTTTTAGGAGTCTGTAAACCATCATACATGGGTGCTGGGAATGAACTCAGGTCCTCTGCAAAAGGAGTTCTCACTCTTAGCTACTGAGTCCTCTTTCCAGGCCCTGTCCTTGTCTTTAGAATGGAGCTAATTGCAGTAGTCACATCCAGGTGGCTGTGATGACTAAAAAAAGAACGCGTATAAACTGTTCTGCACGGGCCTAGATTTATTGAGGCAGCTTCGAAGGGTCAACTCTAACAGAAGATAAAAGGATGGTAGGGAGAAGAAATGGATGGTGGTATGCCCCATGAACTCAGAGAATGGTGTCCGCTGTGGAAAAACAAGTCAAGTGGCTCCAAGTGACTTTGTAACAGGCAGCCTTTGACTAGAAAGTTCCAGAGACTCGTGTCTTCCTTGCACTGGCCCTGGATCACATTTACTGGTTTTTCCAATGACGTCTTACACAACCTTATCATTCGATCAGCTCTGGACAAATGCATTGACTTTGAAAGTTAGAGTCTGGGTGTAGTTACTAATGAACCTACGAAGCAGCCTAGAGCAAGTTTCCCCCTGAAACTTCTAGATTCTAGCTTTGATCAGCAATGGACTCTCAGCTCCTAGCGAGCATGTTAAACTTTACCCTATTATGTCCGCCTCTGCCATGGTTAACTACATCACCTCCCCACTGGCAAAAGTGCAATGTATTTGGGACAGGCTAACTGTGTTAATGTCACCATTATAATAACACCCCCTAGGCTTCAGGAGGGATGGCCTAACATCCCCAGACCGCATCAGCACCATCAGCTTCTTGACCTTTTCTTGACTTTCTGCTTGTTGGACCAATCAAACTTGATCAACACTATCATGGTTTTCTCTTCTGCCTTTTTCCAGGTGGGCTTGATGATTGGCAAAGGAGGCGTGATGCCGGCCTGATGATCGCATGTGCCTCCCACAGGGATGCTGTGTCAAGCAAGGGTCTGGGGCAGCTCCACATTGCCTTCCTATGGGCATGTGGGTATCAGTGTGACCTTCGGGGATTCTGAGGCCTTCACTCTGCTCTGTGGGGGTAGGATGGAGGCTGCTGCAGCTTCCTTACTTTTTTCTTTTCTGCTTTTTTGTTTTATTTATTAGTATTTTTGTTTTATTTATTAGTATATATTAATTATACATGATAGATTCCATTATGACATTTTCACACATGTGTATAATGCCGTTTTATTTTTTCCTGCTTTTCACCCAGAAGAACTTGAAACTGTATGTTTGGAATAAACCAGTTCCAGAAAAGAGAATTATGTTGTTTGACCTGATCCCCTCAAATGCCACCAAAGTCAAGCATCCCTCCTCAGCTTTGGGATTCATAGCTTGGGTATGTAAGTCAGATTTAGGAAGGCTTGCTTCCATGGGTCATTTTATTTCCTCTATTTTTTTTAACCTTCCCAGAGAAAATAATTCATTTATTTTAGGATTGGTATGTTTGAGAATTGTCTTCCAAGTAAAACATCAAGGAAAGAGTGGCATTCATGAAAAAAAATAATATTTTAGTCTATGAAAATAATTGGCAAGAAATTTATATTAGGTTACAAGCTTTATTTCACCAAATATGCTCTGCCCAGCTTTTTAAAAATGAAGTAATGAACACGGCGCTGAGGATTTGACATTTGATTCACATCCGTCAACAGCAGTATGTCAGATGTAGCAGACTTATGTCCAAAATCCCCAAGCACATGGCACTGATTTCCCAGGAAAATAAAATAAATCCCTTACTCCTCCATTTAGAAAGTAATGTGTAACTCAGCCAGCTCAGAGAGTCCTAGAATAGAGAAATAAAAAAGCATGTAGGTCCCAACTACTAGCTCTCACATCGGAAGTTAGCTTAAAAAACAAATTTCAGCTGGGCGTTGGTGGCGCACGCCTCTAATCCCAGCACTCGGGAGGCAGAGGCAGGCGGATCTTTGTGAGTTCGAGGCCAGCCTGGGCTACCAAGTGAGTTCCAGGAAAGGCGCAAAGCTACACAGAGAAACCCTGTCTCGAAAAACCAAAAAAAAAAAAAAAACAAAAAAAAAAAAAAAAAAAAAAAAACAAATTTCAAGCAAGCAGAGGACTTCTGGAAACGCGGAGAACGTGGGCTGTGGTCCACATTTCACTTTTTCATAGTCCATCTTGGCTTTTGTCTCTGGTCTCAGTGTGTAATTAAGATCCCGGGTTTTTTTTTTGTTGTTTTTTTTTTCAGGATGTAGATTTCTATGTTGTAAATGTGGTGCTGTTTCTTTTCCCTCTATAATTCACGTTGAGACCCTGTCCCCACTGTAACGGCACCGGGAGCGGGAGGTACAGCTTTAGAAAGTCATAAATAGGATTATGTGTCTGTACAAAATGGCTTAATTGAAGCCTTTGTTCACCTTTTTTTGCTCTTCTACCTACAGCCATGTGAGAAGTATTCTTCCTCCTCTACAGGACAAAGCATTCAGGGGACATCTCGGAGACAGAGATCAGAGCATCACCAGACGATGGAAACACCAACACCTTAATCTCACCTTGTTGGCCTACTCCAGAACTGTAAGAAACAAATTTCTATTCTGCATAAATTCCCCAGCCTTGGGTATTCTGGTATATTCCCCCTGAACAAACTATGACCATGTTTAATTCTACTCATAGACCAAAGTCTTCCTGCCATCCCGCCCTAGTCTCCGGTGGTATTTCAAAGTTCCTCAAGGGAAAAGGTACCCAACAGACACCACGCACTAGTATGTGCCAGAGAGGGCTGCTGGCATCTATAAGCACTTTTCAGTAAATCCTTCATCCCTAAAGAAGATGTGTTCTTACTACATATGAAAATATCAAGTCTCTAGGCTGGAGAGATGGTTCAGCAGTTAAGAGAGTACATACTGCTCTTGCAAAGGACCTGGGTTCAGTCCCCAGGACCCACATCAGCCAGCTCACTAACACCTGTAACTCTAGATCCAAGGAATCTGGCGCCCTCTTTTGGACTCATGGACACCTGAACTCATAGGTACATACCCACACACAGACAAACACATATATGCCTAATTAAAAATAATAAAGATAAATATGTTAAATTATCAGGTCATGAGGCTGGAGAGATGGCTCAGCAATTCACAGGCACTGGCTGCTCTTGCAGAGGACTTGGGTTTGGTTCTCAGCACCCAATAGGTAGCTCATAGCCAGCTGTAACTCCAGTTCCAGAAGATCTGATGCCTACTTCTGGCCTCTGTGGGCACCAAGTCCACACATGATGCACATACATGCATGCAGTCAAAACACTCATACATATAAAATAAAAATAAAATAATCTTTGAAAGAAAATCAAGTCTCAGAAAAATCAAATAATACCTTGCCCAAGATAATGTGACCGACCAGCTAAGATGGTAAGACATGTGTTTGGCCCCAGGATTCTAATTCAAAACTCCTGCTGATTGGAGAAAGAAATGCTGCAATAGTCTCCAGGCTTTCATTTCAGAGTCTCCCAGAGCATCAAACAGACACAATAAAGCTCTTTGTCTAGAATTCAAGTAAATATGTAGCTCCCTAGGAGCTGGTCTCTTCCACACAGGGTCCCAAAGCAGTTCAAACCCTTCCAGGGAACAGTGTTGAGCTAATTTTAGAGAAGCTGGATAAGGGCTAGGTTAAATAACTGCCTAGAAATGGTGGGGGCAAATAAAAGAACTGGTTAAGGAATTTTTGTTTCTTATGTGTCATAAGCAACATCGTCCCCAAATTTCTTTCTTAGTTGATGTACAAACGTTAAAAATCATACATATTCATGGGGGAATGATATGACATTGCAGTACATGTGTACTGTGGTGTTTTGAATGAAAATGCCCCCCACTTCCCATAGGCACATAGGGAGTGGCCCTATTAGGAGGTGTGGCCTTGTTGGAGTGGGTGTGGCCTTGTTGGAAGAGGTGTATCACTGGGGGTGGTCTTTGAGGCTTCAGAAGCTCAAGTCAGGCCTAGTGTCTCACTCTCTTCCTGCTGCCTGCTGATCCAGATGTAGAACTCTCAGCTCCCTCTCCAGCATCATGTCTGCCTGCATGCCACCATGCTTCCTGCCATGATGACAATGGACTAAACCTCTGACCCTGTAAGCCAGGCCCGACTAAATGTTTTCTTTTATAAGAGTTGCCATGGTCATGATGTCCTTTCACAGCAATAAAAGCCTAACTAAGACATCTACATGGTGTAATGTCCAAATCATGGTAATATATTTATCTCTTCAAACACTTATTGTCTTCTTTTGGGCAAAGCGTAATGAGATGACGGCTAGGACCCTCCAGTGATTGTGTACTCACATACACACGCACTGATGCAAACAGGTATTCACACACCAAACTGCTTTCACAAGCTCTAAGCAAGTCAGGTGCGAAGGGAAGTTCCAGGCCTGGGGGTGGGAGGTGGGCCAAATGTGTGCTAAAGACTCTCCAAGGCTGACTGACTAACTAGAACTTTGTAGGTGTGGAGAGTTGGAATGTTACACATCCAGAGCCAAATTACCTTTAATAGCCACTCACTGCCCATTGCCCAGTCTGACCCAAGCCTCCTGTGACTGTCACATGCATCCCTTTGGTATGTGTTAACAGACTGCCATCGACACAAAAGCTAAGGGTGTGATCAGATAATGCCTGAAACCTGCAGCAACTGTCTCCCTGTCACCCCCCACCCCCCACCCATGTGTTCCCACCAATGTATTTGAAAAACGCCTTGCTGTTATTTTGCTCCCTAATTACAAAACTTGGAGAAACTGAGACTACATTGGAACATGGTGTTTGAGGCAACCTGAGTCTGAGTTCCGCGTCTCTGGTCACTCATATGTAGCTCCGGAATAAACTATCTCTTATTCCTCTGAGGTGAGAGCTGTGTTTGCTGTCAACGGGCGCTTGAGATCTTAGTACCCAGCTTTAGTAGAACAGTGGAATTTGCTGATTACCTCTCCCCCAACTGTCAACAATGAAAGGTGGAGGGAGATGCTCCCAGCTGGCCAAGGAAGAGGTAGGTCCAAGCCTGGGCTCTTAAACCCGACCTCAGGCACCCAGTGCTTTGCAGATCCCTGCTCACTAGTTCCTAGTCGTAGGTGAAGCCAGATTTCTCTATGCCATCCTCACCTCTGAGGCGTGGGAAGTCAATGTTGTATATCCCGTTCCAGAAGAAAAACAAACCAAACATAAATAAGACAATGAGTTACCAAAAGTCTAAGAGACTTGGCTACGGGCACAAATAAATTATTGAACAGTAGGCTGGCACCAGAAACCAAATTTCCCATTCCTGGTTTCTAAAACATCCTTTTTGACAGTGTCGTCTCTTTCTAAACCTTTTTATGAACACAGATCGTAACGGAGGCACTTTTTGCTTGAGGATGCAAATTTCTGTAAGTTTTAATAACTCGAAGAATAAGCAATGACTTTACTACTTTGCCCCTACAATGATATTGTTAAGTTTCAGAAATTTTGGAATTGGAAATGTCAGTTTAGGGACTGGATTTCCCTTTAAATGTACTTTTATTTGCCACTCCAACCCCCATGAATTCCCTCCTAATTTTTATGACTCTGTTTATTCAATTTCATCCAGTGAGGACTTCTGGCTATAGGGCATTGAATTGAGGACTCAGAGCCACCCAGGTGATTGACAGGCAGGCTACTGTACCCAGAGGGCCACAGACAGCCCCTTCTCTTGGGGCAGTAGCTGGAAACCATTTTCCCAAGGCCCTGTGTCTCATGTATTGAAATGGTCAGATTGTTATAAACAAAGAAGAGCAAAACAAAATTACACCCAAGTATAGATGCTTCCGAGGAAGCAGAGTGATGGAAATGGATCTCTCATTGCTAATGTCTTATCCCCAACGTTCTCTTTGGTAAAAGAGAGAAGAAACTTGGCCAGAAAGCCGGGATCTCGCCTCTTCCCTCCCTCCTGGCCTAGCTTCCAGCAGAAAGAGCCTAGTCTGGATTCTCGTATTCTCCTCCGGGAGATCCTCCTGGATAAACCCTTGATAGGTCCCCCAGGCTAAGTGACAAACAAGTTCAATGACATGGTCTGATGCAGGGTTGTGTTAGGGACCCCCAGAGAGACAGGACCGGCAGGAGACACTGTGAGAGACAGTGACAGAGATTCCTTAGAGCAAGTGCTTCGGATGACGTCAGAGCCTGTCAAGTCCCAAGCTCTGAGAATGAGTCAGTGAGCTGGAGATCTAGGTCTCACTCCAGGCTAAGTATGAAGGTCATGTTTTAGCACACAGGAAGTTCAGCTTTCTTGTTCAGTTGGTCTTCAACACTTGGGCTATCACCCCCTTCTGTAAGTTGTGAAGAACTGAATGTGTATATCCTTCAAATGAGTGTCCTGAAATGGTAGTGCCTGGGATCACAGTATCCAGAGGTAGAGCTTTGAGGGGCAGTTGGGCCATGGAGACAGAGTTCTCACAAACATGAGTGGTGTCCTTGGAAAAGTAGTCAGAGAGACCTGCCTCTTCTTTACGCCATGAGAGGATAGGGGAACCTGGCAGTCCACAGCCCAGAAGTCAATCATGCTGGCTGCTGATCTCGGACTTCAGCTTCCAGAATTGTGCACAATAAACTTCTGCTTCTGAGACACCCAGCCTGCAGGGTTGTTACTGCATCAGAAACGGACAGACACAAACCACAACCCGCTGAACTCGGGCTACAGGCGCCGTTCTTGGCTCTTCCTGGAAACACCTTGAAGAACGCTCGTCAAAATAGCAAGGCACTCAGACAGAACTCAGGGCAAGTGAACCTGAACCATCTCAGGAGACAACCCAAGGGCCAGGAACTCCATCTGGGCCCATGCTCCATTATAAGGGGGACTCATGGGGTTTTCGAGAGGAACTTTTTTCTTTTCCTCTATCATTCCGGATTCCCAGTTACCAGCAACGGAATTGAGTTAAATTTTGCTGATAGGCATCTCTTGGCAGGCTGTCAAGTTACTGATAATAATGATAGAAAGACTAGAAACCTGACTTAAACATAACAGAGATCCAGGGCCAGCTTCTCAACACTACTCCCAACACACACAGATCCCACCACTAAAGCCACACAGTGGCCATTGCCAAGCCCCTGCCGCCCGCTCTAAAGGAAAGCTCACCCTTTCTCTGTCTTTGCGGGGGGAGTGTCCCTGGTGCACGGGTCTGACTACCCTGGGCAGAATATGTACTTTCATTCTGATGCCAGAGGAAGGCAGAGGAAAATGTCTTTCCTTTCATTATCTTTTATGAGAGTTAGGGCTCCACTCCCCATTTACACATCTTCTGTGAGAGATCTGCTACTCATGGGGTTGATTGGTCAGGCCTAGAATAAAGTCAGTTCAAGGCAAAGGAGCCAATTGGAAAGCTTGGTATGGGGAATTATAACCAGGAACAGGAAGCGATGTCTGAGAAAGGGCAGTCAGTCCTCTTGCTTTCAGAGGGTCTTAGTGTTTGGGTCCCAAGCAGAAATTTTGGAAAGAGTCCCTTAATCAATTAGCCTCCTGAGAAAGACTTAGCAACATGGGTTAAGTACCTAGTGTGATTCAAAGGCACAAAAGAATTGTCCTTGCAAAACAAATAGGCCTTCAGCCTCTGCGCCTTCTATTTGCATACTGTTTTCACTTAACAGGAAGGAAAGGGGGAAACTCAGAAGTCGGCCCCTTGCTCCCTCTGGAGTTTGAAGTTTGGTTCCCACACTTGCTGGCGTTGGGGGAGGATGTTGAGGGGTTCCTAGGGCTAAACCCAGGGTCCTGTGCATGGTAGGCAAGCGCTGAGCTGTGTCTCCAGCCTTTTATTGGAAAAGATTCTTCACCTGTGTAGAAACACAATCCCTCTTTAAACCCACAGTCCCTGTCCCTGAAATGTACATGTCTTCTGATCACCGATAAAGTTTCAACAAGTTCAGTTAAAGGACCTAACTGGCTTTCTCTTGTGATCCCTGAGTCTGCCAGCCTCTTCTCTAAGAAGACCTTTGCTGGTCTTTCATAAGAACAGCTGGAGCAGCTGAAAGGAAACAGAGTCCTGTAGAAGGTGGACCTTCCTCGGGAAGCTCAAGGAGAGAACCTTGTCCTTAGGACAACACCAGCCTATCTGGGGGTGTGTCTATCTCTTTCCTCTTCCTCTGAGACACTTAGCACAAGAGCTCAGTTTCAGTTTGATAACACAGAACTTCAGTTCAAGGACCTGTGTTTGGCCTGTTGGGACCTCAGTCCAAACCAATTACTTCCTATAAAATTTATTTAGCTTTGACCGAGACACTGACAACTTTGTACATTCCTTGAGAAATGATAGAAACTCTCAGAAACTCAAAGGAATCTAATGAAATGAAATTTCAAAATTTGGGGCCAACAAGATGGCTCAGTGGGAAAAAACAAAAACAAAAACAAAATCTAACTTCACAACCTTGAGGACCTGAGTTTGATTCCTGGAACCCATGTAGAGGAGGAGAAAAAGGAGGAGGGGGATGGGGAGGAGGAGGGGAAGGGGAGCCAAAGGAGGAGGGGGAGGGGAAGGAGGAGGAGGGGAAAGAGGAGGGAGACTATGATGATATTTGGTTTCAAGCATCTGTAATCTAGCACCCCTGTGGAGAGACAGGAAGTGAAGCCCAGAGAATCCGGTCTGGAAGTACGTGGGTCAGCCAGCCTAGAAGACATGATGATGCAAACGTCAAGGTGGAAGGCACGAGCCAACCGCCTCCAGTTGTCCTCTGACCTCCACGTGCACACACAGCATGTGTGTGCCTGTGTTTACACACACAGTACCTGCATGCACTTCGGGATCTAAGATGAATAAAAGTTAGGGTGGGCTCTAATCCAACATGACCAACGCTCTTACAGAAAATGAAATTTCGAGGGCTGGAGATTTGGCTCAGTAGTTAACAGCACTTGCTGCTCTTGCAGAGGACCTGGGTTCGGTTCCTAGCCTCATGTTAGCAGCTCACAACTGCCTACAAGCCAAGCTCCAGAGGACCCAGTGCCCTCTTCTGGTCTCTGCGGGCACCCATACACACACACACACACACACACACACACACACACACACACACACACCAAGAAGTTGAATTGGCACGCACGGAAGCCGTGCGTTATGAGGACACAGGGACATTGCCCTCTATTACTTCAGAAACCCGCGAGACTCCCAGAAGCTGGGGATGAAGCATGGGGCAGATTCTCCCTCAAGGCTTTGCCAACACCATCATTTCAGGCTCCTTGACTCTAGAGCTATGACATGTTTTTTTCTAGGCCACCCAGTTTGTTATTCTTTGTTACAAGCACACCAGGAAACCAACGGGTCATCTGTCAAAACTGAGGACCTTTCCACATTTCCTAACATCTTCCCAGGACCCTGTGCCTCTTACTTAGAGACAGGAAAAATGACTATTTTTTTGAAGGTACTCTGTTGTTTTAGATGCTATTTGGTTTTCTGGTTGCATTTAATCCTCAGTCCAAGGACGTATTCGATTCTGTCTCCACGTCACAGATGAGCAGATACAGTCAAGGATGAGGGGAAAAGTTTCCGAAGCCAATGTTCCTTCCACTCTTCACTTCCCTCATTCAGCAGCAGGGAACGCGACCTTTCAAGTGTCCCTGACCTCTGACCTTTCTCAGTTTCTCCTCACCTCCAGTAGGAAGAATGTTGAGAGGCAGAGTATTCTCTAAACAGAACCCCACCCCCTGGTGCCTAGGCTCACACACTCCCCACATCTTGCAGAGGTATTCAGGAAAACCTCAGCTAATTAAACTGACTGTACAGAATGCCAGGAAGCAATTAAAAAAAAAAAAGAGTTACAGGCGGTCTAATTTAAGCTGTGTTTTATTACTTTCAAGTGTACATGAAATATAAAGTGAGCCAGAGTGCTTGGGGCAGATCTTGGGAGATCTGCTTTAATGAATAAGTAAGTATGTTTTTGAAATTAGCTTCCTATTGTCTAGAGCAAATCCCCGTGAGATCTTGAGAGTAGCTGCTCTCTTATTCTTAAAAACACTGTCCCTCTATTATCTGGCTTCCCCTGCTGGGGACATGGGAATCATTGAGAACTTTAGTTCAAAGAAATCCAGATATGACACCATCACAGCCAAGATCAAAGGACCAAGGTAGATGCCCTTACACCTGGACCCCTGAGGTCACCAGAACTAGAGTGTCTCAGAAAAAAAAAAAAAAAAATGTTTTCGAATTCCTACAGGTTTGGTCATGGGTCCTCCCTACTCCAGTGAGAACTTCAGACCCTGACCACAGAGAGACATCACTCTCTAGAGACTGAAGACATCCTAAAACCTAAGACAAGAAACTGGCTTGGCTCCCAGATTCTTGACTTGGTCCTACCCACATGCTCTGGAAGTTTCCTTCTTGCCTTCTGTCCCTAGACCCTTTCACCCTGCTCTGTGTGCTTTACAGTCTAAGAACGCTGTCTTACGACTCGCTTACCTTCCGGCTCCCACGGGGATTCAGTAATATCGTGGGTATCTCTTACCACAGGCTCTTCACCAGTGGACCAAGATTTGGTGGCCACAGCATTCCTCTATCTAAAGCCAGAGCCGCCCTCTGGAAACGCTGTGTGACCGCTAACCCTGGCTTGTGTCCTTCAGCTGTGTTTCCTTGGCCGCTCTGGGCTTTGCAACGTGGCTACGTCCTATGACTGCTAGACCTCTGCGTCTCCTGCCGCGTCTGCAAGCACATTCTCCAGCAACGTGCATGAAGCTGTTAGACCCCGAAGAACATCCCACCGCATCTCTGGGACCCAGCACTGGAACACACAGTGAACACTCGAGAAATACTTGCTAGAAACACAGGCGTTGACTGAAGGAGAATAAATGGGTTCTGCTTTGAGAAATTGCTCTCCCTCTCTCTCTTTCCCTCACTCCCTTCCCCTTAGACTTGTAAATCTTCAGTTTTTTAACTCAGGATCTTGCTTCCCAACTGTCCCTGTGCTGGCTAGTTTTCTGACAACTTGACATAAGTTAAAGTCATCTGAGAGGAGGGAACCTCAATTGAGAAAATGCCTCCCTAAGATAGGGCTGTAGGAAAGCCTGTAGGGCATTTTCTTAATTTGTGATTGATGCAGGAGGGCCCAGTACATTGTGGGTGGGGCCACCCCTAGGATGATGATCTTAGGTTCCATGAGAAGCAGGCTGAGCAAACCATGAGGAGCAAGCCAGTAAGCAGCCCCCCTCCATGGCCTCTGCATCAGCTCCTGCCTCCAGGTTCCTGCCCTGACTTCCTTCAGCGATGGATGTGGAAGCAGAAGCCTCTCCAAGTTGCCTTTGGTCCTGGTGTTTGTTTCATCACAGCAATTGTAACCCTAACTAAGACGGTCCCCATGAAGTGACCTTAACCTCCCCCCAAAAAGCCTAGAATCTGAAACTTGGTTGATTCAAAAACTTGATTTTCTAAGCTGGTGCCCGGATTCCGTCTAAAAACGCCAGTAGACAATGTGACGCATAGAGGAGTGGTTGAGGTGAGAGGTGGCTGTGTGGAGATCAGGGGCTGACCATCTGCAGTACCCCCTAGTGAGTTTGTGGAGGGGGGTTCAGAACTCACTCTGTACCAGAGTCTCTCATCTGACTCTGGTTATGGCTGAACCTTAAATGGCTCCCCTCGGCTCAGAGGGTAAAGCTCTGGCCGCCAGCCAACGGCACGATTAGGAGGCAGTGGTACCCCTATCCGTGGAACCTGGTGAAAGGAAGTTAGGTCCCCGGTGGTGTCCCCGTGGAGAGGATCTAGGAAATTCTTCTTATTTCCCAGGGTCTGTAGGGTAGCCAGCCTCCTACGAGACACATCCCCCGACACTCCAAAATCAAACCAGCCCAAGCGACTGTGGGCTTTGAACACTGTGAGGCAATCTTTTCTCCTTTCATGTTGCTTCCGTCAGGCAGGTGTGACTGGCACACACCGGCCGGCTGCAATGAAAGGCTGTCTCTTTTTCTGGGCCTGCAGTGAAACAGTAAAGGAAGGGAGACCTCCTGCCTTGGGCCTTCTTCAGGCCAGGCCAGGAATGCATCTTGGGGTACCTGTGAAGTGAACGGGGGTCTCCTAACTGTGAATTTGGTTCTCAGGGTTTGAAGCTAGTATGTAGGAAGGAACATGTTCAGTAGGTTCTTCTGACCCTCACACGTAACACTTCAGATATACCAGACAAACAGTCCCATCTCACAGAAATCATGACCTCCGTCTTTAGAATTCTGCCTGCTTCATTGATTTTAGAATATAATAAACATCCTTTTATTAAAAAGGGACATATTCTATGGTTTTTAAAATGTGTGTGTTGTGTGTGTGTGTGTGTTGTGTGTGCGGTGTGTGTGGTGTGTGGTATGTATGTGTGGTGTATGTAGTATGTGTGGTGTGCATGTGTGTGTGTGGTGTGTGTGTGATGTGTGTGTGGTGTGTGTGGTATGTGTGGTGTGCATGTGTGTGTGTGGTGTGTGTGTGTGATGTGTGTGTGGTGTGTGTGTGGTGTGTGTGGTATGTGTATGCTGTGTGTGCGGTATGTGTGTGCTGTGTGTGCGGTATGTGTGTGCTGTATGTGTGTGTGGTATATGTGTATGTTGTGTGTGTGTTGTGTGTGTGATGTGTGTGTGGTGTGTGTGGTATGTGTGGTGTGCATGTGTGTGTGTGGTGTGTGTGTGGTGTGTGTGTGGTGTGTGTGTGGTGTGTGTGGTATGTGTGTGCTGTGTGTGCGGTATGTGTGTGCTGTATGTGTGTGTGGTATATGTGTATGGTGTGTGTGTGGTGTGTGTGTGTGTGTGTGGTGTGTGTGTATGTGTGTGTGGTGTGTGTGTGTGTGTGTGTGTGTGTGTGTGTGTGTGACTAAGGTACCTGCAGAGACCTCCAGATCCCCTGGAACTGGAGTTCTGGGTGGCTGTGGTGTGGCCTATATTGACACTGGGAACTGAACTCAGGAAGAGCAGTGAACACTGCTTAGCCACCGAACCGTCTTTCTAGCCCCTTCTCCTGGGGTGTGGTAGCCCACACCGTAATCCCAGGACCAGGGAGGCCGAGGCAGATGGATCTCTTGGAGTTCAAGGCCGGCTTGGTTTACATATGGAGCATTAGGTCAGCCAAGACTACACAATGAGACTCTGTCTCATTTAAAAAAAAAAAAAAAAAAAAAAAAGATTTTTGTTTTTAATGAAAGAAATTTAAGAAAAGAAAAAAAAATCTCTTATGAATCCCAGTCCCCTTGTGTATTTTCTGGTTTTGCTCACTTTGACATGTGTGTTTGGAGCCTATGGGGAACGTTCCAGACCTTCCCAGTGAGTACGGCTGAGGATGGAGGTTCCAGGAGGAGAACTGCTGGGCCTAGGAGATGTGTGTAGCAGGGGTATGTTTAGAATTGTAGTGCACGCCTTTAATCCCAGCACTTGGGAGGCAGAGGCAGGTGGATCTCTGTGAGTTCGAGGCCAGCCTGGTCTCCAAAGCGAGTTCCAGGAAAGGTGCAAAGCTACACAGAGAAACCTTGTCTTGAAAAACCAATAAATAAATAAATAAATAAAGAAAGAAAGAAAGAAATAAATAAATAAATAAATAAAGAAATAAGAAGTAAATAAATAAATAAATAAATAGATAAATAAATAGATAAATAAATAAATAAATAAAAATAAGAATAGTAGTCAACTTAGAGCTCGGCCATCCGATCATCCACAGCAGTTCTGGTTCCGCTGCTGGTCACTAGCCGAACGACCTTCTCCTCCACCCGCCTCAGTTTCCACATGACTACCGTGGGGGATAATCCCTCCACCAAAGCTTTGTTGGGAGGATTAACTCGGGTGACGTGTGACCACTGCCTAGAATGGTCCCCGGCCCTGGGCAGGCTCTGGGGTAAGCCGGGCTGGAAGGGTAGCTGCCCGCGAGGCCTCCCCGCATTGGCTGGCCGCAAAGAATGTGGTTAGTGCTGGTGCGCGGCCCGAAATGAATCGCTTTTGTCTGCCCCGGCCTGACAAAAGAGGTCCCCTGGCTCTTTCTGGGTGTGAAGCAGCCAAGGCAGAGCGAGTTCTAAGAGCCCCCTTTGTCCTGACGGAGGCCGGGTTTGTCAGACACAATGCTGCTCTGGCTGCGCTGGAAGCCTGCGCGGCTGTGACAAATCTGTTTGGGTTGGAGTGGCACCAGGTCACCGCTGCGATGTGTCCAGGCTCCCGGGCTGCCAGGCCTGGCGCGCTCGCTCGCTCGGGGCTGTGAATTCATTCAGGGATGCCTTGAGCATGGGGCACTAGGAACTGTGGGCTTGAAATTCAGAGAGTCAGCGATTCATCCTGATGACCTTACCCTTCTCTAGGTGGCGGCGGCGTCCCGGGGGACCCCAGCAGGTAGTGGGGTTCCTGGGGAGACGGTCTAGCTTCCAGGAGCAAGCATCAGTATCAGAAAACCAGGGCTCTCTGATGTGGGAAGCGCCGCAGAGCCCATGCCAAATCGACCTGGGCTGGGGAGAGCCACTGGTTTTGGTTTTATGCCGTGAAGGAAAAGCAAAGGGGAGCTTGCAACAGAATCAAGCAGAGGAATTCATTACCAACTGCTACTCACTCCATCTAGCTCCCTCTGTGGCCTCCCACCCCCTGGCAGTATGGCCCTGCGGCCTAGGCCTGTGTGATAGGTGTGGCCCCTGGACTCGGGCTCCACTGGAAGATGGACTGGCCACAGTCGGCCAGCTCAAGCAGGGCTCCTTCCACACACCTCCAGAGCTTGACTGCGTCTCAGCTCCCAAGCCATTTTACATCTCTTAAATTCGTTTTTATTTGTGGTGACGTACACATCCCATAAAGCTCATCACTTTCTTTTCTCACTTTTTCTTTCAGTTCCTTTAAAATAGGGTCTAACCCAGACTGGAATTCACCATGTAGCCCAGGCTGGCCTAAAACTTGCAGCAATTTTCCTGCTGGGTGCTGGGATTACACGTGTGAGCTGCCATGCCGGGCTTCATCATAACCACTTTCCATGTGTTTAGTACATTCCCATTGTGCGGTTCCCTGAGCTCTGCCGCCCCAGACTGAATCTCAGTATTCAGTAAAAGATAACTCCCTTCCCCCCAAGCCCTGGAAACCTTTCTGCTGTCAGTCTGTCTGTATTAATCTGGCCGGTCTGGGTAGACTGTGCGTGCAGAATCATGTATGTAGAATCATGCATGTGTTTTTGTGACTGGCTTATTTCATCCATGTTGTACCCCTGTCAGAATTTCCTTCCCCCTTAAAGCTAAGGAATAAGATGGGTGTAGTTGTGTTCTCTCTCAGTCATTCATATTTCTCTCTGTCTCTCTCTGTCTCTGTTTCTCTCTCTGTCTCTGTCTCTCTCTGTCTCTCTGTCTCTGTCTCTCTCTCTCTCTCCTCCTTCCTTTCCCCTTCCATTTTTCATCATACACGCAACAGTGTTCTGCCCACATGTAAGTCTATGTACCACATATATGCCTGGTGCCCAGAGAGGCCAGGAGAGGGCATCAAATCTCCCGGAACTGCAGTTACAAACGGTTGTGAGCTGCCCCGTGTGGGTGCTGGGGACTGCGCGTGGGTCTTCTGCAAGACCCGCAAGTGTTCTTAACTGCTGAGCCCCCCCTCCAGCCCCGAGTTTCCGTGAACTCTTAGATCTTGGTATGTTACTCCAAGAGCTTTAAGCACAAGGTCAGGGCCCAGCGCTCCAGATGATAGACAGCCCTCCTAACCGTACACGCGTGCTTTTCAGGGTGTTAATCAACGAGACGCCGTTGGCCTGGTGTTTGTGAAGCGCCCACAGGGCTGAATCGCCAGTTGTAACTGACCAGGAGGAGCATTGCTTCATGGGCATTCAGAAGTGTCCTCAGAATCAGCATTTACTGTTTATTATACCGTGTGTGGTTGGCCGGTCTTCGGGTCTCTGGCTCACTGACCACTCTTCGAAAGCACTCATCCTGTGGTAGCTACAGAGAGGAAAGGCTTACTCGGTTCACCTTGTGGTTTGGTTGATGCAATGGCGGACGCAGCCTTCTGTATTCTTCTCAGTTCTCTGCTCTGCCTGTCTGTGGATGAGCATCTCTCCTATGGCCCCACAAACACCATTTCTTCCAGGATAGCGTGAATGAGCACTGCTCTGGGAGTAGTTTTTAAACTTCTAGATAAAATATTGTTTCGTACAGTAGTGTCTTCCCTCAACTGATCTGAAATGTGTGTCTCTATGGAGGCTTGGCAAGGCTTGAACAAACATGGCCTTACATTTCCAGGAAGAGGTTTCCTTGATGGGGAGGATAACTCTGTGAGAGTTATCTGTCTAAAATCTAAGACTAGGGGACAGGGAGTTGGCTCCGTGGGTAGAATTTGATCCCAGAAACTCTCTTAAAAGACAAAAAAAACAGATATGGTGGCTTACGTGTATAGTCCCAGCATTTCCTTTAAGGGGAAAATGGCTCGGAAATGTCACTGAGTGCTGGACCTGCGTGTGTGAGAGCCTAGGTTCAATCCCTAGTAGCAGCAAAAATAACAACAACACCTTTTTAAAAAAAATAATACAACCAGCACCCGACTGGGAGTAGATGGGAGGTAGATGGGAGGTGGAGACAGAACAGCCTGGAAGCTCTTGGGCCAGCCGGCCTGGAGTACACACTACAGCAACAGACCCAGTGAGGGAAATGGGTGGGAGACAAAAGCCAACTCTGGAAAACTGTCTTCTGACCTCCACCCACGAGCCATGGTCCACACACTAAACAAATACACAAATGACATCCAAGCCCAGGGACACAACATAGGTCTCTGCCTTCCCGACACCCTGGCCTGCTCTTGGGCCAACCAAGGGGCTGGGGAGGGGGGCGGCGGGGAGCTAGAGAACCGGTGTGAAAGCTGAGAAAAGTTTCCACCCCACCCTATCCTGGGCACCTTTTTTGGAAGCTCTGCACATGCTGGCTGGGGTCTATTTCATGGGGGTCCCCTACAGCTGGGGTCACAGGCACCACTGCTGGGCCCTCCCGTCTGGGCCGGGTGTGAACGCTCTACTAAGTCTCGGTCAGTGTCCCTTGCCATTGCTTTCCCAAGCACGGAATGGAGGATTTATGGAGAAATAAAAAGCTTCTTGTCTAGGCAGGTGGAAAAACATACAGGGAGCAGAATCTCCTGACTGCTGAAAACTGACCAGCCATCTCATTTACAGTTATTCGGCCTTTGGTTTAAGTTGAGGGGGAAACTGATTAAAATCTGAGACCTCAGAATGACTTCTTTAAACTGCAGTGATCTGAAGAAATCAGAGAACAATTAAAAAAAAAAAAAAAAGTCTTTTCACACAACCAGCACAAACAAGACAAACACCCAGAATACTCGGAGTCTTCCAAGCCCAGAACCCTGGGAAAGAGAGCATCAGCAGCAGAATTCTCCAGGCTCCGTCCTCCCAGAATCTCAACCCCAGAAAAGATGAATCTTCTCCAGCAGTGACAAGAAAAATAAGTCTTGGTGCATTTTGATTTTGTTTTCAAAACAGCAATTTTCTCCTAATTACAAATGTGTTTGTGTTTCTCATAAGATTCTTGGAAAACAAAAACACAACAAAGTAAGGTCATTTAAGATTTTTATTCCCAGAAATGTCGATTGAAGCTTTCTAATGTGTATATTTCTTCTACAGAAATATTTACAAAGTATGGATCATAAAGAAAAAGACAAACATGAAAGGAAAAGGTTCCAGTTTGGGAAAGGATCAGTGGGAAGAGAGGGGGATGAGAAAGGATAATAGGGTGAATATGATCAAAATGTACTATATACAAGTATGAAAATGTCATATATATCTAAGACACACTAAGTAAAAAGACACACACACACACACACACACACACACACACACACACACATATATATATAATAGATTATTTCTTTGCAAAAATATGTAAATATGTAAGGTCTTAGGTTTACTGATCTGTTTATCTCACCCAGGAACTTAGTTATACCAGCAGATACTCTCTTTAAAATATTTCCTAGCATGCTGGAGAGATGACTCATAACTTAAAAGCACTTGCTGCTTTTCTGGAGGACCCAAGTTCGATTCCTAGCATCTCTCTACATTGGATCAGTCACTGTCTTCAACTCCAGCTCCAGAGGAATCCAGCGCCCTCTTCTGGCTCCCACAGGCACCTGCACACATGCAGCATATGTTCACATAGAGACACATATATACATAAAATAAAAATTATACAAATGAATCTTTAAAATGTTGTCTAATGGCTACATAGAGTCCTGGCATTTGACTGTATTGTAATTCCCTCTGAACAGGTATAAAGGATATCACAGTGGTTTTCTTTCATAAATAAAGATTTAACTTTGTCTCTGATTGTTCTTAATACAAATTCCTAAACACTTATCTCCTCATATTTACATACGTCAGACTTCAATCTTACGCAGTCTTCAAGTTCATCATTTGCTTCACTTTATTTAAGTCCAGTCACACCACAAGAATGACATCAATGTGGATAACAAGACAAGGGGAAAATGCCTTCTGTAGATCCAGAAACATAAACAGCCGAAGCTGTTCTCCTAACGTCAGCTCTAAGGACAGGCCAGAGATGAACAAATCAGAGGAAACAGTCTGCTGATACCCACTCAGAAATTCGGAAGTTGCTAACATACTTCTGTTTCCATCCCTTCAAAAAGCACGTACCACCCTGGCTGAGGTGGTGACTCAGTTGAGAATGTTCACTTAACAAACACAGGCCCTGGGTTCAATCACCAGAACTACATAAACAAGCCAGGGAGAAAGCGGTCAGAAGGAAGTACTCAGTTAAAAGGAAATATGATTTTTAAGGGGGAGGGGAAAAGAGAAGGAAGGATAAAGAAGAAGTAAAGAAAAAAGAACAAAAGTACAGATGGTGAGATGTAGGCAGAATATTCTGTCCCGCTAGCCAACTCCCAAATAACCACACAGAGACTTATTATTCACTACAAATGCTAGGCTGGTAGCTTAGGCTTGTTATTAACTAGCTCTTACAACTTAGATTAACCCATTATTTTTATCTATGCACTACTACATGGCTCAGTACCTTTTTTTAGCACAGCAAGTTCATCTTGCTTCTCCCCAAATCTCCTGTGACTCTGCTCTTCTTCATCCCAGTGAACTCTTTCCTTGTCCATAAGTCCCGCCTAACCTCTTCCTGCCTAGCTATTGGTTGTTTAGCTCTTTATTAAACCAATGAAGGCGACACTTCTTCACAGTGTACAAAAGATTGTTCCACAATAGTGAAATGTGTGAAAAAATGTAAGACTAGAAAAATAGAAGGAATCATCAATAATCCAAGAAAATCCACAGAGCTTTAGTATCTAAAACAGTGAGTGAAAAATAACTCAATACTAAGGTACACAACACCACCATGAACTCAGTGGCGGCAGCAGCAGCTGCAGCGGACACACCTTCACACCTGGATCTCTCTCTTCCTCAGGATGCTCTGAGGCCTGCAAGGAAACCCCTGCTACCACCTTTGACAAGGTCTCACTATGTAGCCCATGCTGGCCTAGAACTGAAGATCTTCCTGCCTCAGCCTCCCAAGGGCCAGGATGATAGGTGTCTATATTCCAAAAACTCAGTGAAAGCAGAGAGAGAGAGAGAGAGAGAGAGAGAGAGAGAGAGAGAGTCAAATCCCTGTTCCTAGAGCTCCCCTACCGTCAACTGCACCTGGTGACTCCAGGCCCGAGATAGCCTGTTCTACTCCCGGGAAATAACTCTTCTGACTGGGTAAGTGAAGAACGGTCCTCGTGTGACACAGAACAACAGAGGCCAGTAAGCGAGCCAGGTGCCACGGGGCCCATTTTTGAGGACTCTGCGTGGTTGTAGTCTCAATCTCACCTCTGAAGCCTTTGCCTGAGACCCTGAGTGTGGTCCTTAGGACTGTCGTCTGTAGGGCTGGCCTGCTGTTCTGGTCTCTCTCTGGTGGTCAGAGATTCTCTCCTCTCCCGTCAACACAACCCGTTTGCCTAACAATTTATCATCTTCCAAAGTTTGTTCTGTTGTCTCCTTTCTCATTCCTATTTGGCAATATAAAAATACTGTCATTTTTGGGGTGCTGGAGAGATGGCTCAGTGTTTAAGAGCACTGACTGTTCTTCCAGAGGACCGGGATTCTTCTCCCAGAAACCACATGACAGTTCAGAGCTGTCTATGACCCCAGTTTCAGAGGACGCAACACCCATGGCAAAACATCAGTGCATACAAAATAAAAATTAAAAAAATAAAAAAATACTGTAATTTCATTGGTATCTCAAAGGGAGAAAGGTTAAGGAAGAGATCTTTCTGAACAGGTGGCAACTTCTCCAAGAGCAGCACACGGCCAGGAGGTTTGAGTACAAAGAAATGTCCGGGCTTTTGATTGACAAAGGAAGAAGGAACACCCTCCCTGCCCCAGGGTACCCCAGTAAAAGAGCACACTGGGGGGAAACTCCATTGCATTTGCCCCCAGCTAACAAGACCGGCTATCATTTGCAAATGGCTGCTCTCTAGGTCGTGGTACAGATAATTCTCATCTGAGCCTCGGGGTGTTAGCGTCTTCAGTTTTCGAATGGAGAGAGGCCGCAGAAAGGCAAATGACTTATCCAAAATGATCGTGATAATAAGTGACAAGCCCAGACCAAAGAGACAGCCCAGAGAGTCAACGCACTTGCTGTGTAGGCCTGTCCACCCGAGCGAGGGAGTGTGGGGGCAGAATGAGAGAGGCAGGACTGTGGTCTCAGCACTGGACACCGAGGAGGGAGGGGGAGACGAACTACCTGACAGCTGGAAGACCAGCTAGCCCGGAGTACACAACAGAGCAATCACAGGAGACCTTACCTCAACGAGGTGGAAGGAAGTGCTTCCTGAACGCCGTGCACACTGTGGCACATGTACACACACACACACACACACACACACACACACACACACACACACACACAAATTGTAAAGAAATGTTTTTTTTTTAATTTTATTTGCATTGGTGTTTTGCTTACATGTATGTCTGTGTGAGGGTGTCAGATCTTGGAGTTATAGACAGTTGTGAGCTGACATGTGAGTGCTGGGACTTGAACCCAGGTCCTCTGGAAGAGCAGTCAGTGCTCTTAACCACTGAGCCATATCTCCAGGCCCAAGAAACAACATTTTTTAATGACATCAAGATGTGAACTCTATTCTTCATGATACTGAACTCATGTTCCTGGGCATGTTGATAGATGTGGCATCATGAAATAAGCACTTGATATTATGTTTAAACTCCATTCGCCATCTGCATTCTCCTACACTTCTCTCTCACGGCACTCCCTCAAATACGGGGGCGGGGGCGTGCTGAGCACTCCATTTTTCTTATTTTCCTCCTAGGACTGCTTGCTTTCTTTTCTCTGCTGCTATGCTTGCCCGTTCCGTTCCATTTAAGAGTCATATTCCTGGCAGGATGACCACAGTGTAGTTTTTAGTGTTATTTATAGACAATGTAACTCAATCCAAATACTATCTCATGGTTGGTTCTGAGTAATTCAGCAGATTAGAAGGGCCTTGGCTTCATCTCTGAAATGCAATAGATTAATAACAAAGGATAAGAAATGATTTCTTTGTGTATTGTTTGCAACATAAAAAAATTTTTTTTTATCTGTAATTCATTTGTGGTCCATGATGGGATGCATCAGAAATGAAGCTTTCTTGGTACACTGATTTTAATAATTTCTTCAGTTTTTCCTTGATGTTTTATATTTACAACCTGATATAGGTTATGTTATGCTAACACCTCTTCCCAGAATTAACATTCTCAGATATTAATATTCTGAGGTGGGTGTGGAAGGTACGTCTAACATAAGGTCAGTTAGCGCTGCATATCACTATTCATGGTAGAACTTTTCTGGGGAGACAGGAATGAATGTCCATTCACCCCAGCAGGATATCAACAACAGACCAAAGAAACAAATCCTGCATATCACTATTCATGGTAGAACTTTTCTGGGGAGACAGGAATGAATGTCCATTCACCCCAGCAGGATATCAACAACAGAAACAATTTCGCAATCTAGCTGTGACCCAATGAGTCGCTCACAGGGGTGAGGATTTGTAAGTAATGGGTGACTCCAGAGCAGCTGCAGCCTTGGGATCCTTGACTGCCCTGTAAAGAGCTCCACAGAGAGCCTTCTGTCCCTGCAACTGTTCAGGGCTGGGAGAAAGGCCTTGGAAGGTTTGGTCTCTTTCATGATCTTCCTGAGCCTTGTAAGTTTCCTTAGCTTCCCAAGCGGGAGCCCCTCCTTCCTCCAGTAGGGAATGCTTTGATTCTGAGTGTGTGTGTGTGTGTGGGGGGGGGGGGACCACAAACCACTGAATCCGGGCAGTGTTCCTAGGTATCTGCCTTGGTTTTTTTGTTTTTGTTTTTCTGTTGCTGTGACAAAATACTTGGGCCAAATCAGTTTAAAGGAGAATGCTTATTTGAGCTCACAGTTCCAAGTTACAGTCTATTACTGAGGAAAAGTCACAGCCACAGGAGCCTGAGACATCTGGTCACATTGTACCTGTGGTCAGGAAACAGAGCACAATAGTGGATATGTAGCCTGAACTGACCATCTCCTGTGACCAGATTGGTGTGGCCCAGCTGTCAGTACAGAGGTTTCATCCAGCCACTGATGGAAACAGATGCAGACCCACAGCCAAACATTAGGCAGAGTTATGGGAATCCTGTAGACAAAGAGTAGAAGGGATTGTAGGATCCAGAGGAACCCCACAAGAAAACCCACAGATTCAACTAACCTGGGCTCCTAGGGTCTCACAGAGACTGAACGGACAACCAGGGAGCCTGCCTGGGACTGACCCAGGCCCTCTGCATATCTGTGACAGTTGTGTAGCTTGGTCTTCTTGTGGGACCCCCAGCAGTGGGAGCAGGGGCTGTCTCTGACTCTTTCCCTGACTTTTGGGAGCCTACTCCTCATATGGGGTTGCCTCAGCCAGCCTTAATCCATAGGGAGGTGCTTGATGCCACTTGATACGCCATGCTTTGTTGATATCCATGGGAGACCTGCCCTTTTCTGAATAGCAATGGAGGAGGAGTGGATTGGGGGAGCAGAGGAAGATGCGGGGAGGAACTGGGGAGAGAGTAGGGCGGGGAAACTGTGGCCAGGATGTAAAATTAATTAATTAATTTTTTAAAAGACACAATATATTAAAGAAGAATCAACTTCACAATAATAATAGTTCTTCATCTTTGAAAAATGAAAGAAAGAAACAGAGAGCAAAGGATGCATGGGTACTGCTCAGCTTCCTCTCTCTCTCTCTCTCTCTCTTTCTCTCTCTCTCTCTCTCTCTCTCTCTCTCTCTCTCTCTCTCTCTCTCTCTCTCACCTTCGTTCCTCAGTCCAGGGCCCAGCCCAGGACACGGTGCCTCCCACGTTCACGATGGGTCTTCCCCCCTACCTCAGTTAACTCAAGAACATCCCCCACTGGGGTGCTCTCCCTTGTGATCCTAGATTGGACCGTTGTATATCACGCTAAGTCCACACTGACAAAAGCCGAGATGAGAAATGTGAAAACAAAAGATGAAAACACAGGGAACAAGAAGAAAGGGAAAGGGGAGGAGCAAACAGGAGAAACAAGGACAAGAGTAGCTCACCTCGTGGGAGGAGGAGCAGGCAGTGTGGTCCTGGTCCACGGGCGGAATTCCTAATAAAAACGAGGCAGAACACCTCAGGTCTCGGGGCAGGAGTCTACCTTTCCTTTCAGCCGCAGTACGACTTCTTCTATTAAAAAAACAAACATCAGTTTGTGCTCAGCCTGTTTGCCTTTTCTATCCAAATCCTGATAATTATGGCAACTTCTAGGTACATTCTGTCTTGGATTAGACTGATAGATACATCACACCAAGTACTTTTTTAAGTACTTATTTGTTTACTTATTATTGTGCAGATGATGGTGATGTAGTATGAGAGAGGCACATGCCACTACACACATGTGGAGGCCAGAGGACAACTTTCTGGAGTCAGTTCTCTCCTACCTATAAGTGAGTTCTGGGAATAGAACTCAGGCCACTTAGGCGTGCTCCGCAAGCATGTTTATCCTCTGAGCCGCCTCCCCAGCTCCCAGCAAATGACAATCACAGTATCAACAGATCTGCACCTCTCAGTCCTTCGGGGTCCCCAGGCTCCTCTGCTCCTTGCGCATCCTCCCCTTCTTAGGCTCAAATTAAAGTCACCTACTTGTCTTTGGATGCACTTGCGTACATGACACCGGCTTGCACCGTGTGCCTTACATGCTGCGTTATGTTATGTGTGCATGCGCTTCCTGTTGCAGAAAATCAAGACATCACCAAAGGCCAGAGCTCTCTGCAGACAGGCGTCTCTGCGGCTTCGCCTAACCACGTCTTCCCCAGGAACCAGAGGTATATTAGCAGCTTATGCTGAACACATCAGGGTCCAATCTAAGAACCTTAGATGACATCACTCATTCACTCCTAACACACAATAGATGAATAGATGTGGAAACTGAGGCACACAACCGTTAGCTTATCCAAACAGCACCCATGGAGAACTCAGGACTCCAACGCCACTTGGCTTGTGTGTATAATCTCTCCCTAGAGACTATAGTTGCTAGTTGCTACCCTCGACTGTGCACACCTCCTGAGATCATTAAATTGGGAAAGACAATACTGAGGCCTCTAGACTCTGAGCTCTAGTCCTGCATTGCTATTAACTCACTTCTCTGCATGAGGGAGCACATCACGCAAATGTTATAGGCTAGGCCTCTGGCCCCTGTATATAAAGTATGAACAGCCATGTGTGTCCATTTATTACCCAGAGACACTTCTTTCATTTATTTCTTGCAGCTCTTCCAAGCAGGATTACAGAACATGCCTTCAAGTCCAAGCAATAGCTGACACTCTGAAGGCTCATGGCATGCTAGGCTTTTTCTCTTCCGACATCTTTGGGCATTGCAGGAATGCAACACACCAGGCATTAACTATTTCCTTAGAGAGTCTAAAAGTTTGCAATATAAAAGCATGTGGAATTGCTTTTGAATGCCAAGTGTTTAAAGTCCCCTAACATAATGACTTATTAATAAAGCTCCCCATGGCTCATAAATCAATGCTACTAACAAATCCTACTTAATCAGAGAATATAATCTGATTAACTGGAATAAAACATGCATCTAAGATCTCCAGCAATTTGCTGAGCTTGCACTACACCGTGTGTGAAAGACACAACCCATGCTCACACCTTCCCCGGGGCCCTGCTGGCTCAATACACCCACAACTATCAGCAACCCCAGCAGGGTCCTGTTTGTTCTCACAGGTAGCTAGTTTCTTTGCCTTCTGTATCCTGTAGTCACAAAGCCACTGAGACTCCTTGACCCCCTGAGGCCATGCTGGCAGGAGAGGACAGTGAAGCCGAACCAGTGGCATAGTGAATGGAGGGTAAGGAACTGGGGTCACCACCCCTTGGGCCACCATAGGTGGGGGATCTGATTTCAGGAGCAAGAGAGGACCTTCCAAGTTCAAGCAGATCAGGGCGCCTCATCATGTCTTCCCAGACCCAGTGTCTGCTGATCACCTTTCCAGAACTTTCTTAGAGAAGGCTTTACTCAACAAGCTGACCCCGTCACTAGATTCTGAGACGGGAAGAGCCAAGCCGAAAATCTCCGTTCACGTATTAAAACTCCCTAATGTGGTTTGGCGCGTGCGGCCCTGCGATTGATCTGCAGCACACACAGGCAGAGCACACACACACACACACACACACACTTCAAGATTCTCTTGCTCTCTTTCTACCTTTCATCGGCCTGGACCACTGCATGCATATCTCTGCTCCCCTTTACTTCTCCTCTGTCTTCTTCCCCAGAACAGGGCTGGGTGGGGTCAGTGAGGAGGAGGCAGAGTGTCCCACTGTTCCCAGGGCCTGTCTCCTCTGATTCTTCTTCAAAATTCAGGCCAGATCCCACCTCTGGGGCTCGTTCCCTGACAGAGTGGCCTATGGCACATTTGTTCCTTAACCTGACAGATTTTTTTGGCCAGTGAGCCAGCTGCTGAACAGGAGGCTCCCGGGTTCTGTGTGACCCATCCCAGGGATGAGGAGGTAAGTGTAGAAACCAAGAATGCCTCCAGTCTGGCAAGGAAGGATGCAGTCCAGTGGGTCAGGCCGGCAGGTGCTAAATTAGATACATGCCAAAGACGTGGTGTCAGAAAAGTCCTGTGGTGAGGACTCAGCATAAGAGACACCAGGGGATGGACATGGTATAAATGCCCACTGCAGCAAAGCATGGAGGGATGGGAGGTGGGAAGGGGGAGGGACGCACGACACTTGGTCAATGTCTGCTTTGACGTCTATGAGCTACAGTGTTCGGTTTGAAATGTTTTATTTGGACTTTTTAAAAACTCTCATACTAAATGGCTCTTCGTTTACTCTTACTTCTGATTTTAAAGTGAGGCATCATCTCCAAAGCAAACAAACAAACAACAACAACAAAAAAAAAGGCCTGAGGTACAGCTCAGTGACAGAGTTTGGCTAATATATGTGAGTTCCTAGGTTCCATCTTCAGCAGGGGTGGGGAGTGTCTCCCAGAGTCATGGCCAATCCCTCCTGGGCACCACTAGGATATAAACAGCCCCTGGGAAGAAACAGTCGCATTCCTAAACACTGCCACCATGTGGCCGTAGGAAGATTTAACAAGACGAGGCCCTGAAGAGAGACCCATCCCAGCACAAGTCACAGCCACCTTCCATTGCTACATCCCATGCAGACAACTCCAGCAACCATGACCAACAAGTTCCAGTGTTTTGAGAACAAAGCCCACAAGCAAAACTACCAGAGGGAGCCAGCCCATCTACGAACGGCAGGATTCAGCACATCTGTAGATGTGACATTTCTTGGGAGGGCAGCTTTGGGAGAGATCACAAACCAGTCACTTCTCCAAGTTCTGGTCTCAAAAAAAACTTGGGAGAGCTCCTGAGAAGTGGTTCCTCCCTTCCAGGCCAGATTTGTAGCACTGTGTGTGGACAAAAGTGCTGGGAACAGCATTGGTTTCTGGAAGTTTCCATAGTGCGGATGCCTTCCAGAATCAGTACAAACACAGACTTCTAGCTAGTGATGCTTGCATCAGCTTGCTCTTGATGGAGCAAGAAACTGTCATCGGGTAGATCCCTACAATTGAGCCTGGGCAACTGGGCATGAAGAGAATGGGCTCCACGCTCTACTGGAATGCTGGACCCACTCCTGCAACTGGATAGGTTAGGTACTCACCCGGGTCATTGTGCTGCCCATCAGTGCTTTCATGGTCTGGTGTACGTAGCTCATCAATCCAGGCTCTCTTACGTCTGTGAGAGAGTCAGGTTTCTTCGCCACGTGACATTTGTCCAGGTTACATAAATGGACAAAGAATTGATCAGACCTGTATTTGCTTGGTCAACTCTGCAGCTTGGTGAGCACAAGACTCGGGTTGCAGGCTTGCTGGATTAACTGTCGAGGAACGAGACTCTGCGCCAGCATCTCCGCTGGTGATGATAATTAACCACAGTGATATGTTCCATTGCATCATGCTCTTTACATTGCCCACATACTGTGCGGCACAGGATCAGATGATTCGGTAGGGAACTGGAGGTTCAATTTAAGTTAAGTAGACTGGAGAGAATGGGCAGATACTTTTCTTTAAAATACAAGGTTTTCTTTTTTTCTAGCCTTGAGTCAAATTAAGTAGGGAGGATAAAAAGAAAACTGATTGTAGTCTGTGATCTAACAGAATCCAGTTAAGAGTCAGGCCCGGGACTGGAAGTCCAGCATTTATTTGATTAAATACACATTTGTTAAGTGCCTCTAGGACTCCACATGAAAATTATGGGTGCTTGTAACCTACACAAGTATCTTCATGCATAGCAATTTTATGTGTTGTAGATCCTACATCAGTTATTTGCTACAGCTGCAAGAAAAAAAAAAAAATCAGTGCAAGCCCGGTAATCAAGAGGGCATTGTGGGAAGAAAGAGATTTGAAATGATCCTCCCAGGACTCAAAATACTTTGACAAATGATAATGAGAATGTGGAGGGAAATCATAAAGAAGTTGTGGCTTGGAGATACTTATCTTAGGGTTACTATTGCTGTGATGAAACACTATGACTAAAAGCAACTTTGGAGGGGAAAGGGTTTATTTGGCTGGCTTACATAACTCGAGTCACTAGTCCAATGAGGGACGCCATGACAGGAACTTAGACTGGGCAGGAACCTGGAGGCAGGAGCTGATGCAGAGGCCATGGAGGGGTGCTGCTTATTGGTTTGTTTCCATGGCTCCCCATGGCTTGCTCAGCCTGCTTTCTTATAGAACCCAGGACCACCAGCCCAGGGATGGCACCACCCACAGTGAACTGAACCCTCCCCCACCAATAACTAAGAAAATGCCCTACAGGCTTGCCTATACCGCCTGATCTTATGGAGGCATATTCTTATATTTTTGGTTGTGAGCCTAGCCTTTAACGGCTGAGCCATCTCTCCAGTCCATGGAGACACATTCTTAATTGCAGTTCTCTCCTCTCAGACGACTTTAGCTTTGTCAAGTTGACATAAAAACTAGCCAGCACAGTACCTTTCCCAAAGCAAGAAAGTATATTTGGAAAAACACATGCAGTTCAGACTAGCTGGGATAAGGAAATCCCAGAAGTAAAGTTGAACAATTTGGGGTGGTGTTATAAAAACCCGTGGAAGCCAGTATCTCAGCCAGAATTTGGTCAGAATCTATAGGCCTGAAACAGGCAGAATCCAGAGAGAATGCAATAGCACATTGAATATGAGATGGTCGAAAAGCCAATGAGGAGATGGTGAGGCCACTTGGAGACTGAAACCATCAGGAAACTGCGACTGTGCACGGAGCCAGCCTCTGTGCTGGGAGTCCCCAGGGAGTTAGGTCCTTCGGAGACCTTGTCCAGTGAGAGTGGAGCCCATGGAGAGGTCTGTGTGACCAGAGCTGGAGCAGCAAGGGACAGTACAGACCCAAGCCACACTGTGCTGGGCGTCTGCCTTCTCCCTCTAGTCTCTGGCCAGGACACTGACCGGCACAGCAGGAGCTAACCCGCAAGGGAGCCTTGGAGAAGTGACTTGTAAGGGTTCGGGGTGCGGGGGAGGCAGGAGATGCCAGGCTTCACTCAGCATCCCAGGAGTTTGGTGGGAGGATGGCAGGAAGACTCCCTTATTGGCTACACGCATCATGTAAAGGCTAGGTGATATCCTCAAAGACATCCATATCCTGTCCCTAAAGGGGACACAGGGTTACCTTCTGTGACCAAAGGACTTGGTAGATATTATGGTTTTGAGATCAGGAGCTCAGGCTGCGTTATCCAGATGGGCCCAATGTGGTAACAGCACTCTTTACAAGAGGGGTCATGGAGTGATCGGAGACAGAAAGGGGGTGTGTGGTTACCAAAGCAGAGGTTGGAATGGTGTGCTTTAAAGATGGGAAGGGGCCATGAGCTGGGATCACAGGCAGCTCCTCGAAACCGGAGAAGGAATGCGTACTTCTCCAGAACTTGAGAAGGAGCCGGTCTTGCAGCAGCTTGACTTGGGCCCGTTACAAACAGCTTCTGGGTCCCAGGACTGTAAGAGGGTAGAAGTGTGCCATGTTGTGCCATCATGGCTGCGGTGGTTTGTTAGGCAGGAAACAAGTACAGTGTATCGGACTACACGGGCTGATGGATAAATTATTCTGGCGTCATTGGCTTTCTTTCCAGGACACACAAAAGCTAGGTTGTCCCACAGCCTCCCAGAGACGCTGGGCTGCCAGGGATTTGCAGGCAGGGTGCTCTGTGTCCCTCATTCCTTATGATATGAACCCACACAGCTGCTTGTGAGAGTGTCTGGTACTCACGTCCAAGACCATCAGGAAATCTTTCCTTCTTTCCCTCCTCCTCTTCCCCCTCCTCTCTCCCCCTTCTCCCCCCTCCTCTCCCCTCTCCCTTCCTTTTTTCCTCCTTCTCTCCTCCTCCTCCTCTCTCCCATTTCTAGCCTCCTTTTCTCTTCCCCTCCCATCCAGGAGACCTCCCTGCCTGTGAGGCCTCCCCCTCCTCCTGGGCCTCAAGCCTTGAGAGTCCTGGACCAGGAAGAGCCCTGTGTGTCTCTGTCTTGCGCAGCTCTGCCTGTGCAGGCTGCCTCCCTGAGGTTCCCCACAGCGCGTCTGAGGGGACACTGGGGGAGCCAGGTAGGAACACGCGCCACAGCCTCCCCGGCAGAGCTCCGGTCAGGGGAAGAACACTTTGGTTTGTGTGGAGGCCTTGCCCACGGATTATTTACACCCAAGAAATAAATACTGAAGAACGGGGCCAAAAAACAAAACCAGTGGGAATGGAGATGATGAAACGTGGGCGGTAAGGAAGAGTCTGGAATGATTTCAGGGTTGCGAATGCCTGGGATGGAGCGCTCCTTTCCCCGAGGTCCCCACCAGTGTCTGATTTCTAGGCTCTTGCTCTTCGCCCCAGTGGCCCCTGCCCCAGCTTCTCATGGCTGAGCACTTCCTGGACTCCATGCCTTGTTCTGGATGCTTCGTAACCCCCTTGCTTTACCATTCACTGCACCTGTGGTAGAAACTGAGTCACAGCACAGCCAGGGCTGACCCTGACGTCCAGCTCCCATCCACTCGGCTGTGAAGTGGCGCCATTTCCCACACCACGTCTCTCCGTCCCTAGCTCAGGACTGTCGTCTGTTCATCCTGTGACACACCGCTCTTTAAACTCTAACTTGATGTCATTTTTCCATCACACATGGAAGAGAGCCAGACTCTCCCAGCTTCATCCATTAAAGAGACTGCTGTAGCCCGGGGAGAGGTTCTCACTGGGCATTTTTTTGACATCTGAGGCGGGATAGTTTAGGTGGGCTGCGGGCTGTCCTGTGAATGATAAGATTATTCAGCGGTGTCCCTGGATACTACCCACTTGATGGCAGCATCAGTTTCCCCAAATTGTGGCCACCAACACTGTCCCCTGGGGAGTGGGGAGGAAAGCACCTCCAATTCGGAACGACTAGTCAGGGTCATCAGACTGGCTGCTTCCAAAGGCGCAGTGATCTACAGCTCCCGTCAGCGCATTCCAAAAAGCCCATACTTATGTTTCAGTATCCCAGCCACACAGCATGTGACTGCGAATATTGTCAACTCGGCAGGGTGGAGACAAAAGACTAACAGCTGGGTATAACCGAGAGAGAGTTTCTAGACTGCATTAACTACGGTTGGAAATGTTCTTGAGTGTGGGCAGTACCGTTCCACGGCCTGGGGTCCAGGTCTGAATAAAACGGAGAGAGTGAGCTGTTCGCTTCCATCCCTCTGTCCTTCCTGACTGTGGATACTGAGACCAGCTTCCTCTTGTTCTTCCCACGATGGCTTCTCCGCCATGATGGGCTTTACCCTTAAGCCACGAGCCAAAATCAACCCAAGCTTCTAAGCCAATTTTGCCAGTTGTTTTCGGAGCAGTAACGAGTGACTAATACAGCCATTGTTACCTAATCCTGAGGAGAGGTCCAGTAGTGACTGAGACGAAAGAGTCTGTGAGGTTGGTAGACTGTCAGGCACCAGTTAAGGCTATGGCCAGCCCTGCGCCTGAAGGAGGCTGCAGAGGATTCAGCCATGAGGACCAGAGACCATTGGCTGCCACTCTTTGGGGTTAGCATCTGCAGGGGCATCTAAGTCCTGTCGTCAGTATCTAGGGGAGGGGAGGGGAGGGGAGGGGAGGGGAGGGGAGGGGAGGGGAGGGGAGGAGAGGGGAGGGGAGGGGAGGGGAGGGGAGGGGGATCGTACACAGTGCTTTCAAACCTAGCTACTCACACTGGAGCATGCATGGCAGTTTCTAGTTGTAACTCCGTCATGGTTAATTCGTTCTCTATGACCCCTCTCACTTAATAATTTCACTTGTATTTAAATGGCTTGACATTACCAGAACTCTTGTCTCCTTTAGTCTCAACTTCCTAGAGGCCAGGGTATGAAAATTAGTTCTGGGCTGTCAAGACGGCTCAGCAGGTGAAGGCGATGGATGCCAAGCCTGATGACCTGAGTTCAATCCCTGGGACCCACACAGTGGATTGTTCCCATTAGCTGCCTTCTGACTTCCACACGAGTGCCATGGCATGAACACCCACACACACATAGACACAAACACAATCAAGCAATCAATGTAAAAAACACAACTTTTTAAAAAAGAAATTTCAGTCTGAAAATACATGTCTACCTATTCACTGATACCAAACAGGCATCGGTGGTATTCCTCTTGTGAGCTGTGGCCAAATGTCCAAAAGGCAGCTTAAGAAGTCAGGAGCCCACCTGCCTCCTCCTCCCTCCACTCCAGCAAGACCATTTATGGCAGTGGTTCTCAACCTTCCTAACGCTGTAACCCCTTAATAAGTTAATATTAATAATACTTAATACACTTAATACTCGTGTTGTGGTGACCCCTGACCATAACATTTTCATTGCTACTTCGTGACTGTAATTTTGCTACTGTTATGAATTGTAAGGTAAATATTGTGTGGAGATAGAGAGTTGCCAAAGGGGTCGTGACCCACAGGTTGAGAACCACTGATGTATGAGCTGGTGCCCAAAACAACACACAGCTTCCCGTGGGCCTTCTGGAGTAGGAATTGTTCGTGGAACTATTTGGATGGATTTTTTGGCTACATCAACACCAGCCTGTAGCCTCTTGACAGCAGTAAGACAGAGAACTCAACAGTGAAGTATGGGCAAAAAATACAAAACACTACACAGGAAAAGGGGAGATAACAATAAAAAAAATCTGGTTGCTTCTGTGGAAGCGGGTTCTGTGGACTCTCGGGACTGTGAAGGACACATCTGAAACTTGGCCTTGATTTGCGAGTTGGAATACTTGAGTATTTATCTACAGCCACCACGCCTCGTTGGCTCAGGGTTGCTCTTGGAACTATTAACTCTGTGGTACCTCAGGTCTGCCGCTCGTGTGGCCTCATGGCACAGCACTGTGAGTCAGAACCTGACGGAGGCTTGGGGGTGGTTCTGCTCAGGTCTGTGCTGCCACAGGCATTGGCCTTGCTGGGGTGAATCCCTGTCCCACCTCACTCGGGATTCCACTCCTCGAAGGCTAACACCCCAAGGTCCCTACTGTCCATTGGTCAAAGGCTCGGTCAGCTCCGTAGCTCGATGCGCCCTTGGTGGAGATGCTCACCAGGGGCTGCTGGCTTCCCTGGGGTGAAGTCCCTGGCGACTCACTCTCAGACTGTGTCCTTTCTTCACTCACTGGAAACTCCATTCATCGGAAACAAGCTGAAAAATCTGCGTCATGCTCCAGAGAGGGGTCGGCACTGGGCCCGAGGAACAGGAACCTTTCTCACACCTACCTCAGGAGTGTGAGAATTGCCCACCAAAGCGGTAGGGACCCCTGCAGTGAGCCACAGACTGTGACTCCAGGGCAATGGTACTCGTTGTTATACTGTCGCACGGTCCCCGGCGGATGGGAGACACTGCGGTTGTTTTCAGAGGCACCTTGGCACCTAACACCTCTGAAAGCCGAATGGTACTAAGAAGGGGGATGTTTCATCATCTGGGGGAGTTTGCAAACAGTTCTTCATTTTCTCGGCAAGCCTGAAGCTCATCTGAACTGAATGACAGACAGGCTAAGTCAGCCCTCACATCCAGCCGGCCCCCAGAGCTCTTCCTTCTGGAGAAGCATCACCAGATCTGATCCCCCCCCCCCCAGGGTGCACCCCTGCTCTCCTGAGCCAGCGCCAGCTCCTGGCAGACTGTGGCCGAGGCCTTCTCAATGGATGTCTTTCCAGGCTCTGTCCCAGTGCAGCAGCCACGGTGATTTTTGTTTAACGTATCACAGCAGTCACAGGACACTTCCCCGCTGCAAGCTCTCCACTGGTCAAATGAGGAGAGTGAGGCTGGGGTGGGAGCTGGTTTCTGCTGTGTTCCCTGATGGTTCTCACTTCTTCCTGCCACCCTGGCCCCTTTCTGTCTCTTGACTGTGTCAGCCACTTTCTCAGTTCAGGGTCTTCGTGTCTCCCTGTCTCCCCTGGGTAGGTACCCTGCGGATATGAATTTGGCCTATGCGATGGTTAATCTTGTCTGTCAACTAGGACACATGACCCAGAGTGGGCCTGTGAGTGTATTTCCAGGAAGGGTTGACTGAGGAGGGAAGACCTTCCCTAGTGTGGGAAGTACCCTCTGGCACATTCCCCGAGGTACAGAAGTCTGAGGGGAAAGCGGTGCTGCCTTTGCCTGCTCACCTTCACTCCTTACTAGTGAGTGTATCTACTCTGCTGCTGCTGCTGCTGCCACCACCACCGCCGTCCTTCACTGGCACCAGAACCCAGCTCCTTTAGCCTCCAACGCGGACTAAAGAAAGATCAGCAGTTCTCCAGGAACCCACCAGGCTTTCAGCACCATTCTGGGACTGCAGCACCCAGCCTCAGGGACTGAGCATCAGTGTGCAGACAACATTGTTGGCCTGCCTAGGCCACATTGTATAAGCCAATCTGACAACCGCCTTTGTAGTATATATTCATCCTGTGTTTCTGTTCCTCTTGAGGACCCTGACTAATACTTTAAGTCTTGGCTTTCCTTTGTCATTGAGCCCTTTCTTGAAAATCTTGCTTGGAATTCTGGCACCTCACATCTCCAACCCTGTTTGAATTTTCTTTTTCTCCAAAGCTCTTATCACTTTGAATATACCGTATTTATTATAAGCCTTCCTTATACCCAAGACTAGGGATGTGTAACTGATATGTTTACCACTTAAGTGTCTAGGGTCTAGAATTCTTCCTGACACATGTAGGTACTCAATAATTGTTTGATGAATTAGTAACTGAATGGATTCTCCTGCTAATCACTGCCATGTCCTTACGGTGCCCCCGTCCTTCTTTGATAAGATGTTGGCTATTTAAAAAGCTCCAAAACTAGGAGGCACATTGCCCCCAGAATCTGTATCCTTTGGTCCTCAGGACTTGTAGTAGTGTCTCGTTCCTCCAGTGAGCCCTGAACTCCATACCAAGCTTAATTTCCCACCATTTACCCTGGTCCTGGTATGGACATGGTCTTCAGGATAGGAGATGGAACCCAAAATGATAGCATATCCAAGCCACCGGGCTGTCAAGGGTCCCTCAAGATTCTAGGCATTTCCATTTTCTCTGAACTTGTCTTTCCCCACAAGGGAGGAAAATGCCCCCTCCCTTGAACCAAATTCTTCTGCAGGCAGAGAATGCCAGCTGCTTCCCATGTCCCCAATCTCAGGAGGAGCCTGTTATCAGTCTATGACCTTCCAGCCCTCAGTCCCACTCATCACCATGAGAATGATGACTTCTGGGTCACCATTCCTGTGCCCTGTCCCCGCTTTCCAGGACAGTCAGGGAGGAGGAAGTGAAGAAGCACAGGACAAAGGTGCTGAAGATAACAGGAAGGGGACTGAGCCCCCCCACCCCTTCTCTGGGGACTCCATCGATTGTGTCTCTAGGGGATTTTAAAGAATTAATGTATGACCTTGCATATCAATTAAAAACAAGCGTGGTGTGTCTGTGCCCTACAATATCACAAGCCTGACAGTGACTCCAAGCAAACCACTCCAGCACAGAGTGGTGCTCCAGCACGGATGATTTTGAAAACATTATGGTAAGTAAAGATGTAAGAGCCAAAGTTAACCTGTGAGTCTCACTTGCCCAAGGACAGATAACTTCCTGGAATTGGGGGGGGGGGGGGCTGTGGTTCTCAGGAATTAACAAGCCACGTGTTTTTGCTCCTCTAGACAAGCTGGTTTGCACCAGAAGTGCTTGATTGGAAGTGGGCGGGAGGCTCACAGGCAGGAAATACATCAGGATGCATGCTTGCCCCTGATTGGACCTGGTGGGAAATACGGTAGCCTTCTGGTTCTGCCTTTTTAGGCCTCTGTAAAACGTGACTCGTGGCCATTTTCTGGGAACCCAGAGATGGACCTGGCCAGAGTTCATTATCTTGGCCAGTATTTAATTAAAGCTTGCTTCAAATTGGCTCAAAAATTGTGGAATTGGTCTTTCTCCCATGATTTTCAGGATTAACAAACACCACGTGTCTTGTGATTCCACTGACAGCAAACACCCTGAAGTGGATAGGTGTCAGGGAAGCAGAGGCATATTAGGGCACATGAGGTTCTTTGGGGTGCTGAAAACATCCAGCTGTTTGAACTGGGGATGTAGGCCAGGGGTAAAGCACTTGCCTGGTATGTGGAAGGCCCTGGGTTCAACCTCAGTATCACAAAAAGGAGAAGAAAGAAGAGGGGACAGGTGGGGTGGGGGAGAGGAAGACAAACAGAAAGAGAAATGGAGGGGGAGGGGAGAGAAAGAGGGGGGAGGAAGAGAAGGAGAGAGGGAAGGAGATTCATTAGACTATCAGGATGGTCAAATGGCTGAGGATGTACTAAAACCACTGAACGTCACACTTTAAATAGGTGGCTTGCCTGGTGTATGAATTGTATTTTAATAAACGAGGAGTCACAGCCCACTCTAGAGGAGTGGTCCAGGGTCAGAGAGAGGCTGAAGCTTGATCTTCAGTGGTCCTGATTTCTCACGTGGCACTTTCAAATTAAAGCTGTGTTAATTTTGTATTCCTAACTCTTTATTGTTCTTTTTCTTAAGCACACCTCCTTCCCCAGGTTGCATTCTGGGTAATCTGGCCATACCTGGATGGGCATGCATTACCTGCAACCACACCAGAGGTATTTTTAAGGCTCAGTGTTCGTCCCCTGAGCAGCTCGAGGGCCCCAAGGAAAACAGAGTCACCAAGTCTCCTGGGAAGACTTCTCACATTAGCCTCCAATGAGAAAGCACATGAGACTGTGTGGAGGATCTGATCACAGGCTCACGCTCTAATAATTCATAAGCTGGTCTAGGCTTGAGAAAGAGGAAGAGAGAAGCCGGGGGGCACAGCCTCCTGACTGTGCAGGGGCTGGCTCTGGGATTTGGACCCTCCATAGCCACAGCAGGAGGCTGCTCAGTGACCCCGAGGGGGCCCAGCAAAAAACTCAACCGGGCTGTTGTTTGGTGTCCATCTGTGGCTTGACTTTAAGACTTTGGGAGTCACATTTCCCTTCACATTTAAAAAAGAGAGAAAGGTTGCAATTCCCCGGCACACAAGGGTGGTGGCTCTAGTCCCTTCTCCTGCGATGGATGTCTGAGGCCCCTGTGCTTCAGGTTTGGGGAACTAGGTTCGGACTTACTCCTGACTGAGTTTTGGGCACAGAGAGGAAGAAGAGGCATGAAGGGAAGAGTGCAGCGGACCCGTCCCCTGCTGCCGGCATTCAGGGGCAGGTGCCAATGGTCTGGGCAGGCTCCGCCCACACCGAGTGTGGACAGACCTCCAACCTCAGGGACCAGTGGCTCGTGGGCATGGAGGGGCTCTTCTTAGACCCCAAGAAGGATGCGAGAACAGAGTGGGAATACCTGTGCATTTGCCTCCAGGAGAGAGAACTGCTCTGGAAATTGGGGTCTGCCTCTTCATCCCCCACCTGCTTTAGCTGGGAGAACTCTTAAGTTAGGAACTGGATCTGCTACAAAGAGAGTCAAGCGTGCTCAAACCCAGCCTCGGGGAAGATAAAGGTTTTGTCTTGCTTTCCGCCAAGAAAGGACTTTCCTGGTGGCTTGTCAAGAGATCTCCTTCTGAAGTCACTAGGACGGATCATTCTGGCCCCAGGCTTTCTGCCTGTGTGGGACTCGGCAGGGGGTCAGTTCCTGATGCAAAATCACATTTGTGTTCATGGTTCATCTCTTTAATCAAAACCTTTAAAGTCATGCCTTTGGGACTTAATGCCTGGGATTCCCATCCCCCACCAAAACAATGGATACTTTCAATTATTTAAGTGCCAAAAAAAAAAAAAAAAAAAAAAGCCGATCGCGAGACTTCAGTAGCGATGTTACACACAGTGGGAACGCGTGCAGCTCAGGCAGTGTGGAGCAGGATATACCCCGCTCTGCTCACTGCTCCTTCACCCTAATGTGCCTCTTCCTCTCCCCGGGGAGAAGCCAGTCATTACCCACGAGACGCTGGGCTATAAATACCACCTGAGCAGTCTCTCGTGGGCAAGAAGACCCCGAGAACCATCGAGAACCGTCCAGCTCTGTGCAAGCATCCGTCCACTGTCAGCCTTGAGCTTCACACGGGCTTGCACAGGTACCGCTGGTAGCCATTTTTATATGGGTGCCGTGGAGGCTCAGAGATGTTGAGCACCTCGTTCAGAGCCACCCAGCTGTTGTGTGAGAGAATGGAGGATTCCTGCAGGCCTGTTCAGGTTGAAGGCCAACCTGGTCTACACAGTTAAGTCCTAGGCCAGCCAGGGCTACAGAGTGAGACCCTCTCTCAACCCATCCCCCCAAAGAGACTGAGTCAGTTCTGACGGGAATGACCAGCTCTCACAGGCACAGAGAAAAGAGTCAGCCTTGGCCCTTTGCTTTTTTTCTCTCCTTTTCTTTTCTATGGCCCTTTTCTTGTTGTCTAAATAAGTCGCTCCTCTTTCCCCTCTCAGACTGGGATCTCTCTCCACCTCGTGATGCTGTCTGTCCTGAGGCAGTTAGCACTGGGGCCACACTGTTTGACCCCCAGGACTTGTGTGTTGATGTGTAAACCTACGATGTCCTCCAAACTTAATTCATTATAAATTGTTGCAATTTAATACTTAGGAACATTTTTTTAAAGTCATGAACTACTTAGCCTCGGGGATTTTGTTACCCAAAAAGCAGATGAACTAAAAGCTCGTCTATTCTATTTTACTTCGTTCAGCACACACATGAGTGGATTTCATTTTAACATTTTCGTAGACGTGTGTCAACTTTGCTCGTATTACCCCTCCCTACTCTTTCGGCTCCCTCTCCTTTCCTCATGGTCCTCTTCTCCCGCCCCCCCCCACTCTGCTCTCATGCCGTGTTATCTGTCCATAACTCCTGACTCCTCACAAGGGAGAGAGCGTGTGGTGGCTTGAATGAGAATGGCCCCCATAGGCTCATGTGCTTGACTGCTGGCTCATGAGGGAGCAGCACACCCCCCCCCAGAGAGATCAGGAGGTGCGGCCCCGTTGGAGGAAGTGTGTCACTGGGGGTGGGCTTTGGCGTTTCAAAGTCCCAAGCCAGGCCCAGTGCCTCTCTCTCTTCCTGCTGCCTGAGCATCCAGATGTAGAACTCCCAACTTCTCCAACGCCATGTGGCCTGCACGCCAGCATGTTCTCCACCGTGATGATAATAGAATCAACCTCTGAAACTCGAAGTAAGCCCCCAAGGAAATTCTTCCTTATAGGAGTTGCTGTGGTCATGGTGTCTCTTCAAAGCGATAGAACCCTGACAAGACATAACATGAGATAGTTTTCTTTTTCCCTCCTTCACATCCCCCTTATTTTCGTGGTGAGACACCATTTCTGCGCGTTCTGGCCTCTCCATGTATTCTCTCCCTAGAAGGCATGTGTCTAATGACATTTCATCTTTTTACTTTTTGATTGTGTGTATATGTGTACATATGTATGTGTATGAGTATATGCACAGAGGTGCAGGTGCCTGTGAAGACCAGAAGATGGCATGAGACCCCCCGAAGCTGTAGTTGCAGGTGGTTCTGAGCCACCTAATATAAGTGCTGGAAACCAAACTCAGGTCCTCCGCAAAAGCAGTGCATGCCCTAACTGCCATGCCCTCTCTCCAGACTCCTGACTGTTTTCAACATGTGAATCTGAGGAAACAGACACATTTATCTACTTTCTACATTGTTCTCTCTCTCTCTCTCTCTCTCTCTCTCTCTCTCTCTCTCTCTCTCTCTCTCTCTCTCTCTCTTTCACACACACACACACACACACACACACGGAAAAGTACCCAAATTTTTCAGAATTAACGTGTAAATCCTGTGTGTAAGGAGGAAAGCACAGGGCTGGGGTGAGGCTGGGGTGATGCCTGGGCGAGGCTGGGTGGTGGAGCACTTGGCTAGCACGCAGGAGGGGAGGGAGGGGGAGGAGGAGGCAGAAGAGGAAATGACGTTCCAGGGCTAATGAGAACGGGACTCAGCACAGTCGAACCCTGCTGTACCGGAAGGCGGCTGCAGAGGATGGAGGAGGACAGACACTCTAATTAGAAGCTTCTACAACGTTTATATGAGCAGAGGGTTCAGCACAGACAGAAGGTTGCCCGAAGGAATGCTCCCCTTAGTTGACAGGTCTGTGTAGAACTGCTAAAAGTAAAAAGATGACGACCACCAACCAGAGGAAGCAATGGTGTCTCTATAGGAAGGAACAATGCCACTCAGTGCTTTACACACAAAGCTATCATGGGGACGAGTGGAGTGAGCCCCAGCTCACTTGCCTAGCTACAACTACCACCCCACTCTTGTTTCCGCCGAGCGCCGCCTGTCTCCCCATCTCCCATCAAGTCAGTTCTTGTGAAGCCAACCCCAGATGTCAAGTCCTGTCATCTTTCTTTACTCTCTCTCCTTCTCTCCCCCACCACTTCCTCTTCCCCTATATTCTGTATATGAAAGAAAAAAATAGAGTATCTGTCTTTTTTGGAGACTGTCTTATTTCACTCACCAAGATAATACAGGAGTCTACCTGTTTTCTTGCAAATGACCTGACTTCCTTCTTCTTTCTGGCTGTGTAATACTCCATTGTGTATATGTTCTGGTCGAAGCTCCATCAGCTCCTGGCACTCTGGCATCCATATACCCAAAGATTCTGGAATATTCTGGTGGAAGCCACACCTCTCTGTCCCTCAGAAAGTCCTGCCAAACACAACTCCTTCCCCAGAGATGCTGAAGACCACTCCCACAGGGTATTTAAACTGCACCCTAGAAAACAGACACAGGTTTTTGTGGTCTCTTATCCCCACCTCCTCTCTGAGGGCCGGAAAATCACCTGGAAATGCTTTACCCATTAAACCAGGACTTTTTCTAATTCAGTCTGATTTGTTCTGATTTGGATTGCTGTGTTGGCAGAGAGACTTATCGGGGGTGCAGAAACTTTTCAGTAAACATACCACACTTTATCTGTTCATCTGTTGATGGGCACCTAGGATGGTCCCATGACTTGGTGGAATGTTGGGTGTGTAGCACAGTGATAAACACAGGTGTCTGGATACCTTTTTAGCTTGCTGACTTTGACTCTTCCGGGTATACACAACTGAATGATGCAGTTGTTCTATTTCGGGCTTTAGCTCCTTTTTACATTTTTATTTATTTTGTGTGTGTGTGTGTGTGTGTGTGTGTGTGTGTGTGTGTGTGTGTGTTTGTGTGTGGGTGGTGGTGGTGTGTGTGCACGTACCACAGTGCATTTGTGGAGGACAATGTGTGAGAGTTGGTTCTCTCCTTCCACTGCATGGGTCCCAGCAATAGAGCTCTGGCCCCTGGCTTGGCAGCAGGCACCTATTTTTAGCTTTTTGAGGAACTGTAACTGTACCGGTGGTTATACCAATTTACATCTTGACATTTCAACATGTGTCTCTTATTGCTAGATTCACAGCACATTTTAAACATTAACCATGGTTGCTCTATGTTGTATTTTAGTATGGTTTTTATTGAACTAGAATATGTGTCCTTAGGCTAGTTCTCATTTGCTCAGGGCTACCAGGCCACGGAGCAAGAAGACCAAACACGGGCTTTTGCGGAGGGCTGGTTTCCAGGGGGCTTAGTGTGTGACCCTGGGCACAGCTCTGAACTCTTCCAGTCTAGTCAGTAAGAAGAGCACAAACAGCCTTCTTGCCCGTGTGGAGTGTTTTTTCAAGGAGGAAATGAGTTCATGCTTACATTCACTCAGAAGCAGAGAGCACACACCGGGCCTACAGAGCCTATTAGCGTCTGTTATTATTGGAAAGTGTGTGGGTGGGGCGTCAAAACAGGATTAAGGGCTAGGTTTCTAAGACATCTGAGGGATTCTGCATCCAGCCAGTCACTAAAACCGCTGGGCAAATTCTGGTGGTTGGTGTTGAGTATCTGCGTATCTTGGACTTTGTTGAAACAGTCAACAGTAATGATTTGTTTAGGCTTCAGTCAGGCATGCCATTCAAAAGCATGTGACTTTTTATTATGATGCCAATTTGGATGTCTTAATCAGTAGCATCTTAAAAATAAAACTAAATCCTAGTTTAAGACCTCGCATGGCATGGATGATGGCTAGGGTGGGAGAAAAGAATACACCCCCAGGACTGTTTTGGAGATTAGACAAACTTTAATGTCTTTGCTGCGGATAAAACGAAATAACAACACAAACTGATGAGAAACTTGACTGAGCATCAGTTGAAAGCACTAAAAATAACAGGAAAAAGTCAAGAGAAAGGTCCAGGGTTTCATAAAAGGAACAGAACGGGAATCTAAAAACAACAGATTAAGTCTAAAGCAGTAAAAGAAGCTAAAACAAATACTCCCCGGGACAGAAAGGCTCAGGGAGAGAGAATGCTGAGTAAGACCCACGAGCAGCTGCTGGATGTCCTAAGTGTGGTTAGAGACAGAGGCCACATCTCCCAGCTGTCCCTGAACAAAAGGCATCGCGATGGGCATCCCCTGGCATGAAAGCTGAAGGGGGAGGGGGCAGTTGCTTAACTGACCTTTATTCTTCCTCATTGCATCAAGGAGTTGAGTGTGTCAGATGGTAGGACTATCATTCCCACGGTCTCTCAGCTCCAAGGCTCGGCACACACTGTCCTCTCTCACGGAACACCTCCTCAGAGCCCATCTTGTTGGTTCTGGTTCATTTGAGGCACTAGCCGAGACACCTGCTCTGGAAAGCCTTACCTGATGTCTCCAGCCTGGCTAGGGGTGCCTACGGGGCATGCCGCTGGCAGTCTCAACCACCGTTAGATCACCCACCTGTCTCCCATGTCTTCACTTTTCAGGCCCAGACAACAGGGGCTTGTGTAATGCCCTGCTGTACCCTCAGCCTCTGGCACAATGCCTCATTAGTGAGTATCCATCAGATGCTCTGGTGTGTGTGTGTGTGTGTGTGTGTGTGTGTGTGTGTGTGTGTGTGCTCGCGCACGTGCGCGCACCACACGCTCTTAGATTTATTGAACTCTTTTCTCTGAATCCTGGCAGCCCACAGAGTAACATGTTACACCCTCCTATTTAAGGGAGTGAACGGAGGTACACGCTCACCTAGCTGGGAAGGGAAGGGTTGGATTCAGTGGAAATCTTGGAACTGCTCCCTCTGCATTCATCAGACTCCTACAAGGGAGGAGACAATGGATGGGAGGAAATTCAAGAAGGAGGTGACTCCATAAGACAGTTTCCCCGAGCCATGCTGGACGGTGAGGTGGAAGTTTAAATACTAGTAGGAGAGAGAAGGAGCAGACAGATTTTGGAAAAGCCTAAGGAATATAAATCCTACCTTTCCTCTGGCTGAAAACATTAAAGATATTTTTCTGTAAAATAGTCCCAAGCAGATCTGGAACACAGTGCTACAGTTTTTATGTATATTTAAAAAAAAAAATCACGGCTTTATTCACCATAGCATAGTTGGAATCAACCTAGTTGTCCATCAACAGATGAATGGTAATAAAAATGTGGTTCATATGAAAGATAAAATAGTCCTCATCTCTAAAGAAATATGAAGCTTAGAAATGTGCAGGATGGACTTAGAATGTATAGTATCAAGTGAGGCCACACAATCTCAGGAAGAAAAGAACCTCATGTTCTCATGTTCTTCTAGGGAGTAAGAAAGCACTCCCACACACAGTGATATATGCATCTGTGTAAACAAACATACATGTGGGTTCAGTGTAGGAAGTAGAAAGACTAAGAAAGGATAAATATTGGGATGAAGAAGGACTGAATGCAGGTGATGACATGAGTTATGACAGAGGAGATAAAACTGACTGTTTTTCTATTTCTAATTCTGTCATGGATTTGGGGGTTTGGGTGGTAGATAAGTACATAAATTATATTTGATATTGTAAGTGTAAAGTTTGAGGTAAAGCTCCACAGCTTACATTCTGAATGCCTGTTCTAACTATTCTGCCGGTGTCTCCAGCTCAGCCCCATTCCAAACCCCGTCCCTCTCAGAAAGACCGCCAAAAGTCCAGGCTCCTCCCCTGAAGCTGCTACCTGCTCAAGACCATGCCTACAGGGTATTTAAGCCCCCTCTTCAAGACCGGCCATGTGATTTCTCCTGATCCCTTCCCACACACACACACACATCTCTGGGGCCTGGAAAGGTCACCCGAGAATGCTTGGCCCAATAAACTGGCTCTTTTTAATTCAGCTTGGCTTACTGCTTTGGTGGAGAAACCTATTATTGGGGTACGAGTACCTATCACTAACTATATAGAAGGCCACTGATCTGTACTGACTTTGGGGTCTGATTAGTTTTGGTGTGTGATGTTTTCCCAGGTTTCTTATTAATCTAATATAAAATAACAAATTTTTAATTGGAAAAAAAGTAAAGATACGCGGTTTCCATACCAGAAGATAATGGAAGAAGAATGTCCTTTCTTGTGGGTCTAGTACTCACCTTCACTTAGACCAACAGCCCCTCAGCTCCCGCTAAAACCTTTAACTCTACATCCTAAACACCTAACAGGAGCCCACGATTGTGTGATTGCCTAAGGGAAGATGCTCTGCTTGCTCCTCCTCAGCACCCCCACCCATCCTCACCCCCTACCTCGCCATCCCCATCCCCCATTCTCATCCCCATTCCAATTCCCACCCCCCACCCCCACCCCCGTCCTGTCCTCCTCTCCTTCCTCATCCTTTGCCTCTTCTTGAGACAAGGCGTCTTGCTATATAGCCCAGGCTAGCTTCAAACTCTTGATCCTCCTACCTACCTATGACTCCCAAGTGCTACGATTACAGACGTATGCTGCCACACCCACTTTAAAGGAAGATTCTTAAACACACAGAGAGAGCGAGACAGAGATAGAGAGAAGGGTTGAGGGATTTGAAATGGCACTGAACAGATGCCCATTTTCTGGTCAGTTAGTCTTAACCCCTGGGTCTTGCCCACGTGCTGAGTGACCGGTAAGAGTGGTAACGAGCAGCTACATGGGCAGGTAGAGACCAAGAGATGAGACACGGGCAGTCAGGACAGTGAGTAGGCCTCCGCAAGGTGTAGCACTAACAGACCCTTTCAGGGTAGGCTCTGAGGGTGCTGGGCTCAGTCCCTTAGCATGCTCCCCTGTGGTCACTTCCTGGTAGTGCTGTTCCTCATCAAACAGGAAGTTAGTAGGAGCCAAAGGGGCAAAGTTCAGGGACCTGACTCCCCGGGGTGCTCTGTTCAAACAGCGCAGAGCCTGCTGGCCAGCTGTGGGGGCTGGCTCTGTAACGCATCCTCCTTAGGGATGCACCTCACGGCCAGCATCAGCCCAAAGGTCGGGGCTAGCTCCATGTGGAGGGTGGTGCAAACTCCTGAGAGTCTGGCCTTTCACGGGGTGAAATACATCCAGAGCACCGGGGAAGCTAAGAATCAGGGGGTGCAGAGTGGGTATGGCTTGCCCCGCCTCTGCCTCCCAAGCCCCGTGGACTTCAACCCAGCCCTCCTTGGCATTCTGGGAGAAAGAGCACTGTGGTGTAGCGGGCCGGGTATCTGAGGAGCTGACCCAAACCAGGTGGGCCGTGGTGGTCTCCAGACAAACATAAACCCTCTCACAGAACGCAGCAGCAGACAGACAAGGCTGCTCTGTGACTAGGACACCTAGAGAGGAAACAAGGCCACTCTGTAATCACGAGGGAGCTCAGACCTAAAGGACATTAACCACACCACAACACTGACCACATCCCCCTTTCCCGGCTGACTCAGGGGACCACTGCCTCTTTCCCAATTGCAGCAGGGGCCCTGCTTTGTTAAGAGCATCCACTTAACCCAGAGGACAGTGAGGCCTCCTTGAACCGTCACAGAGTCACCTGGCATCAGCCCAAATCCTCAGGTCTGGTTCACAGAGATGTATGACTCTCTCTAATGGACATGCCCCACAGTAATAAAGAGGTGTTCCTCTGCACCTGGCCAATCCACTCCCCTGTCCATCGACAGTCTGCCCCACGGGTATGCTCCAGGCAGGCTTCACCCAGTGTCAAGGTGGGAGGCCAGGACAGAGTGTGCTTAACAGTGTGCATGCTTGCTTTACAATGTTTACACACTTAAACATACACTCCAGCTGGACTCTCACAGCCCCTACGAGGTGACAGCAGGGATGTGTCTAAGGCAAGGCTTAAGGTGACCGTGTGCCAGTAGAGATTAGACACTTCTGGAGAAAGACCACTGCAGAAGGATATGCAGAGAGGTGTTAAGAACTGGCGGGAACTGGAGGAGGTGCCAAGGCAGACAAATTGGAACCAGCGATCCAAGGTCCCAGGGAAGCTTTCACAAAGTCAACTGCAATATGGTAATGACTAGCACCCTAGACATGTGCCCATTTGGAGATGGCCAAGGAGAACAGCAGACATTTTATCTAAAAAGGTTGTCAGGGTCACTGTGGGATGGGAGCTGAGTGTCCTATGTTGCCAATATGGAAGCTCCCCAGCTAAATGTCAGCAGAACCACCCACCCCAGTGGCCAGTCCTCCAACTCCTACCACCAAGGGACATTTGGCAATGTCTAGACACATTTTGGTAGCTGCAGCAAGAGTGGAAATTTGCTGCTGGCTTTGAGTGGAGGAAGTCAAGGTTGCCATCATTCCATATCCCATAATGCCTAGGGCAGCCCAACTCAGAGGATGTTTGGGCCCCAAAGCTGGTGGTGCTGAAGTTGAGACACTGTGCCTAGACACTCAAGAGGATGTGGCATGGGCAGCCTGTGCACAGTAAAATGTGTGTGACTTGCTGGTGCCTTAGAAAGGTGACCGTGGGACAGTCCTCAGAAGGCAGAGATGGAGACAGTTTTAAGTGATGTCACACATTTTCATTAAGGTCTTTGTAGCTGGACTTGAATAGATCCTTCCATTGGTTGTCTTGGAAACAATGAACTAGGGAAAACAGTCTAGTAGCCTAGGTCATGTGATTGAAAAGAAAGAAACTTTTGAAAATATCACACTGAAGAATTTCAGGAATGAGAAGGATAAATTATTCAAGGTGCTTATGAATTCAATCTAAGAAGCACATGCTAATCAGAAACCCTGTTTGAGGGCCAAGGGCAAGAGAACAGACCCTCAGCCCTTCCTGTTTTGTTTGGTAGCTGAAAGGCCTGCTTCCAGCTCAAATGAGCCTCTCGGAGCTCGGGCCCCAGGTCCTCCTAGGCCAAGTTATTACAAAGAGATAAAGGATCTTGTGTGTTTACCTCAGCTCAACACGATCTGGTTACAGGCTCCTCTCCCTGGCTTGCCCCTCTGCCATCCAGAACATCTGCTTATGTTAAAATATAATCAACAAAGACTCACAAAAGCTCTCTTGTCTGTTGGAGTGGAACAGAGACCACAGGCTTCACCCCCAAACTCAACTGGGCTTACGTGTTCTTGCTCAGACAATTAACTCTCCAATTAAACCCAGATGGGGGTGGGGGGAAGGCCACAGAGTCCTCTGAAACGCAGGAGCCAGGAACAAATGGATACAGAGTCACAGGCGATGAACACCACGTTCCAGGACAGTCAAATATAGAAGCTCTCAGGGCCAAGAAATTCAAGAAATCTCTAGAATGATTTATTTTACAATTCGGACAAGTTTTAAGATAAAGATTTTTAAACTCATTTATTTTTAGGTAAGCCTTCCTCCTTTCAGAAAGAAATATTCTCTATCTAATGACCATAAGAGGAGGTTGGACTTTCTCCACAGGACCAACGATGGCAAGCAAGCCAGAGAATGTTTCTTAAGCACAGTCTCCAAGGTGAGTGCTGGGACACAACTGATATTCACTATTAAAAATAAGCTTCATAGCAACAATCAGAACAGAGATCTTCATTGGAAACGAGACTTCAGTTCCCAGACTTGAGAGATCAATGCAGGATGGGACAGAGCTTTACATACTATGGAGGAAGTGCTGGTCCCTATGCATCCTGTGGGCTCTTCAGGGATATGTCTCACCAGGCATGCAAATTTATTCAAATAAACAGATGAAGCATCTCTAAGCCCCGGAAGTGCGAGTGAGCAAGACACACGGTTTCTACAGCCACAGAGAAATGACCCGTGGGGATGGGCTCTAAGCTTGTTTTCCTGAGTGTGATCAGTATTTGGCAGAAGTTTAGAATCAGTGTGTGTTGGTGCGCTGGCTCAGCCTCGCTGGTGGCAGCTGATCACACACATCTTCCCATGGTGATCTCTCATTTTGGCAGCTCACCATCACTTCCTAGTGTCAGCCTTGGTGATTCAAACCTGCAACTGCAGCTCCTCTGGAGACTGAGGCAGGAGGGTCTCAAGTTCAAAGCCGGCTTGGACTGCTGAGTAAATTAAAGGGTGAGCAACTTGGTGAGACCCTATCTTAAAATAAAAAGTAACATCAAGGCTGAGGATGTAGCTCTGCAGGAAGATGCTGGCCCAGCATGTGCAAGCTGAGGTTCAATCCCTAGAACTTGATGATGATGATGATGATGATGATGATGATGATATGATGATGATGATGATAAAGAAATAAGGGCTGGAGAGGTGGCACATGAGTCGAGAGCATTTATTGCTCTTGCAGAAGACCCAGTTTGGTACCCAGCACCCCTATCAGACATCTCACCTGCAACTCCAGACAATGACCTGCAACTCCAGATCCAGGGACTCTGACACTCTGGCCTCCCAGGGTGACTGCACACGTGAGGTGCACATAACTCATGCAGCATGCACACGTGCATGCACATAACTAAGAACTAAATGAATAGATCTTTTCAAAACGAAATTAAAAAACAGAATAGAATAGAATGCAACTTTCTGATCTGCCTGCCTCTACCTTTCCAGAGCTGGGATTACAAGTGTGCACCACCACACTCTACTTCAGGTGGTGTTGGGGATAGATCTAGGCCTTGAAGAATGCCAGCCAGACACTACCAACCGAGCTGCCCCTCCAGTACTGCTACAGTACTCTTAAAAATCTTAAAGGTCACTGGCTTGGGCTATGCCTATGTGCAGTGGCAAATGTTTACTTTCATTTATAGGACAACATTAAGTAAACATGACTCCACCTATTCGCCCATTGGGGTACTAGATGGGAGGCTGTACCCGTCATACACAGGAGTCCTCATCGGATTGCCTGGGAAACACCTGCTGAGCACTCACCGACAGTGGACTTCCGGGTCCTCATGCGCAGATGAGGCTAGGGAACTGTACCCTTGCCTGCCACCATGAGAATGCTCCAAAAATTTTGGGTCTGGGGTCTGGGAGGCCACATGGCCCCACCCCTCACTTAAGATGAAGGAAGAAAATCCCAAGGTGGAGGGACATCGTGAGAGAAAGTGTTAGTTTCTCTGCGCTGTTCAGCCTGTCCACTGCTCAGGCATGGAATGAAGGACTGTGGGTAAATCAAGATCCCTTCTGTGTGGGGGTTGGGTTTGGTTTGGTTTCTCTTTGCTATGGATGGAGACTCGTTAGCTCAAAGCACCATAACCTAATGCTGATTTTCACTTACCTAGTCACTTTTAAAGTAGCCCAAACAAGGAGGTTTGCAGTAATTCAATCTCACTCGTTTCACTGTACCCTGTCACCCATTGATAGGACACAGCCTTGAAATGACAGACCCCAGGCTGCTGCCTCTGTTACGGCTCTGATCCGGAGACCATCCCCAGGCCTCTGAGCATGATGACCTAGGCACCCAAACCCTCCTCAACTTCTCCCCTTTCCCCTTTCCCCCACTCCTATCCCACATGCTGGCCCCTGAAGGACGTCCTTTCTCTCACTCAAGCCCATGAATCCCCCTGCAAAGGCGTACCGTGTGCTTGCCTCTCACAGCGCTATCTTTCTGTTCTCCTTAATCTGCACCCAACCCTTAATCCTCTGTACAAAAATTATGCAAATGTAGACTGAAGAAAGAAGCTTGGACAACATTCAAGGCCCTAGTATGAGTAGATGCGGGGAAGGAATTCCGTGGAGATGTCTGGTTTCATCCCTGAGATCAAGTTAGGGGACCCACGAGACCCCCAAATGTCAGTCTCCTGACTTATTGTCGGTTTCCGGTGTGTCTAGCACTTCAGCCTGTTGACACTTGGCAGTCTTAGGCTTGGCCACATGTGGACAAATCCTGACAATGGCCTGAGCATTTTTATACTGCTTGTCTGTGGCACCAAAGGAAACGTTCAGAAGAAACTCATAGAAGCCATTGACCCCCCCACAGCAGCAAAGCCCCCTCCTTTGAAGGAACACAGAGTCCAGTTGAGGCAAAATTCACACAGCACCTGGCCGGCTCCCTCCACAGGCAAACTGCCTTAGACAACAACACGAGGGATTCCAGCCAGAAAACAAAGTTTGAGTATTTTTAAAAGCTCCCAAATCAGAATTCTACTCCCAAAATCCGAACGTGTGCACTTTTACCAACAGTTTGACCCCATAAACTGTGCAGCCGCCTTACCTGCCTCAACTGCCTACCTTCGATAAG